>NC_090941.1:72657212-72962837 GCF_040938575.1 Ambystoma mexicanum | reverse complement strand
AGGAGAAGTGTGCCATTATTGGCACCTTAGCAGTCTTTTCATTCAGTTCGATCCAGGTGAGTTTTGACACATAGGTTCTCTATTTTTAGAGCATTCCTGGTTGGACCGTGCCACTACATCCTCCGAGAATCCCAGAGACCCCTACTGCACAACTCACTAGTCCTTTCATCCATCTGTCATTGGAGAACAGAACACATTCCAATTTCAGTAGTGCTCTTATTTGTCCATGTGCTTTCTCTTTAGTTTTGGCACACTCGCTTTTCTCTGAGTCCATTATTACTGCCTGGACCGCATGTCCTGTAAACAGGCTTTGGAATCTGCACTGGACCAGGTGCAGTAAACATTGGGATATAAGAGGTGGTATTTCTTGCCGGGTAAACAGTTTGGGCATGCCTGTTGAAAGGGTTATAAGATTGCAAATGTAGCAGCTCTCATTTAGCTTCGCTCTTACCACCGCTCTCACGTGGTTGTACCAAATAGTATCTGTTTCAGGGTGGTGCACATCCAAAACTGTATCCAATATAACAACTTTATATTCATAATATTCAATGTCATTTTCTGTTTCCCTTTTATTTCTAGCCACCCTTATACTTAATGTTTCTGTGTCATTACCATGCCCTCCGTTTATATGCACAAACCATATATGTCTTACTGAGACATGGATTACTCACAACAATACAGCCACCCCTCCTTCTTTTCTTACCTCTTCTACTAATTTTGCACACACCCCTCGCTTCCAAGGCAGGGGGAACTGGTATTCTTTTCCATTCTTCCTGGTCTCCAGCCTCACCTGTTACACTTCCCTCCTTTCCATCTTTTGAATTTCACTTTGCTCAGTTCTCTCACCCTCGCTCAGTTGCTTTCCTCATCCTTTATCATCCTCCTGGTCCTCTTCCATCTTCCTTAGCTGATCTTGACGCTACACAATCTACTTTTCTTCTGATTTCTTCTCCTTTCATACTCTTGGTGACTTTAATCTTTATCTCTCAACTGCGCCTGGGTCTCTGCTTCTGCTTCCTTTTCTTGCCTCATTCCACTTATCTCAACTCCCTACACCCCCTTCTCATATCCTAGGTTCTTCACTTGACTTAATCTTTACTTCTTTTTCTCCAGATATTGCTGTGGCTTCTCAGCTTACTTATTTATCTGATCATTCTTTACTTTAATTTCATCCTCTTTTACCTGACTCTTCCTCTAGTCCATTGCCTTCAATATCTCTTTTACGCTGTGATCTTTGCTCTTATTCCTACTACTTTTTCTTCTTCTCTTGCAACTAAGCTCTCTCCTCTGGAGCAATTCTCTTCTCTTTCGGTTGATTTTGCCTCTATTCTTTTTAACAAAGCCATATCCTCAACACTTGATCTCTTATATCCTACTCGTTCTTGTTCTCCTTCTAAAAAAAAGTCTCAACCATTATTATTATAATTATTCTTTTGTAATGTGCTTAATACCAATGAGTGGTTTCTAAGACCGGAATTGGAATTTGAACCTGTGTGGGCTGCGTTGTCTTGCTTCCAAGACAAACACCTTGCCCCTGAGCTATCCTTCCTGACTTTCCTCTGGACTTCATTCCCTTCGGTCGGCCTTAGTTAAAGCTGAACATCATTGGAAAAAATCTCATAACCCTGAAGATCTACATACTCTATCCTCCCTTCATTTTTCCTTTGACTCTTCTCTATTGGCTGCAAAGAAATAATATTCTTCTTCTCTTACTCTTTCTGTTTCTCATCATCCTCGATGCCTTTTTCCACTGTTAACCTTTACTCTCTCACATCATCCTCCTGATCTTTCTCTTTCTTCTCCCTTGTTTGCTACTGATTTTGCTGACTTCTTTACTGCCGAAGTAACTTTGCTCTCTTCATCTTTTAACTCATCTAGCCCTCCTCTTTCTGCACCATCTGTAATTTTTCTTCTAGTAGTCCTCCTTCACTTTCTTCCTTTTCTCCTGTATCTGATCCTGACACTTAATTATTCTTGGCTAGGGCTCAACCCACTGCATCCCCCTTGAATTCGATTCTTCTGCTCTCATTTCTCCTATGTTTTCTCCATTGATTACCTCACTTACTGTTTTGATTAACCTGTCTCTGACATCTGCTATCTTCCCATATTCTTTCAAACATGCTGTCAATATTCCTATTCTTAGGAAATCCACACTAAATCCATCTCTTTATTCAAATTTCCATCCTTTTTCTTTGCTTCCCTTTTTATCTAAACTTCTTGAACCTGTAGTCTATGCTCAAGTTTCCTCTTTTCTTCATCTTCACTCTCTTCTTCCTCCATTATAATCTGTGTTCCGTCCTGCTCACTCCACTAAGTCAGCTCGACTTCACGTATCGAATTCTTTACTCTCTTCTAGACACAACTGATTCTCCTCTATTCTTGTCTTACCTGATCCCTCAGCTGCTTTTGATACTATTGATCACGTTATCTTACTTTTTACTTTATCAACTCTTGGACTATCTGGTTCTGTTCTTAAGTGTTTTAATTATTTTCTGTCTGATCACACATACTCTGCTTCCTGTGCTGGTTAGTTCTCTTCTTCCTACACACATCTCTATGGAGTTCCACCGAGCTCTTTTAGCACTTCTTCTTTTTTCTTTATGCACTATTTCATTGTCCGATCTTATCTCTTCATTACATTTTTCTTGTCATTTTTATGCTGACATTTCCCAGATCTTTTTTCTTTTTTTGAGTTCTCGTCCTCTCTTCATAATACTGTTTCTTCCTGCTTGCTTACGATAAAGTCCTGGATGGCTTCTAGATTCCTCCACCTTCCCTCTAAGAAAGAGGTTCTTTCCTTTCCTTCTTCTTCTCCTTCCCCTGTTCCCCCTTCCTGTCTTTGTTTTCCTACATTTCTTCTTTCCTTTTCTTCTTCCGTTCAGAATCTTGGCATTGGGCCTCATTACGACCCTGGCGGAAATCGAAAAACGATGGCGGAAATGCAATACCGCCATCGAATAGCGCTCGGTGCGACTATGACCCGTCACCGCAAAGTACGAAGCCATTAGCGACACCGTAGTGAACGCCAACGCTAACTGCACCAAGCACGCGCGCGCGCGCCATGCCAAACCGTAAATACCACCATGGCGCAAGGGTACGCGAATTCCAACCCTAGCGGACATGTACCTAACGCCATCAAGCATGGCGGAAAGTACCATTCCGCCATGGTGAGAAGTACGGCATCGCGAATCAACCGTAAACGGCCCCACTGAGTGCCTGTACACCGCTCCCTGCCCACAAAGTACAACTCCCCGTAGGTGCAATGAAGTCACAATGCAACCAGTGAAATGTACAAGTCACCCATGCATGCCAACGAACAAAAGATTCACAAGAGGGGCCAATGGGAGCTGCAGGGCACAGATGGCACGAATACAGAAGCCATTCCAATGGACATGACCACAGTCCCCCCCCCCAGAAACGCACGCAAACACAGGCACCTGTGACCAGCAATATTCCGAAAATCACATCATTCCACCAGTCCACCTGGCTGATCGGCATCTGTTACACAAAACCCAATCCCCCGCCCCTGAGCATGACAACATTCAAACTGTCATATTGGCAGCCCCCATCCCTGACCTCACTGGGCGTCGTAGGCAAACGCGCCCAGCACAGTACCACGCAACTAAACTCCGAAGCTGGAACCCAATGCAGATCTCCTCACAATACATCGCACCCCAAATAGGAATATGCCACATCACTCGCAAAGAAGAACGCTACACGGCCCATATCAGAATAGAAATTTAATGCACAACAAAATCATCAAGCCCATACAGCCATTAGGCCATGAACTCCAAAACACATTTCACCATTGTGGGCTGCATCCGCAATAAATGACCAGCTACTACTTGTGTGACGCCCTGTCCCATCATGGTACACAGAGCCACATTCACGTACGAAAAGGCAACATGGAAGCGCACAGAACCGCAGGGCCGTCCCAATGGGGAGGCACTAGTCCAGCTGAAAGGCCGAAATGTTGCTCCGAGCCACTAGTACTGCGTAAGGGCATGTGGCCCATTGGCGATCGTCCCATAAGATCGTAATGCTGCTCCACTGATTAACACGAAGCAGCAGGTGTCGGGAGTAAAAGCCATCTGCAGGAGTGGCATACAGATGGCAGTGGCAAAAGGGGAGGAGATACCTGTCAACCAAAAGAAAAGAAAAAGAACAGAATGGCCATCAGAACTACATTCGAACAACTCACTTCAATGATCACACGAAATCCACAGCCATATGCATGCTAGCCCACTCCAAAGGATCATCACCACCCCAAAACCACTTGCGACGCATAACCATCTATATCGAGGTGTAAACACCATCACAAACGAGTGTACCTGTGCATGCGTCTGTCAAAACAGAATCCATCAGATGGGAATGTTAACGTGCATGGGCACAAGTGTCTGAAGGCGCGTCGAGACAGGGAGGGCTCAACAAGGCCAGATAGACGATGGTCCCACTATGGCAGCCCTGCATCACATAGCGCAGGGGTGGCGGATAGATTCCAAGAAGCCCTGTACATGGCAAACTCTGTATCAAATCATCTGCCCATGCATCCATTCATCATTCCCTCATCCCGGTATGAAAACGCCTGAATATTTACTCACATAACATTAGAAATATCCATTGAGTCTGTGCGTTATGCAGCCTGCAAAATCCACAGTGCCCCAGCCCGTAATTCCAGTGTTGTGAAGTAACATGTATTTGGGAACGTCCGGCCTCATCGCCCACGTCGCTATTGCGCATCCCAAACTATTCATATCAATCATTGCATCCTCGCCATGGCCCCTGTCTCAAGGACATTGAACAATAGAACGTTATATTTGCAGTCAGACCTGTGGGCATCTCCTCGCCGCTAGCTGAAAACCGAAAGCGCCGCCCTTCGAATTCCTCATTTGCAACATCACGTCGAAAAGGCATCTGTGGCCGTTTGAAATCACAAATTAATCCATCTAGTGCGGCTGTGTGTGAAAATGGCAGCTGCCTTCACCCACAAATGGGACGCCCCGCCCGTCGGTGCAACTCGGTACAGTGATGCATGAGGGCCCACCGTTACTCGAGTACTACGTTCCACTGACCCTTCACAAGTCTGTTCGCGACTGCTAAGATTGCATGTGAAACAATGGGACCATAGCCAAATGTACATATCAACAAATGTTACACGGCCATCGGGTACAAATACATGATTGCAATAGCAAGATGCCATTACTCGAATTGCAGCGTTGTGTGCAGGACGTGCTCGGCCAAAGGGGAGAGCAGCTTGCACAGGTGGAATGAATCACCACAGGTGGAGGCCATACAGCCTGAAAACACATAAATTGCACACCCAGTCTCCTCCCACAACCACACCCACTCCGAAATGCTACCGGCAGGACTCGCGATGTTGGCCCTGGGGGACCTGATAGCACTGCAAGTACTCCAACTCCAAGAAGAAGACGAACACCAACTACAACCGGCCGCACGGAGGGGACGCAGGAGGAGGAGGAGGCCAAGGCAGGGCCAGCAAGGGCCGCCAGCACAGCCAATACCACCACGCAGGCAGCCCGCAATCCCACGCCTCCGAGCACATCCGTTCAACCTCACTGATGAGCAGATCCACACCCTCTACCGTTTGGACCGGGACACCATAGCCGCCATTGTGGACATGACACAGGCTGACCTTGTCAGCATGATAGATAGCCCAACCGCCATCCCACCCCTACTGAAGGTGGTGTCTGTACTCCACTTCCTGGCCACAGGCACCTACCAGCACACAGTCGGACAGTTGCATGGCATTTCTCAGCCACTGTTCTCACGGACACTATTGCAAGTGCTCGATGCCCTCCTGCAGCACGCAGACGACTACATCTCTCTACCACGCTCGGAGCAGGAAATTACCAACACAAAAGTGGGAATCCATGCACTTGCCGGCATACCGGGTTGCATTGGTGCCATCGACTGCACCCATGTGGAATTGGTCGTCCCACATGCCATGGAGGCCCAGTACCGCAACCGAAAACAATTTCATTCCCTGAATGTACAAATGGTGTGTGACTCCAACAGGATCATTACACATTGTTGTGCCCGATTCCCTGGATCAACCCATGATTCTATGGTCTTGAGGAACTCAACAATACCACGCTACATGGAGCGACACGCAGGGAACAGATCCTGGCTACTCGGTGAGTCTCATTACATGCATGATAATGTGGGGTATGTGATTCGGCAATGACCTGGCAGGAAGGGGGGGGGTGTGCGTACGTAGCAATGGCATTCCACATCATACGTTTATCGTCCACATACAGGTGATGCTGGATATCCACTGAAGAGATGGCTCCTCACACCAGTCCGGAACCCACGGGACCAGCATGAGGAGGACTACAACCATGCCCACTCACGTACCCGTGTAGTCATTGAACAGGCATTCGGCCTACTGAAGACTCGTTTCCGCTGCCTCAGCAGGTCTGGCGGGGCACTCCTGTACCGCCATGAGAAGGTTGCAAAGATGGTGATGGCATGTGTCATGCTCCACAACATGTGCGTACGTAGAAATGTGCCCATGCCCCCTGACGCAGAACTGCAAGCACCTGATGATGGTCATGATGAGGGTGGGGATGTGGCAGCACCTCAAGGAGTCTGCGAGGCACCGGAGGGCCGTGACATTCGTCAGCATCTCATTGATGCATGCTTCTAGCACTCACGCCTGGTGGCTGATACATGGACACGGGACTCGTGGCACTGTGTGTGTCTGGTACATGCACAATATGGACTGTACGCCTATGATGGCCTAGTACACAAAGATCATTGTCCACACATCTCATTGGTTGATCGTGCACTGTTTATGGCATATGTGATATCATATTGAACACCCTATCGACCCGCCACCCAAGTGAGCCCAACACACCCCCTCCACCCTCCTACCTCCCCCCCGAACACCAGTGTCCAAAGATGCTCATTGTCAGTGGGCAGTCGCTATTGCAAGCCCCCTCTGCGGGTATCAGGGGCACCCCTGCCTGTGGAGCGCAGGTTCCTCCCAGATCTACGTTGGGGGCTGCCCTGGACGGAACTTGCAACGGATGATGTCTCTGCCTGCTCACGTCCATGCATGTCCCTAAGGGTTTGTGAGAGCTCAGTGAGCACACGGCGCACTGCGGCAAGTTCGGCACATACGTCTTTGGACGTCGCATGCAGTTCCCCCCTCAGGCTCTCGGTGCTTCTCTCCATTTGGACTCTCAGGCTCTCGGTGCCACTCTCCATTTGGACTCTCAGGCTCTCGGTGCCACTCTCCATTTGTACTCTCAGGCTCTCGGTGCTACTCTCCATTTGTGCCCTTAGTGTCTCTGTACTTCTCTCCATTTCTGCCCTAAGTGTCTCAGTTGATGTTTCTATGTCTGCCTTAGTGCCCCCACATTCATCGGCATGGTCCTTGAGGAGCGTGGCCAGTTGCTGCTGTTGCACGATTAACTGGTCGAGGGACTGTTGCCTCTGCTGGGCCATGGCCATTTGCGGGGGTGTCACAGAGGGGCTGTTGACCTCATGTTGCCTTGCCACAGGGCTTGTGGGGGATGGCCAGTCGTCGTCTTGTGGGTGCCCCTGCGTGGTATCCTCATGTTGTACGGGATGGGACAGAAAGGGGGATTGGGACAGGTCATGGATGGATCTGACTTCGACATCCCCGTCTTCTGTGTCGGAGCATGCTGCCATCAATGGGGTGTCACCTATGGTGCTGCTGCCACCAGAGGCAGTGCCTTCTGTGGCATCCGTTGGGGGGACCTGTGGTGGTGGTGTTGTGGGCATGCTGGCTGCTGGGGTGCCTGTTGATGTTCCCTCCTCTGTGCTGCCACCTGATTTGTGCTGCTGCCGTGTCTTGATGCGTGCAGCTGAGGTGGAGGGTCTTTGGCCGTTGGTCTTGGCCCTCTTTGCAGGTGTGCTGGTAGGGGTGTCCTGATGCTCGTCGTTTGGATCGGACCCTGTGGTGGAGTAAAGGAGGGCGAGGGTTATTAATGGGTCTGTGGGTATTGGAATGGCATTGTATCACATGCATTGGGGTGGTACCTGAGGGTGATTTGGGTCGGGGCCTTGGAGGTGCTTTCATTTGTGTGTGGAGTGAGGGTGCAGTTGTTTGGCAGCCTGCAGTTAGGGTGTGCCTGCTGCACGTGTAGTGGGTGTTTTAGGGGTTTTTAATTATTTATGTATTTATTGTGAGTTTTAAAGTGCGCTATCAGGCCGATGTGTGTGGACGTTCTCCTGGACATGTGTTTCTGTTGCACTATGTGGACACATGGTACTTCACATGATTGGACATTGTGGATTTAGCATTGTTTTATTTGGCCCACCTACCTGAATCTTCGGATGTCTGCACTCCTTTCTCCATCCCTCCGACTCCCTCTATGCTCTCCATTCCGATGGTGGAGGCACAGATTTCTTCCCAGGGGGTCAACTTGATGGGTGATTCAGGACCTCCCCCGGTGGCTGTGGCAATGTTGCGGTTGGCAGAAAGTATGCTGCGGACGCGTATCCGCAGGTCGTCCCATCGCTTTCTGCATTGCTGTGGGTTGCGGGGTGCGGTCCCCACCGCACTTACACGCTGTGCCACCAGAGCCCATATGGCCTTCTTGTTCGCAAGTGCCGTCCTGGTCATTTGCGTGGAGAAGACGACGGCAGCATTCTCCTGGAATGTCTCTGTTAGCACGGTGAGTTCCTCACGGGAGAAGTGGACCTGCCGCTTGCGGTCGCACGCTTTCTTCGCTACTTTTCCCATTTTTCTTGGTTTCGCTAGGGTGGATGACGGGTTGGGGTGTGTCTCAGGGTAGTGTTTTTAGTGGTTGTGTGGATTTTGTGGTTTTATAGGTGTACGGCGGGATGTTTCCCGTTCCGGGCCCATGTTTTTACTTCCGTTTCCGTATATTTACGGTCACTGTACTTTCCGGTTGGCGGTCACTGCGGTGTCCGCTGTGATGGGTGGCGGTATTGCACCTAGGGCGCCGTACGGCGGCGGTGTGGGCCGTTTTGGGGTCATTTCCGCCATCGCGGACTTTGCACTTCCGCCATGGCGTGGTGCTCGTGCCCGATGGGTCGGAATGGGCCGCACTTTGCTCCATCGTGCAATGGCGGAAACGCTATTTACGCTGTGGCGGTCCGGTCAGTCACTTTCCGCCAGGGTCGTAATGAGGGCCATTGTCTTTGACCCGTCTCTTTGTTTTTCTCTTCATATTTCTAATACTGCTCGTATTGCGTGCTTTCATTTCTATAATCTCTGACATGCCCAGTCTTTTCTTTCATTTCAGGCAACCAAACTCTTGATCCATTCATTCTCTGTTTTTTTCTCATCTTAAGTATTGCTCAGTTCTTTTCTTTAGTCTTGCTAAGACTTATTTCACTCCTTTATGTTCTGTGTTCAATTCCGCTATTCACCTTCTGTTTCTGTTACCTCAGCGTTCTTCTGTGACTTCCTCTCTTTGTTCTGCTTCTATGCTTTCTTTTGATCTTTATCTTACTTTTCATTTTCTTTGCATGGTTTACAAAGCCCTACGTGGTCTGGCTCCCCCCTATCTTTGCTCTTTGGTCTCTCTTTATTCTCCTTCTCACACTTTAGGTTCTGAATCTCTATTTCTTCTTTCTATGCCTAAGCCACAGTGTGCTTCTTCTCATTTCTGTTCGTTTTCACTCGTTGCCCTTAAACACTGGAATGCTCTTCCGCTTTCTATTCATACTTCTTCAATCTATAAAATGTTTCATTCTCAACTAAAAACTCACCTCCTTCTTTCTTTCTCTACTGCTTAAATTGTATTGTTCTCATCATTGCCAATTATTGTACCATTTGTTTTTTAACATTTTGTAAAGTGCTTTGAGGAAAGAGCTAAACACATATTTAAAAAAAACAAAATATAAAATGTCCAACAATAAAGGAAAGAAGAAGACAGAAACAGTAGCATTCTACATATAACAATACATACATTGCTCTACTTAATCCTGAACGCTGTGGGGAGGATGAAAACGTAGTGTCGGGGTGCATTAATTAAAAGAATGTCACTAGAAAGATAACCACATTCATTTTTTAATGTCATTGTTCTTGAGGGCCTGCAGGAGGCTCTGCTGTACCAGTTGCTTTCCGAATGTCAGACAAATGGACCCAATAATGGATTTCTTTCACTCTTACAGCATCCGGGGTGGCATATATGACCTTGAATGGGCCTTGGTACCGACAGTCATTCAATTTTCTAACAAAGGACTGCACGTAGATAGAATATCCGGGACAGAGATGAGATGCCTCTAGACACATTGGGTCGACCGTAGGCATGGCAGCTGTTTCTTCTCTCCTGGGAGTTAGCTGTTGGCAGATTACTTTTATACATTTTGTTAAATCCCTCAAATAGTCTTGAAACTCCTCCTCCAAAATCTCAGCTGCCCTGTGTGCATCTGATGTAGTGTGTGCAGGTGTGAGTGGTGTGTGTAACCTTCTCTCCATCACTATCCCATGCGGGGACAGGTTCTGGTCCTTACCTGGCTAGTGCCTGAGGCTTAACAGAGATAGAGGAAGACAATGCATCCAGTTCCTCCCTAACGCATGGCACAACTTTGACCGTTTCTGTTCTAGTAAACCATTGAGCCATTCCACAAATCCGTTGGCTTGAGGGTGGTAAATTGGGCACAATTTATGCTTAATCTCTAGTAGGGATGTAATCTCTTTAAATCATTTGTTGAAAAAGGGAGTCCCATTATATGACTTTAGGACATCACATATCCCCCAGCAAGGAAAGACCTTGTGTACTAAAACTGTGGCCACTGATTTAGCATCTGGTTGTACGCAAGGACCCACCTCAACCCAATGGGAAAATGGACACACCACAACAATAAGATAATGATAGTTGCTGCACCTGTTTATCATATCCACCTAATCTATGTGGAGTTCCCGAAAGGGTCCTGTTGGACAGGGCAGTGTGCCACACTATGTCCTGAGGGTGTGTCCAGTGCTGTAGAGGTGGCACGTAGTGCAATTTGCTGTGAATTTAACAACATATTCTTGTAGGTTGGGGACAAACCAGTTCACCTAGATATCGGCTACACTATATTGTTTAGACATATGCATTGGGTAATTCAGTTGGTCAAGAGCAACCATAAGCAATTCCCACAGCATTACTACTTTAGTACTTTACCCAGAATGTTCTGTAATGTTCTGTCTCCAGATAAGCTCCATCGGTGACAGTGAGCACCCCCATTTCATCCACAAATCCTTCTCCTCTTGGACCTTGCAAATCAATTATCTGAGTGAACAGGACTGCTCTGTAAAGTACCGCTAGCTGCAATTGTTGTATCACTACCTCAGGATATGCTGTGACATCCAGCACTTCTAAATATGTCACTTCTTGGCCAGCCCTGTCTGCGGCATCATTACAGAGTGAAACAAAGTCTGTGTCACGGGTATGAGTGGAGCATTTTACCACTGCTACTACTGATGGGCAGGATAAGGCATAAATTAATCCTTCTAGCAGTGCTGCATAGGCACCCCATAGTCCCTCTTGAACCCTCTTCTTCGCTATCAGGACAACCCTGAATGTACTGTAGATGTGGCGTATGCCGAATCAGAATATATTGTTGTGATGCTTCTTGTGCTTCAATCAGTGCAATCAGTTCTGCTGCTTGTGCAGAATAATTTATTGGCAACATATTTTGAACTGCTACTTTGTACTCCCAGACTACGAGGTGCATCACTGCAGCACCTGTATGCCTTTGGCCAGTCTCCTGATCAATCGTCAATGTACCATCAATGAAGAACACCTACCTTTCTTGCAGTACATCATCCTTCACATGAATTAGGTCATCCTCTGGACCTTTGCATGGGACACAGTCATGCACCTACTGCAATAAATGTAGCAGGGTTCACTGTACGACACCTTACAATGTGAATGGAAGGATTGGATAATACTACCCAGAGAGTATCAGATTATGTGGTCATGAGGGTTGATCTGAACATCTCCAGAATAGCAAAAATGACGTGCACCACATATAATGTTACTGGGGAGCCCATGGTTAATGCCAATGATGTCTCAATCGCAAAGGCCGCAGCTGCTAATGCCTGTTCACAAGGGAATTGACCCTGCATTACTGAGTCTAAAACCCTGCTGTAATAGGCCAAGGGCTTGTGTCCCATATATGTTACCTGGGCCAACACGGCTGTCATTACTTCCCAATTGGAATGTAAGAAAAAATAAAATGTATTTGTATAATCAGGGGTTGCTAACACTGGAAAATTATTTATAGCATCTTAGGTTCTTGGAAAATGTGATCATTTTGCAGTCCATGTGAGTGACACTTTAACTTTCTGTGCTTCTTTAAGTCCTTACAACAAGGGCTTTGTGTAGCTAGAGTGGTAAAAATACATGTTCGACAATAGTTACACAATCCAAGAACTGTTGCATCTCATCCATGATGGAAGGCTGTGGTGTGTTTTGCACTGCAGTTGTTCTCTATGGAGTAACACTTTTTGCTGCTGAGGATATAATGTGCCCTACACATACCACTTCCTTCTGACAATACTGCCTCTTGTCTTTGTCAACTTTGCACTGCTTTTCTACAAGCAATGTCAATAGTGCCACTGAGGCCTCTCTGCACTGCTCTTCAAGGTTACTACACACGCAGAGGTCATCTACCTACTGAATAATGATGCACTGAATGTGTATGTTACACACATCCATGTGCAATACTATGTTAGAAATACTGGGGGACTCACAGTACCCTTGTGGGAGCCTTGTGTGTTGAAATCACTGCCGACAATATGTAAACGCAGTGAGATACTGCAAATCAGGGTCCAATGAAATGGAGAAAAATCCTTTTTTCAAATCAATTAAAATATGTGGCTTCAGTTGGTATGTTACAAAGGATTGTGGCGGGATTCGGTACTACTGGGAATTCAGCCTCCCCAATGTTATTCAAAGGGTGGAGATCCTGTATCATCCTCCAACTTGAACCCTTCGCTTTCCCGACAGAATATATAGTTGTGCTGCATGGGGATTCTGATGGCACTATTATACCCTGCTGCCACAATGCCACGATGGTGTCATAAATCCCTTCATCTGCCTCTCTGGATGATGGGTATTGTCATACTCAAGGTAATATTGCACCCTTCTTCAGCCTTATGTGAATGGCCCCCATGCTCTTCGATAAACCTACATCATGGGGGTTACCTGTCCACAATGTGCTGGGTACCTCAGCCCTGTCTTTCTGTAAGTGAGAGGGAACTGGTCGAGCAATGAGTGTAGTGTGTGGTGCTTCTCTGTACTGCATAATGACCTGACAAGGGATACATATTTCAGAAAATAATGTCTCCATCATCGTCAATATCGTTGAACTCCTCATCAGGAAACCCCCTCAATGGCTGTGCAGGATCTATACATAAAACTGTGTGACACTCATCTCATTCCTTTTTAGTCCCTAACAGCATTACCTTATCATTTTTGATTATTGCTGCCTCTAAATCTAGTGTGAGGGTGGTACCTGGGGCATGTTCTTGAGAAACTGCTGGCCTAAACAAATATTCTACTGAAACTATCCACATTTTGTCTTTCATACCTGGCAACCATCCTAACAACACTCTTACTCCATATAGGAACAAATCTGGATATATAGGTGCCCTTCTGGTAGGGCCATCACCATTAAGTGCTTGTGTTATCAGAGCGACCCCAGTATAATGTATTCCTGGGGTTGAGCACTCTACACTATCCTGAGCAAATGCAATAGTCCTTTTTAGTTTTCTCAGGAGGTCCCTACTTAGCAAGTTCACTGGGGTATCTTTTAAAAATAATAATGGGGCTACAACCTATTGGGTACCTACCTTAATGGGTTAGTCTTCTGTAAACTGAACCAACATTATTGCCCCAGAGAACAACTGTGTGTCCATTACTTTTGGTGATAAGGGGAAATTACTTTCCTTAATACCGGAATTTGTGTCTACCATAAAGGTGAATGTTTTACTACCTATCCTTACACCCACCTACCTGGGATTCGCAGTGACTGACACAAGTGGACATATCAGGGCTCTCTCTGGGCTCTGGGCTGTCCTATTGAGGATAAGTGTTCAACCCTGGCAGTGAAAAAATGGTCCCTCCTAGTACACTTGCTCTGGTGCAAGGAGTTACCGTACCCTGGGGTAGGGGGCTCTTGTCCCAGGGTGGAGATGGGGGCATTGGGGCTTACTGCCAGTACACCAGTGTGCGAATTGGACCTGGGTTCTACATTTTCTGATGTGGGGGTGTCTGTTACTGATACTGTGGTGATTGTCCAGGATTAGGTGCTAGTCGAGGGTCTGGGGCAATTGGGGGTATCATCTTTGATGGTGGATGGTATGCAAGCACATACATGGGCCCACTAAGATAAATTCACGGATCATAACAATATACTGGTCTGCTCCTACATTCTTGCGCAAAGTGTCCTGTCCTGCCACAGGTCCAATACAGTCCTGTTGCCAAAACCTCAGCCTCATTCCCCCAGATCCACCTATTCATCCTCCCTGGAAACCTCCTCTTTTCCTCTGATAACCTATCCCATCCCTTCTCTAGTCTGGGCACTCTTGGTAACCCTCTGTCCATTCCAGTGCTTGCTTTATGTCCAGCTGCCCCTTATGGGAGCTTGCAATCAGCGCCTCTTCTACACTTAACTTTGCTAATTTCTTCTGTACTAACTTCGCTTCAACCTTCTGCGTCTGCTCTGTCGTTTCCTTTTCTTGCACCTGCCTTCTCCTGCAATGATGCACTATTATTGCCTGAATCTGAGCCCATCCCTTTGCTTCTATCTCTACTACCTTAACTAAATACTTTTGCACATCTTTAGGGACTCCCTTCCGTAAAAACATGATAAAATATTGCTATATTCTTGTCCCAGGTCACCGCTCTCTGCATTTCTTGAATCTGGTTTATAAAAAATGCTGAGTCTTCATCTAACTTCATGGTACATGCCATTATCTAATTGATGTGTGGTGTGTCTGGATATGCTGACCTTAATGTGTTCCATGCTCTCATTAAACTGTACTCCATCATGCTCATCATAATGTATCTTTACACCTGGGTATCCCGCCTTCCTCCTTATGCCATCTGCCTGTTCACCTAGTGGCACGGCAGATACACTGTTCATGCCTCACTGCCAATGTAATCCATGTAGTCTGTTTTTCTAATGCATATATCCATTTGCATGCCCTGCTGTGAGTGAGGGTAATGTCTTCATTAAATTGTTTCTGTCCATGTGTGCCCAGGGAACATATTGTGCCCTCCGATGTCCCTTGTGTAATAATGGAAGCGGTGTTCCCACTTGTTTAACCTGTACATTTCTCCCTCCTCAATTGCTTTTCCTACAGCCATTCAACCTGGTTGTGTCATAAGCCTTGATCCCCATGGGCTCTCTACCCTCAGTGTTGGTACTGGTGGTATCCTTCTTATTCTCTCCCTGCTCCTCTTCTGACGTCCACTCATCTTCCTTCTCTGCGACCTCTGCATCTCTGGCTGTTTGAGTTGAGTTATAATCTACACTGATGTCACGCAATTAACCCTCTGGATGCCCTTCCAGCATTGAGGATATCTTTGCTTGCAGCTAAATGCATGTCCCTGATAACTTTACTATCAATTTGTAACCCACGTGCTCTCCATTCGTTCACACCAATCATCACTGTCTGTCCCTCTCCCTACTCCTGCAATGCTCATACCAGCTTTGCTTCTGTCCTATGGAGCGCCATTTCTAATTCTCTCTGTGCCCTATTTTCTACTTTCATAACCACTGGATCTAGTGTGACATTGGCCACTGAGGTGCGTGTGTCATTCGCACTAGCAGTGGGAGCTCCCTGCCTTGGTGAATCTTGGGGTACATACTGAGGGTTGCATAACCTGCTGCGAGCAGCAAGGGGAAACACCCATATGTAGGGGGCTCTGTGGGACAACACTAGATGTAGGTATTACCACCTCTTGTTCTTTTGGTTCCTTTGGGGCATCTTCTAAATCCTCGACCATTCTCCATAGTTCGAGGATACCCTGCTTGCTTCTCAGCTTTCTCCCTTTATACTTCGCAGCCAGGTACGTATACCTATGATGCAACACGTCCTTGTTATTTGAGCCCCGGCTTGTACATTCCCCCTTTTGTATCCACAACCCACTAATTGTGATTTTTTAAAATCTTTTCCTGGTACCGTGGAAGTGCAGAACATATACACTGGAGTGAGGTTTTCATAGCTCTTCTCATTTCTCTCCTTACCAACAATAATTATTTCATGGATAGCCTATCCAGCGTCACCTTTCTACCCCACCCTCCTAATGCTCTGCACACTCCCTGCGTCCCCACGCAATGTCCCCTCAACTCAAACCTCAAACTCCCTTGTCCCGTCCCACTCACACATCCACTCACCACCACACACCCTTATTCATATAACTGGGCAACCATCGCCCCACACCACAACAATTCTATATACACATTAAACCACAATTAATAGTCAAAACATCATCACAATAAAAATACACGTATTTACACATTGGTTGTGACCTTTCCTCCGTCTCCTTGCCTCAAGACTAGGGAATTTCCCCTCCTCGTACCCCCTTTTGCAAGGCAGAGGGATCCCTGTCCTTCTATATAACTGGCCACTACTCTACTTGAAGAGCTGCCTTCCCTCTTGTATGAGGGGATCCATTTTCTTCTCTTCTCTTTTATCACCGCTATACTACTTCAGACATCCTCTTTTCTCTTGTCGAAGGAGATCTCTCTGGGCACTAGTATAAAACCAATATATCACCACATGATCTGCTCTCTCCACACACTCACAGTAACTCAACTTTGCACTTCTTTTCCCTCCCTTGCTTTCTCCTGCAAAGGTGCTTTTATGTCTGAATGTTCTACTGAGTGCCTCCGAGGCTGGGTCACATCAATTGTCCTTCACAACTGGGCACATCGCCCTGCTCCATGGAACAGACAGGTCTTCTGGCAACACAGCACCTGCAAACCACCTCAAGTCATGCGCATGGGACTGGTCACTGCAGATGGGCACAGTGACCCATGATGCACGGTTGGGAGACCCCTTGCCTCTCGAAAAGTCTGGGATCACGTCAGGGTCACCAATTATTTAAGGTGAATGACCCAAAACCCAAACAATAAAAACAATAATCAATGTACCATTTGCAAGGAAAACAAAGTTTTATGACGAAAACAAAGTTTTATGACATGCAAAAGTATGAGATGGTCCCGTAGAACCGAACTAACACAGAGCTCACCCCACCCAAATAAAAACTGCTAATGAACAAAACTATGCATAATAAAGATGACAACATGATCACACACTTCCCATTGGCTAATACATATATACAATTCTAATTATCCCCTATAGTCGATTAGCCTATTAGTCACACATTATCTAAAACACATTCCCCAAACACATGACCTGCTACATCATCATTGTAAACTTAGGAGTTGATTGACTACCTTGTACATTGTCTCCATAATACATTTCTTTAATGAGCAAATATTCTTGACCATCTCAACATGTGCACCCTGATGTTGTAGCCTGATCAAAGTGTGAATATCAAAGTAAATTCTACTTTGATAATACAGTAGACCACCTCAATATACCAGACACTGTGGCACGCACAAACCGCTCCCTGCCCTTGTAGATACATTTATTGGCATCACCTCTGCTCCTTCTGTCCCAAATTACGGTACAGCCCTAGCATCTGTCCCATCTTATCTTTCTGGGAACCCAGGTGCCTAAGAATGACGTGATCAAGGCACCACTCTTATGCTTGATCCCTAGAGTGTGGTGCCTAGAGTTCAAATAGGATGACTTCTCTTCGGGTGAGGGCAGTAATGTTCTAAACCTTCAGCAGGCCTCTTGGCATCACAGAACCCCATGCCTTGCTCACATGAATTCAACCTTCAAAAGGCGCATCCCTAACCTTCCTCCATGGACCCAACATTCCTTGCCCAGCTCCTCCAAGCTCTGTCGCTGGACTCAATTACCTACTATCGGCACAGCGCTGCTGATTATGGTCTTGATAGCATAACTTCTCTCTGTGGGAGATGGAAGAGGGACTTGTCTCAGGATCAACTGGTCAGAGCTGCAACTCCACGCCAGGCCTATTTCTCATACTTTCACAAACCACATACTATATGTGCCCAAAAATCCAACATGGCAGTACTCCTGCTACCTCACCTTTACCGCATCACTTCTCTGACTCTATCTTACATGCCTACCTATATCAGCTACTTACTCACACATCCCTTAAGAAATAACACTGTATATTAGTGCTAAATGCAAACTACATCACCCTATGGTTAACGTCCCGATTCGCATTGTGAATACATTGGTGCTATTTCTGTGTGGCTATATGGTGTTTCTAATATGTGTCAAATGTATACATGTGCATTCTGCCATGCCCAACAAGAATTGCTAAAACTAGGTTGCCTGCTAATATGATTTGCACAGTTTAAGGGCCTCATCACGAGTTGGGCGGTAACGCCGGCACTAGCACTATTAGCGCTGGCGCTAATAGCCCTAACGCCAAACCCGCCGGCGCTATTAGCGCCGGATCACGGGTTTGGTGGAAGGGTTATTGCCCATTCCCCATTGGGCCCATTCGGGAATTCCTCATTCCCCATTGGGACCAATGGGGAAAATTTGCGCTATTACCGCCGGCGGATTTCCAGCCGGCAGTAATCGCGCCGAAAATCGGCAATTTTGCTGCAGATTTCCCCCCAGCTCGGAGCTGGGGGGAAATCCACCAAAGCCATGATCTGGCGGACCCTTATATGCGGCGGTAATAGCGCTACCGCCGCATTAAAGGGTTACCGCCAGACTTGTGATGAGGCCCTAAATCACTTAACCTACCTGGGACGTTGCATTTGCAAGTCAACACTTGTTTACAGGAAATGGGGAGGAAACAGGGAGTTTGGGAGTCCTAGGAAAATCATAGATGGTGAAACACCTCTCTAACTGGAAAGACTTCTCCTGGGCTACTCTACTCCGCCCCTTCCTCTGTCTGCCCACATCAAAGCATCTTAGTTAATTAACACTATAATGTATCTCCCTTTGACCTGGTGGAGCCTGCACTTTGAAGCAGTGCACCTCGCCATGACCCCTGTTGGCAGTTCCTGATGTCCTGAGCAGTGAGAACCATTTCCCAGGGAAGACAAAGGCTTTTTCTAGTACCAAGACCAAATTGTATGTTTGGGTGAAACGCAGTCCCAGACCATGAAACCACAGAAGGTCCTGACCAGGAGGGCCACTAGAAACCAAGCTGCTAATAAAATGACATTACAATTTATTTATTTTTTATTTTCTTATTTTTATAACGTGCCAACATGCTCGCGGGCCTCAAGGTGCTCAGGTTTTGGCCAATATAATTGTGGCGTCCCAGAGATCCCCATGCCATAACCAGGCATTGCTTACATTCAGATTTGTCATCTGGCACCAGATCCTGGGCTCACTATTATATTGGATCCAGATTGACCACAGTTAAAGGTAAATCCTGACATACAGGATGTTTGGTTACTACAGTTGGTGGCAGGAATCCACATGTAGCTTTGTGACTGCCATATTGACACGCCGTTTAATGGCAGGTGCCATCAGACAGCTCAGCAAAGGCCCATATGTGCACTGTTCTTTTCCAGCATGTAGCATTATGAAAGTGAGTCTGATTAGCAGATCTATCTCAGAGACAGAGCTACCTGCATCATTCTATTACTCAAAGTCCAAAAGGCTCATGTTATTCTGCCCTCAAAGATGGCATTCTGTCACAGTAACCATTATATCAACTAATGTTGTACCATATTTTTAACACTGAAAATTGATAAGGGGGCAAGTATTCAATTGATCATCCCTCTGTCACGTGTTGTGGGCAGCTTTCCATCACATTGTTCTTCGGCCTCTTATACCATTACAGAAGGGGTAAAACCAAATGCAACTCGCGCTTGGACCCATCCCAAAAGGTGCAGTCCAAAATGAACTGCTGGGCTTCAGTCCTCCTTCTGCTCAAGGCACTGGCAAGCCAGATATGTTTTACCCTCATTGGACATCCTTTGATAAACGGTAGCTTGGGACTGTAGGCTAAGCAGAGTTAGAATCCATGCCTGGCCATATCTGCGCCACTTCTTTACTTAAGTCAGTCTTTCATTCCATCATTTCTCAGCCTGCTGTACTATTACAGAAGGAGCAAAATCATATGCAAACCGGAATTAGTTCCACTTCACAGGGGTGGCTCAGCCTAAACTGTTAGCTCTCATCCCTTCTGCACAAGAGGACACGCAGCCCCCAGACATGTTTTGCCCTCATTGTGCATCGTCAGTGAGGGGGTAGCTTGTGAGTCTGGGCAGAGCAAATGTGGGGTGCAAGTCTAGGCATACCTGTGCTACTTAGGATGACCTTGAAATGCTGAGAAGTAATCATACCTTTCTTTACTGCACCATAGGTAACCGAGCTGTGCCTTACTGATAAGGTCGAACTTTGCTGAAAGGCATCTTTGGTTGCTTGCGTGCCTTGCAGAGGAGACGTGGCATAGCAGCATGGGATAGCCGACTTTCATTGGTTGTAGGTCCAAGGCTGATTTGCGTATGGTTTGTCACCATCTGAAATGGCACAGATTAGCTAAAAAATGATAGATTGGAAAACGGCCCAGATCAGAGCTAGAGCTATGATACATTCAAATGCTTCCCGCTATCTACACTGCACTGATGAGGTGCAACAAGGCAGACAGATGTCTGGGGTTGCTTGTGTTCTTGTGCAAGGGAAACTTGGTCTAGCAGATGGGGACCTTACCAAGACAGATTCGCACATGGTAGGTGGGGGACTGTAATGTCACAGACAGTCTAAAGGTTTTGGCATGGAAGTTTGCCCACAGCATTGCCAGTGGTTATGATTAATTACAAAATCTGCAGGCATACCTTTTGGTTCTTAACATGTCTATAATACATGCACGCCTGCAATATCCATATAATAACCTTTACATATATTTCTTATGACACTTTATTTCTGATATCAATACTCAGCTGAAATAAGACCATTAAATCCTGACAACTGTAATAGGTTGTTACAGTTTAGGTATGACATTTAGTCCTGCTGCCAAAGCCAGCTTGCAGAACAGAATTTCAGATTACACCAAAACTCTTGATTAAAGCAAGATTCGCTTGTGTTGTTCTTCATTTCTTCTGCACAACCATCTGTTACCGTTCACCGTCATTAGTTGAATAGTAAGACATTTGTCATAGCATGCCTATTTACTGCACTGCTGGGCTTTACTAAGGAAGAGGGGGCTATTTGCGTTATCACTTATTTAAATGTCTAAAGTCTGCTTTTGAAGTCATTTTTATTAGAGTGCTTAACATAGTTGTTTGCAACCCATTTCAAGCTGCATGTAGTTATACTTGTTTCCAACCGTGCAGATGTAACATCTGTCACATGTTTTCTATCAGAGCAAGTACGAAGGGCAATGCATGTATTGTACAGAAGGAAAGTTCCCTCCCAGTTGTAAGAGAGATATTGAAAGTCATTTACGAGTTCTGTGAACTCATCGGTGACTTATCCCATGCTAAGGGGTACTTTGGTCAGTATCTCACGTCCATTTTTTGGAATCATACCAAAATGTCACCATGATTGTGGCGACATTACTAATGCTGCGCCTGAGCGCAGTCCAAAAATCTCGACCTCCATTACACTGTCTAAAGTGAGCAGGGGCTGTGGGGGTGTCCCCCGCTCCCCTTAGTCGGTGTAATGGGGGTCAGAGGTTGCGGGGGGTGTCTCCCGCTTACCATTACGGTAAGCGGTGGATAAAAAAAACAGAACCCAGTGGTGTCAGCACCGCCCCACATAAGTAGGAGGAACTGACGCTGCGGGGGTACAAGGCAGTCGGCAGTGAACACAGAGGTGTGCCGCGGTAAAGGTAAGTGGGGGGATGCAGGTTGGAGGATTGCGGGCTGGGGCACGTGGGCAAAAGTGATCTATCTGATAACTGCGCCGTAATTGGAGTCGACATTTTCGTCGGTTGAATTACGGGCGGCTCAGTGCTCACATAGATTTAATATTTTTATATTCTCCCTATGATCTTTCAGTTATGGTGTCGGAACTGGACAATAACATGACCAGTTACCTGTAAAATTACACTGTACACGAGAGACACTGTTTCACTTCTCTGTCCCCGATTTTCACTGAGGAAGAAATTGAGAACCTCTTAAAATACTGGTTCTTCTAAAGATTACAATGCATTTCACTAGGTTGGTAATTTGGTAAATTGGTAATGTGGGAGATCAGAGTGGAAAATGTGTGCTTTCTTGACTTCTCTTCTTTGTTTTGGTATCACACATAATTGTGAACCACAAATGATATATTATGAAGATATTAATATTGAAAGTCATTTCGGCCCCCTGCACCGGTAGAGAGCAAACGACCGCCTAACATCACCTTGATGCAAGGCGGCGATTATTCATCGACGAAGTTTGGCCGATGATAACTTCCTGGAGGAACTTAATAAAATGCAAACTGTTCCAGGCCAGCAATGAAAGCTGCATCTGCTCTTGCATCTGGCACTAACTAATGTTCCTCGCTGGAATTAACAGCTGGATGTTGCTGGTACATGATCGTCAGAGAGATAACGTGTCTCCCAGAAGACCTCGGACCCATTTATATTTTCTATTAGCACAGCATTGTTTATGTTCCTGTTTTTCCCATGGAATGGGGTTCTTGCTGCACCGGTCTTCCCGCTGCTCCAAGCTTTATGGAAGGCTGAAAATCCCCAAAGCTCACGAATGTAATACAAATATTTTCTTGGCACGTGGTAATGAAAACAAACAAGCACTGCAACCATGATAACCCGTGGAACAAGCACGGCACGCAAGGATTGCCAACTAGCTCTGGAGGACATTGGAGGCGGGAGGGTGGTGGAACGAGAGAGAATCCAAGCCGTGGAGGGTCAGCCAAGGGCCGGGTCAAGTGGCCTCGTGGTGTGGCCACTGGCCACCAAGGAGAGTGAGAAATGGGCTCCCAAACACGTTAGAATTCACTTTCTCTCAGAGGTGGAGAGTGTTGGCTTAATAAAGGGGGAATGCATTTGCGGAAATACGGCGAGCTCACAGGGGTGGGGCAGGACGTCTTCTTCCAGACTATAAGGCTTATTGAATCTTGGGAAACTGCCTTTAATGCCAAACGGCTCGTGCGATTATCAAAATGATTTTTCGCTCGCACGCGTCTCCTCATATTTGAAATGGACGCTTGTGGAAAAGGAGTTTCCATGACATAGCACAGTACTAAGGGCCCGATTCATGGAATTTTTTGCACGGTTCAAAGTGACTTTGCACTGCTGCAGAATGGTTTTGCACTGCTGTCACAATGTCTCACCTTGGGTGCTAGGGTTGGTGTCCTATTGGGGTGTGGCTTGGTGTTGAGAGGATGGATGTGAGCTCTTTCCTCTTCACATGGAAACCCCAATTAATCCTGACAACATGTTGAATTTGCTAGCCGTGGGGCTCTGCCAAAGTTGGACCGGAAACATAAAGGCTAAAGGCATGTACTGACAGAACAAGTGTTGCAATCCTTTGAGGGCAAGGCAGAACATCTCTGTTAAGGTGGGGGGCAAGGTAAGGAGTGGACAGAGAGTGCCTCAAGTAGACAAAATAGTGCCAGTCTTGATCAAGACTCAACATAAGGTTACGAGCAGCTGCGAAACAAGCAGGAAGGGAGCTAGGCAGTGCAGTGGCCTTGGAAACCATGTGAAGTAGCTGACAGTGATGTCCGTGGGACAAGGAGGCTGTTCTGTAGTAGGGGAGTGGTGGTGCAGTGCCGTAGCTGCATGTTTTCTGTGGCAGCTCTTTGAGTTAGTACGTGCTGGAGCAGGTGATGGCCAAAGATCTGTAAGCCTAACCCTAGAAGGCGCATTTTAGTTGTAGCGGCTGCTGATGAGAGCAAGATCTGATGAAGTGATGGGACGGGCAGCTGCTTGAGTGCCCGGCTGAGTATGAATATGGGCAGTTGAACTGTACCCTAAGAATAACTTTATTAGGGGCACAGGGCGAGCCCAGTGCAGCACCTGGGTGAAGAGGGCAACCGACGGCTGACGAGGTGACACTCAATGAGCTCAGCACAGTGCTAGGGAGAGGTGGTTAGGTGCCCCAAAGAGGGCACAATAGTAGGGGCAAGTTCCCACATAGGATAATGTGAGCTCGTCCTCAATGAGTGACTTCCTGGACTTCTGTGGATGGCATGGGGGCAAGAGTGACTAGTATGGTGGTGCTTACAGCTTCACAAGAAACAGTACCAAAGAGGAGACCTGTAGTGCTGAAAAGAGTCAACACAAGCAGTCCCATGGGTCCCAGAAGGCCAAAATTGACAAATGTTCTCAGCAGACAACTAGTCACCAGACTACCTTACAAGGGGATGTCCATGTTCTCACGTCCTGGTAGGCCCTTCCCCTCAGGAGGCATCTACCACCACTGATATTCAGACAGTTCTGAGAGAGATGGGGAATCACTAGAATCCAAGACTGGCTGAGTTAGGTTATAGCTGGCAGTGCTCAAATAAGGCCTGCAAAAGGCGCCCTCCTGGTCACTGAGGCTGCTACAGAACAGACTATTAGAAGACTGTGCCAAAGGCTCAAGTTCTTCTTAATTGGCGACAATGGAAAACACGGAGCTCAGAACCAAAAGTGCAAATCCTGATGCAACAATAGTCACGCGGTCGAGACGCCCAAGCATTCTGACGGGGCTAATGTTGGGAACTCTATGGCCATCTGCCTCAAGAAGTATCTGGGGTTCTATCATCATTTGTTGAGGTTGAAACACTCTAAGAGTCGCTTAATTGTGGGTGGGGAATCAGATCCAGTAATGCCACCACGGGATATTTGCCACAAAGCCAATACCACAAACGATTGAAGTAGGACACATGCTGGAAGGTATGTTATGTTATGTGTCTTTTATATTGTGTCCACCACCACCGGAGTGGTCTTAAAACACTGAGCCATGTCCACATACAGTCAAATTGTGATATGGCGCAGGGCAAAAGTCAGACCATGGTCTGTGTGGTCAAAGGAAAACAGAGAAGAAGGTGAGCAGGATGAGCAAGAGGGAGAAGGCCATGGTACAAAACAGATAGAGATAAATCACACTATCCAAGGGAAATACAAGTGAAGGGGTGTATGGTGGTGATGAAAGGGATGCATAGATAGAGCTAAGTCATAGTATCCAAGGGAAATACAAGGGAAGGGGTTTATGGCGGTGATCACAAGGATGCATAGAGAGAGCTAAGTCACAGTATCCAAGGGAACTACAAAGGAAGGGGTGTATGGCGGTGATCACAGGGATGCATAGATAGAGCTAAGTCAAAGTATCCAAGGGAAATACAAGGGAAGGGGTGTATGGCGGTGATCACAGAGATGCATAGATAGAACTAAGTCACAGTATCCAAGGGAAATACAAGGGAAGGGGTGTATGGCGGTGATCACAGGGATGCATAGATAGAGCTAAGTCACAGTATCCAAGGAAATTACAAGGGAAGGGGTGTATGTCAGTGATCACAGGGATGCATAGATAGAGATAAGTCACAGTATACAAGGGAAATACAAGGGAAGGCTGTATGGCGGTGATTACAGGGATGCATATATAGAGCTAAGTCAAACTATCCAAGGGAAATACAAGGGATGGGGCATATGGCAGTGATCACAGGGATGCATAGATATAGCTAAGTCACAGTATCCAAGGGAAATACAAGGGACGGGGTGTATGGCGGCGATCACAGGGATGCATAGATAGAGCTAAGTCACAGTATCCAAGGGAAATACAAGGGAATTGGTGTATGGTGGTGATCACAGGAATGCATAGATAGAGCTAAGTCACAGTATCCAAGGGAAATACAAGGGAAGGGGTGTATGGC
This sequence comes from Ambystoma mexicanum, assembly GCF_040938575.1. Classification (NCBI taxonomy): domain Eukaryota; kingdom Metazoa; phylum Chordata; class Amphibia; order Caudata; family Ambystomatidae; genus Ambystoma; species Ambystoma mexicanum. The sequence goes on along the minus strand of NC_090941.1, from coordinate 72,936,991 downwards.
GGTGATCACAGGGATGCATGTATAATTATAGAAGTTTTGATCAAGAGAGGGAAAGAAAGCTTTCCATATCGGTAAGTAAACTTTTTGGGGTGTATTACCAGTACCTCGTAGTAGTGATACAAGTTTAAATCATGTTACCGATGTCTGGTGTCTTTGAGATGTGCTCAAGAGTGAAGAGAAATACAGTAAACATTCTTAGGCCTTGAGGTTTCTGAATGATCTAACATAAAAACTAGCATACTAGGCATGAAGGCATTTCTCCTAGTGCAAGTGCATGAAGTGTTACAGTTGCGACCAAGTTAGGGAGGGGGAGACAAAAAGGTGGTGGAGGGGAGACAGGGTAGACAAACTTACTAGTCCTAGTACATTTAGGTCAAGCATGCCTACAGACGGGGGTGCGAGGAAAGGGGTTTGGGGGAGGAGCAAAACACATCCAGTCCTGCAGGGCCCAAGGTTAAGTGCAAAGAAGTTGTCCCACTCATGGAGCGTAAGCTGAAGGTTGAGTAATGCTGAACATAGTGCAGCAGCCAGGAGGCAAGTGCAAAAAACAGTCAGCAAAAACTGAACAGAGTTAGGGAGGAGAAGGAGGAAGGAGGGTGGAGAGAAAGAGAATGGAGGTTATCAGGGGAGAGGGAGAGAGAAGGAGGACGAGAAGAGGAAGGTCTTGAAGAGTTTCTGGAACTTAAGGTGCTCTGGCTCAAGGCGGAGGGAGGGAGGCTGTTCCAGAGGGAGGCACCTGCAGAGGATAAAGATCTACCCCCAAATCTCTGTTTGTGAAAACGTCTCACCCGCAGAGAGTAGGAGGTGGATGAGAGGGGGACTCTAGAGGGAGAGCATTTAGGAAGGGAGCTTTGTAGATCGTGTTGGCCCAAGGTGTATTTGGTAGTCAGACTTTTTGGAGATGTGCGAAGAGAAGGAGAGAGTGGAGTCAAAGATGACCCCTAGATTTCTCACCTCATTTGTAGGTGAGGGCGCAGGGCCAAGGGAGGCTGGCCAGAGTGAAAGTGGGAAAGCAGGAGCAGGGGTCTCTTTGAGGACGATCTCTGTCTTACTGGCATTTAGGCAGAGATCATTGATGGCACACCAAGACTGAATTTCGGAAAGACAGTCAGGGATGAGCGAGGAGGAGGAGGAGGAGGAGGCCGAGGGTTGCCTGAAAGAGAGCTGCATGTCATCCGCATAACACTGAAAGTCTCCTCCTCCCAGCGGATCCTCCCTCGCATATCCACCCCCTTGGTCAGGATCCAAAAGCAATGGTCTTTACCTGGACACCTGAGAGGAACCTATAGGGGTAAAAGAAGTGAGAACCCCCTCAGGGTCCTCACAGAAGGTACAGAACACAATGCCTAACATATTCAATTCAACTATATTTATCAACTATGACGCATAGTAACATACATCCCTCGCTGTGAGGGAGTAGATGTAGAGTCATAGCCATCAGTAAATGCCTAGGCGAAGATGTAAAGAAATCTGAAACCTGAGGTGTGTATCTACTACTTGTCATCCTAGAAAGTATTAGCCAGAGGATAGACTAGAATAAAGATATTCCCTCTCAGTATAGATATAACCATGTTATTATTGTTTTTAAATATCGAATAGGCTAAGTTCTCTCTGATGAACTTGGCGAAGGAAATATCTGCGGAGCAGATGTGGAGAATGTTGAGCCTCCAAGTTTCTTTTCTGAGTATGCCAGACACCTCATGGTCAGTAGTGATAATGAGCTAGAATTAAGCTTAGGAATGTGTCTTTTAAATTTTGATAGCAGGAATCTAGAGGCATTTTTATGAAGTGCTCTAAAAGTAATGCAAAGTACAATTCTCCTGGCTACAATCAATGAGTGCAGATTCAATTTTAGTTGGATGTCATCTGCATACTTGTAACAGGAAAAACTGAGTTACCAAAGAAAGGTGGGGAGAGGTGAAGCTAAAGGTAGAAGAGTAGTGGGCAGAGACAAAAATTGTAGGTAACCTCAAAAAGAAAATGTTTTCAAATCTGATTGGAAACGATCCATAGTGATGGTTTTGGAAAGCTCATTTCGAAAATGCATTGTCCAATCTAGTTCCCTGTCAGTTATTCCAAAATCAAATAGGCATCCTTGTGGTATATTGAGAGCTGCTAATCCAAAGGTAAGAAACAGATCAAGGAGGATCCAAGCAGAGTCTCTTTACGGGGTCCCGTTAACTTTGAGGTCATCCCAAATGGACAGCAGAACCTATTCGATATTGTTGCTTGAGCTAAAACCAGCTTGTACTACATCCAGGGGGTTGCACTCTTCCAAGAATTTGTTTTGAGTAAGGCGTGTTACCTGCTAATTTGGCCAGGAATCTAAGTTTGAGATGATGCATTAATTGTTGGGGTTAGAGTAATTAAATTCGGGATTTTTCAGTATGGGTTTGCAAAAATCTTCCTTAAATTATATGAGCGCTATACCTGTACTGACAGATGTATTGATGAGTGCTCTCGCTGCCTCCACTACTGGAGAGAAATAGTAAAGTAAAGCTTCAGGGAAAGGATCTCCTGAGCATCTCACACAGGCTCTCCTTGACATAAGTGAACTAAAAGGTGAGGGGGTTTCTTTACCGGTTGCCATGAAGATGTCCCTTCCAGTTACTGTGTGATTGACTTAGTCACTCTCCCGAAGACAAATATGATACAAAAGTGCAGGCGGCCCCTTCCAGGAGATCAAGGATGGGGACGGTTAGGAATAATGAATAAAATGCACTTTTGCAGAAGTCATTCTCAGAGAAATGGCTAAGATCTTTCATGACCCGGTATACTTTTTAGCGACTGCTGAGATGACAGCAAAACATAAAGGCATGGTAGAATCTAACAGAAACCTGTAAGATAGTAGTTGGGAAGGTTGCTAGTTGGAGGTGTGCACCGCACTCTTTCAAATTGGTGGTAGAAAGGAATGGGAAGTGAATGATACAAGTGGAAAGCTGGTTCTTACACTCTTGATGTAAAGATATATTTCTGGACATGCACCTCATAGGTCATCTGAAATCATGGGATAGTGCAATTCAGACAATAAGGCAAATAAGTAATGTGGTTTTGGTTAGTTTGTCTTGGGTTCATGTTGTTTGTGGTAGTTTGTTGTGTTTGTGATAGCTTGTGGCAATGAATCATGTTTTTCAGTTATCTTGTAATTCTTTGTGGTTATTAGTAGTAGATTTTGGTGGTTTGTGGTACTTTGCTGTTCTTTATGGTAGTTTTAGGCAATTAGTCATTGTTTGTGGTAGTTTCGGGTAGTGAGTGGTCCTTTGTGTTTATTTGTGATAGCTTTTTTAGGCATCTGTGGTCATTAGTCATGTGGTTTTGCTTAGTTTGCAGTCATTTGCTGTTGTTTATTATAGTTTGTGGCAACTAGTCATGTCGATTCTGTTACATTGTGTAGTTTGTGGCCGATTGTGGTAGTTTGTACAGTAACATGTGGTTGTTTGTGCCTCTACACCATTCAAACCTGGATGTCAAACATCTACCTTAAACTTAACGCTACCAAAACAGAATGTATCCTTCTAAGGGGTGCCACCAAACGCACCCAAGATCAATACTGGCTGACACAGATGAGATGGATCTCAATGGCTTTTCCCCCAGCTCTCCCCTTGTGCAAATCCCCTCAGCTTTCTTCACTGCACAGATCGCCAAGAAGACACAAACATAATAGTACCAGCTTTCAGTCCTGCACCAAATCAAACCTTTTATCCCTGCCTCAGACTTCAAATACATCCAGGCCCTGGTGCTCGCCCATTTACAAGGTGGCATTGCCCTACTGGCAGTTATCCCAACCATTACTTTTGTCTCCCTGTCAAATGTCCAGCACAACACGGTATACCACGCTGCATGATTGAAGAGATTTAACCATATTTCCTCCACTTTGAAGAAAATATGTCTGTTACTCCTCTGAAACGCAACCCCTACAGACAGCCTGCATCAACTAAAAAGCTTGAATGTCCAATTAGCTATCAGACTTAGCTGGAAATACTACCATCACAGGTCCTCAACACAACCCAACAAGCCACAATATTGCCAGACAGGAATCCAAGAAGTACAAGAAGGAGAAGACAAAAAACAAGTATTCTCCTGCTATGCTCCCATTCTCTAGTACAGAACAACCTTGCTCCCTTCCTCTTGTGATTCAGGAAAGATCTGAAGACCTTGCTCTTCAAGGAACACTTATCCGACGAATGAGGGCCACAGGATGACAAGATGATCCTCTCCACACTATATTCCAATGCCTTTACTGTACAGCACTGTGTTGGTTTCTAGCTAGGAATCACCTACATAAATATACATACATACATACATATTTCAAGTAGTTTGTGGTAGCTTGTTTGTGTTCAAATGTGGTACAACTTTGTGGTGATTTGTGGTTGTTTATGGTTGTTTGGGTTGTTTGTTACAAATGGTAGGACCCCATGTTTAACATGAACAGGAAGCAGGCAACATGCATACAGCAATGTGGTTTAAGTCTTTGGTTCCAAAACTCCTCACCCAACCAACAGATACAAGGTTAAAGGCACATTCTTAAATGTATTGCAGCTGGATCAAACCATAGCCAGAATAAAGGCAGTATCAAATCACATTTTGTAAAATGTTGGGAGCAGATGACCTTATTCCAAGAAACCCACCTGCTTAGGGGAAAACATAGTGTATTGGTGAGGCAATGAACTGTTCAAGTTTATGGCTCAGTGTAATTCATGACCTCCTGACGCATGATCACTTTGGTGGTGTGGGGGTCCCACTTTAGGTAAGTCCTCATTTTTCAAATTAGAAACGATAGGAAATGGGAAATTTTGGGAATATTGAAGACTGGCGTTGCTGTGCCTCATTACGAGTCTGCCGGTCCAGGAAATACAGTACCTGTAAGCTTGCCGGTGCCGTAGTTCCCGTACCGGCAGACTACGAGTTGTGCTCGCAGGGCCTTTCTGCCCGCCAGGTCTGACCTGGTGGGCACACAGGCACCCACGAGCACAACACATCGGATGCACCGGCACCATTCACGGATGTTGCCAGTGCATCCGTCTTCCCCATTCCCATCAAGCCCTATTCGGTGCCTGGAATGGACAATTACCGGGTCCGCCAGGGTTGTAATACCCCAGTAATTGCCCATTCCAGGGCACCGGAAAAAAAACAACTCTGGCGGCAACCGTGCCTGCAATACAGGTACAGCTACTGCCAGGTCGTAATGAGGCCCAATGTGTTTGCATCTAACACAGACACTACTCATATTTCCCTGGTGTCTTAGTTATGCACGTAAGGATGGGATTTGTATTTGTCTAAATGATGACCCGGCAGGTCATCCCCTCACCTCCAACATCAAGCATAGAGCTGCTGATTCTCTTACAGGGTAATGGCAGGTGTTCAGCTCCTTTATTTGTGGCAGGCCCAAGAAGGCGCTGGCCCGCAGTATTCCTACTTTTAAAAAATGCGCAACATGCAAATTGTAATTGATTTGTGCCTGGTTGGCAATACAACAGGACAATACAATCACAATACAGAGTTCCTGCATCACACACATTCTGATTCTCTTGCAATTGTACTAGGTTACAGGGTGCAAGAGGGCACTTTCACTAACCTGGCAACTTAGATTGGCGGCCCTAATAGATGTCGCTTTCCACTCCACAATTAACCAACAGTTCAATTAAGTCTTTGAAGATAATAAAGAGTCTGGAGTCCTGGGAGGCATTTAAAGTTGTTGTGTGTTAGGGGGTTCTGAAGTTCTGCATTATATAAGGTGTCAAAAACTACTGCGGGTAAGATGGCAAAAAGAGAAAAAGAGATTCAGGATTGTGGAAAACGGTCCTATGGTCAGTGACGGGCACAGCGAAGTTGGTACAAGCAAGACTAAACCTCTTTGTGATGTTAATGAGATTTATAAAGGAAAGAGGGGCAATGGAGGTCTAGTTAGTGGGTGGAGCTGGAGAGCACAAGAGTGGTTCTGCTGCTCTGTTGATAGTTTCATTTTAGGAAGAAAGCAGTGTGTTGGGTTTGCTTCTAGGTGGCATGGGTTTGGTGTTGTTGTTGTGGTGTGCGGGTCTGTACAGTATTGTTGTGTGTGTCTGTGATGTGTGTGGCCCAGCAGAGATTGTAGTCCCATGATTCCAAGCCATACAGGAGCAGAAGGCATAAGAAAGGCATAACTCAGAAGCAATGCTGGCTTGGCTTAAGTGGGAGGAAATCAGACATGAGATGGCTCTGGGACTGAATGGAGCACGTGAAATGCTAGTCCCACAACAACAAATAAATGGCAGATTTTCGGAGTGTTGCACATGTCTCTAAACTCAGCCCCCAATACCAGATTTAGAGCAAATTACTGTTTTGATGATGGAAGCAGGACTCGAGATACTGGTGGAGTTAGGGTACCGGTAACGTTCGACTGATCATTGAGGAGTTAGCTAGAGGCAAAACCACCAGGTTCGTTTAGCTGCTTTTGGTGGGTTCTTGGTACCTGAAGTGCTGAAGGTATATAAAGCGGTTCTATAAAAGTGTTCCCTGTCAGACACCCTCAGAGAGGCTATAACCACTGTACTGTTAAAGCCTGGAAAGGATCACATCAAGTGAGCATCAAACAGAACACTATGCCTCCTAAATTTAGATTTAGATTTTAGAATTTAGATTTGAAAAGCTTTAGTAAATGAATTGGCGAATGAATATAAGGTGTAATCACATATCTGATATATTCTGACCATTTTGGACATATCCCTAGTAGAAATCCTATGATTAATTTGGGGAGGTAGATCCATATTATTGACAATACTAGTGTGAGACAATTCACTGGCTGTTTCCTCATTGAATGCAAAAAGGCTTTTGATACACTGAGAGGGGTGCATGTCCATATGCTGTTAGAGCAAAGGAATCTTGGCCTTCAGATGTGTCTGTGGGTTAAATTACTATACTCCTAAAGTACTCCGAGAATATGTATGAGTAGGACAGAGAGATACAAAGTGGCATTCACAAACGATGCACACCCTGTCCTTTGTTTACAATTACTATTGTACCAACTAGCCAGCCACTCCAGAACACAATTCACTAACAGGAGACAGCAACCATTATGTTCAACATGGTCTTCCTATTAGCTCTGATGTTTTGCTGTACCTGCATTACCTGTGATAGGGTTTGCCCTCTTTCTGGAAACAATCGAAACATTTACCATATGTACATGGCGGAACAACTACTTGAATACCTTTTGCATACATTTCCTGGGTCTATCGTAAATGTAAATGTATAAAGAAGAGCTCCCAGTGTTTCAAATAAAGTGGGTTATGGATTATTTCAAATATTTGGTGCTCCATGTTTTAGGATGACTAAACACAAAGGATGAGTTGGATATCTGGAGAACCTTGGATGCTACACAAACGTGAGGAGGTGCCCCACAGGGGAGGGCTTATTGGGACTCTTTGACTTTGAAATGTATTACATATCCTCACAGCTGCAACATGTGCCACAATGATTCTGTGGGGATTACCTTGTCAGAAAAGCTATTGATTTCTCCAAACATAGGCTTGTGATAGATGCAGGAGTTGTTGATGCAGGTTACAACCCCCTTGCAAGACTGGCACCTGATCATGAAACAAGCCCCGGGTGCTTGGAGCAGTTTGTAAGAAGAAGGATATGGGTCATTCTTTGAAGTGACTGGACACCTTTGTGCAGCTTAGAATACTTTAATTCGTCTCAAAGAAGCTGGCCATATCCCAGTGGAAGCTGGAATGGCATCACAAAATCGGTCTTTTAGTAACAGAGAAAGGCTTCAGTGTTTTTGAAAAACTGAGGACAAACTTTTAGAATAAAAAAGGGCAGTTCATAAAGTATACTCCAATACATAATGCAGCAACTGAAAACTGGGTGGATCTTGGAAAAAATTGCTTATGCTCAGTTCCAAAAATTCAAGTTGAATTCAATAATATCCCGGCAAATGAGTAGTCTGGATTCAGAATTAATCATGGAACCGAGACAGCTCTTCTGGATCTGAAGGCCAGTAAAATAGAAATTATAGAGGAAGGTAGTCCTGCTCTTCTACTCTTGTTGGACTTATCCTCTGCGTTTGATGCAGTTGATCATAATCTTTTGGCAGAGAGACTTCAGAATGTAGACCTTTGTTCTCCAGAAGCAGTATTGTGGGTAAAGTCATTTCATGGTACAAGAAGTACGTGTGTAGCTAAGGGTTCCTCACAATCCCAGAAAGTTCTCGTTGATTGTGGTGTTCCCCAGGGATCATGCCTATCTCCATTACTATTTAATCTATATATTAAATGCCTATGTGACCTGTTAAAATCCATGGGCATACAATTTGCCAACTATGCAGACGACACCCAGATAGTTGTTAAACTATCTGGGGTCTGTAAAGATGATCTTGCCACTATTAATAGAATTTATGAGGCAATCCAGAAATGGATGGCCTTAACTGTTATTGCCCCTAATGACAAGAAAACAGAGTTATTGATTATCAGCACACCCTATAGGCTGACAAATCTAGACGACTCTTATAAAGCCTTTGAGATAGGTGGCAACAACATTGTAGTATCCGAATATGTAAAAACCCTTGGAGTGTTTTTTGATGCCCATCTGACTTTTCAGAAGCATGTGGCATATCTTAAATCATCATGTGCCTTCCTTACACACCTTTTATGGCAAATACGTCCCTACTTATCCGAAGCGAACAGAGCACTAATTGCAGCGGCGATAGTAAGTAGACCATTGCAATAGCCTTTTTATAGGTATTACTAAATCCAATATCGAGAGTCTTCAAACTATCCAAAATGATGCCGTCCGGGCTGTCTGTGGGTTGAGTCATCAATCACACATTACAGAACACCGTAAAAGACTACACTGTCTCTCTATAAAGCAACAACTAATCTTGAAGGGGCTAGTTACAGTCTTTAAATGTTTATTAGGTAGTGCTCTGTAATACCTTAAAACTAGACTAAAAAGGACCACACCTAAGCGTAGCCTACGCTCTAACAATCAGATGTTACTGACTCAACCATGCACAACCACAGAAAAACTAGACGGAGCAAGTCTTGCGGCCTGAGGTCCAAAAAACTGGAATGTGATTCTGCTGTATTTGAAACAATGTGCAACCCTGCAGCAATTTAGAAAGCGTCTCAAGACTTTTCTGTTTGAAGTTTAAAGTTGGATATTTATTTCTAATTACTCGCTTTGCTTCATGACCTTGCATGTCATTTTACTTATAAAAAGACTTCTTAATCCCTCTATCTGGATTTATTTGTCTTTTTGTTGTCTTTGTCTATGTGAGCGCCCTGAGACCTTTGGGTGAGAGTTGCGCTATACAAAAAACGATTTAGTTAATTAGTTAGTTAGTTAGTTAGTTAAGTAACCAAAAAGTCACGGGTTAATTCAGGATTAGGAGCGCTGATAGATCTGGTATATGGTACAATGGGAGGGTGCTATATAGAGTTCTGCATAATAACAGACCCTCTCCAGAGATGGGAGCAAGGATTAAGTGAAGAAGGTATATTGAAAGACATCACAAATGCGCAATCATTACAAGGATGCAGTATGACTAAAAAAGAGCCGAAATAGAAGGTTCAAGATGATTACACATGTTTAGTAGTGCTGAAGGGCAATTTGTGTCTGATTTTCTAGAGATAAGACCTCATGTTTCCATTTGATACTGGACTACCCTGTGGAACAACAGTTATGGGTAAGGAGATGCGATATCTGGTAAAACTGGAGCAGATGGCGTCTCTGTTAACTGCTGGGGCTGATAAAGTAGAAGAAAAGGGAAAAGGCTTTGGCCAAGTATATGAACCTGGCCAGGGTACTGGCTCAAAGGAATATTGCAAGGACCTGGAATTCAAGCTAAAGGCCCATGTGCGAGTTCTGGATTAAAGATTTGATAGCACCCTCCAGGCCGGAAGGAGAGGGCACCCATCTCAATCGTTTACAGTTTCCACAGATATATAACCAATCTAAAGAGAAGGACGCTAGAGACCACCAGGGAGCATAACGACTTTTAAAATGAGTTCCCAGGTTGACCAGTATGCTCAGGATAGAGGATGGGTCATGGGTTGGATTCTCCTAAAGAGAAAGGGCAGGTGGTTGGTGTTGAGGATGTCACTCTGGCAATGGAGTGCACCATAGAACTTGATCAATTCAATTGGAAAATCATGTTTTTATTGATCTTGACTCTCTAGTACATAATTGTGAACGTAATCATGATAACGCATAGGATTGGGTGCATTGTAGTTTGACAAGGACTTCCTTTTGCACTCGAAGTGTATAGAGAAATAGTCATGTTACACTTTCCTTAAATGGGCTGCAACTGTTTTCTAGATTGCACATAGCCACTCAACTGGACGTGTAAGCAGTTACAATCTGTTCTTGTTTGTAGTTGAATACAGTTCAAATGCATGTTTTATAATTGAGTCTGGTGTCATATTGGCGATGTCTACGGCCTGTCTATTGGTTCAGTGGTGTTTTTGAGGCTATATAGAATAAAAACAACCACACTGTGATCTTTACAGCCATTCTTCAGAACCACTTACAGGGAACAGCACAGATCCCGGAGTAACGGTTTATTGGACCATCCCTTTCCTAAAATCAAAGATGGTTTCAAATAACACATGTCCCCATTGCAGATAAGTCTATGGCAACAATAAATATACTTACAGAATCAAGAAGTGTGTAGATATTGCCAACAAGAAGGTACCAGCCGATGAAATATTTTAGGAAATATGCTAGGTTATTAGAACAATGAGTATTAAGCTGTAAGGGAATATGGCACCCTCAGCAATTCCACCTACAAATGTAAAAGTACCTTTTGATGAGAGATTTCTATAAGATAAATTAGATTTCTTTTGAAGAAGTTGATCTCCTTATAAATATGACCTATCCTCTGATGGTGATAAGTGCTAATTTTAAATTAAAAGCAAATCTTTGGGGTTCGAGGCAGGATTTAAATCATCTAACAGAGTTAAAATGATCCAAAGAGTATTACACAGTTTTTCCTAAATATAAGAGAATGCAAAAATATCCAAAGTGATACACAAATGGAGAGGCTAGATAGCTATTTATGAAATGTAGCATTATCACTTGCAAACTCTTGAGGTGGTTGGTCCAAGATGGATCATACCACAAAAGTCAAGATATGTCATTTGTAAAGTGAAGAATGTCAGCAAAGCTTAAAGCATTTGTATGTAGAAAGTTCTGTTATAAATGTCAAGAGAGTATTTTTGGAAAATGTGTACATAATTCCAACTCTATAAAAAGAGAATTATTTTGGTTGCACTGCATGAATGGCTCACAAATAACTCATCTTGGCAATATTACTTAGAAATAGAAAATTAACAGGCTTTTCTACTTGTATAGCACTGGCACATGCACTTTTATATTTAAATCACTTAGCTGCAGTTCAGTATGTGACATCATCTATATTTCTTATCATTCAGGCCATTATGGGATTCGTCCAGATTTATTCACACAAGCGTTGGAGCTGAGAAGCATCCTGCTTCTGCACGGTAGCCAATCAGTGAGCACAGTAGACAGGGTTTATGTAAACATCAAAACCCTTACTAACATCAGCACATCAGTAACATCCCACCAACCTGTGTCAAAATGCACTCCCTTATCCCCACTCACTACCTCCACCCTCCCACGCCAAACTGTCGCTACTCTAGGGAGTACCACTTGGTACGATCCGCCACTGAAGCCGTTATTGCCTACGTTAGCAGGTTATCTATATTTTTGTCTTGGACATCAGAACATGAAAAGAAACTACCTAATAAATAAGGGAAATATATTTTCCAGGGAAAGATAACACATGTTCTTGTTAGCTGTCAATTTGCACCACCAATATCTAATATGAAGTTTTATTTGTAAAAAAATAGAAAACTCACGTTTTGAAGTTTTAGTAGAGTCCCAACTGACTGGGTGATATGTAGCTCTAGTGTGCAAATAAGACTGCATATACAAAAACGTATGAACCTTATTTTTTTACAAGGTTTTTTGGTAAAGATTGTATGAAGAGTACAACTACACATGCCAGACTTTTCAATCATTTTTTTCAATGTTTGGCATTCCTATAAACTGTTGTCAAAAGTAAGTTCAATTTATGTAAGTGAGTACTCCCACAACGTCCAATAGAAGTCCACAAAGATAATCTGAGGCATTTCTGATGTCACTTCTCCTGTCTCTTTGAAGTGACTGCTATTTGATTACTGTCTCTACAAAATCTGCCGTAGTTGAAGCTTCATGTTCAATACCTTTAATTCCATTCAATTCATTACCCTAAGAAGGTGACTTCATTGGCCTTGCTTTTTTTGGAATGTAAAGCAAAGGCGTGTTCTTTTTCAACATTTTATTTATTTATTTATTCGTATGTGTAGAGCGCGCAACAGCCCATGGGCATCGTGGTGCTTGTTACAGAAAGTGAGCATAAACTTAGTTACATGGATAGAAGCAATTTAAATTTTTTACATTTTTTCAGAACAATTTACAATTTATATTTACATACAATTTTAAGAGGGGGGTCGGAGACATGTAGTGTCAGTGTGGTTCTGAGCAAGGAAGAGGGGAGTAGGTGTTAGTTGAAGAGGGAAGTTTTCAAGTTTTTCCAGAAGGCAAGGAGGGAAGTCTCAGCTCTGAGGGCAGCGTGAAGCAAGTTCCAGAGTTTGGGGGCTATGTACGGGAAGCCTATCCCACCTGCTTTGGCCCTGTTGATGTATGTGGTGATGAGTTGATTAGTGTAGCTTGGTCTTGTGGGTCGAGAGGATGTGGTTCTGGATATAGTTTCTGATAGGTATGAGGGTGCAGTGAGGTTGAGTCACTTGTGAGTGATGGTGAGGATTTTAAAGGTAATGCAGTCTTTGACCGGGAGCCAGTGAGCTGCCTGTCTGACTTGGGGGATATGGTACCTTCTGGGGATGCTCAGTGCTGCTCTTAATGCATTGTTTTTGGTGATTTGGAGTCTGTTTAAGTTTTTCATAGAAGTACCAGCTAGGAGAGTATTGCAGTAGTCTAGTTTAGCACCTATGGTAGTTCTGGCTACTGAGAGACAGTTGGGCTAGGTGAGGTAAGGTTTCATAGCATTAATGAGCTTCGCGCAATGTGCAGATGTAGAGGTAATGCCACTAACTTGTCTGTTCATTGATAGTGTAGCATCAATGTAGACCGCTAGCGTCATTACGGACGAGGAGACGGGGATGATGGAGTTATCTATGTTAAAATTAGCGTAGAGGCAGTCTAGTTTAGCTAGAATGGACTTTTGACCGAGAATTAGGATCTCTGTCTTGTCCCCATTAAGGCAGAGGCCGTTTGCCACCATCCAGGCTTCGATCGTGGCATAGATTTGGAGAAGAACCATTGTGCCTTGGTAATAGGAGCCAGATAGTGGTAGGAGTACTTGAGTGCCATCAGCATAGTTTGTATGTGCTATACCAAGTGCATCAAGCTTGTCGAAGAGGGGCTTCATGAATAGATTGTACAGGGTCAGGGCTGTACATGAACTCTGTGGAACTCCACAGTGGATGGTGGTGGGGGCAGCATTCTCTATGTTAGAGAATACCTTCATAGCTCTGCCCTTGAGGAAGGAGGTAATCCATGAGGCTGCTTGTCTGGAGAATCAGGATGCTTGTGTGAGGTGGGCGGTAAGTGTCTTGTGATCTACAAGATCAAAAGCCGCCAAAAGGTCTAGGAGGAGGAAGAGGGTGGCTTGCCTTTGTCCATGATTTGAGTGATTTGGTCTTTTAAGTCTAGTAGTGCAATTTCTGTGCCATGCCCTTTACGGAAACCAGATTGTCTTTTTCCTAGGATAGAGTTTGTTTCTAGGTAGAGTTGGATCTGGCTATGGGCTGCCTTATCCAGAATTTTGAGAAGGAAGGAGACGGTGGTTATGGGCCGATAATTGTTTGGCTGGGCCGGGTCTAAAGAGGGTTTTTTCAGAAGGGGGCATACCCAAGCCTCTTTGAGGCTATCGGGAATGATGCCTGTTTTAAAGGAGGAGTTAATGAAAGCCGTCAGAAGAGGAGCGAGGGCCTCAGCACAGTCCTTGATGATTTTAGGTGGGCATATGTCCCCTTTACACAAAGATGGTTTAAGGTGCTTGAGGAGATCTATGACTTCTGATTTTGTGATAGCCCTAAAAGAGAATTTGGGGTGGTGGGAGTCCTTATGAGCAAGGGGAGTTTGAGTGGGCAAGTGCTGGCACGGTAAAGCTTTGTAATGGTCCTGAATTTTTTTTGGAGGAGGTCTATTTTATTGAGCATTGCTGATTGTATGCTTGCGCACCAGGCTTCGTCTTTGATGATCGCATCTGAGTTAGTAGGAGGTGCGATGAGTTGATTAAAGATGGTCAATATTTCCTTGGCTTGGGAGTTAGCATTGGAGATTCGATCATTGAATGAATTGGATTTATCTGTGATGATGGCTTCTTTATACTGGAGAGAAATCCAATTGAAGCTCCCTTTGGTTGAGTCAATGGGGTTGGCCTGCCAGTTTTTAAGAGCCTGTAGTTTCTTAATACAAAGAGCCTGGAGCTCTTCTGTGAACCAAGAGTTACTTACTATGTAAAGACTTTTTTTCTTTCTTGCATTCGAGTGGTGCAATGGAGTTTACAGCTTTGGTGAGCATGTCTTTATAAATGTCTGCTAGAATGTTAGGGTCCTGAGAGAAGGGGGGTGATAGGCAAGGGATGTCCAGGTAAGGTCGGAGGTTGTCCGAGATACATTTTTTTAGCTTCTCACTTGCGCCGGAGGGGCATGTGTGAGGGCTTTAGTGATAGGGGCTGTAGGAATAGTAAATTGAATGCAGTTGTGGTCAGTCCACGGATAGGCAAGATTGGACATAATGGTGGATGCACAATTGTGATCTACAACCCAGTCTAGGGTGCAGCCTTTGGAGTTGGTGGGGCTCGAGACTTTTTGAGTGAATCCTAGGTTCATAAATTCTCTGGCAAATGTAGTGGCAGATTTATCCTTGGGTTCGTTGAAGCCTAGGTTCAGGTTGCCTAAAAGTATAGTTTTTGAGGATTTTTTAAGATTGTTGCTAAGTAGGTGGATGAGGTGTCCCTGAAAGTCTGCGGGGAGGCCTGGGGGCCGGTATAAGATAGGAATGTTAATGGTGATGTTGGGTGAGAGGGATAGTTTAGCAGACAGGATGTCCAAATTGCTCTCCCATAGGCGCCAGTTAGGCCTGAAGGACAAGGTGTCTTTCCAGATTAGGGCTGCTCCAACTCCTACTCTGGAAGATCTGTCCTGTCTAAGGGTGGAGTAGCCCAGAGGCAGGGCGAGAGCAATGGCAGGGCCGGATGCCTCGTGTACCCATGTTTCGGTGATGGCAAGTATGTTCAGGTTTTGGCTGGATAGGAGGTAATTTATTTCCACAGCATGAGCGGGAAGAGAGTGCACATTAAGCAGCGCACATTTGAGGATGAGTGGATGTTTTTATCTCTTTGTGGCATGGATGGCCTAGCTTTGGGTAGGGTGCTAAAATGCTTAGCGAAGGTGGGTGAAAGCTTAGTGTTCTTAAAATGTTGAGTAGCCTTTATAGTTAATAAAAAGACCTTGTTCCCGTACTTTCTTTCTTTCTTTAAACCTTATTTGAACCTTATTTATTCTGGTAAGCACGAAATCCAACTTCCACCCATCAATGTATTGATCCTAAATGAACACTACAACATTTCACTAACATTTTGCGCATCCATTTTTGTATTTTTATTGTCTGAATCTGTTTTTTTTTTTTACAGTTCACAATTGAACTGTTGTTCCATAACTTGTTGTCATTAGCAGGCCACTTAATGACACTTTTCTGTATTTAGTTAATGTAGTTTAGTTCTGGGCTGCATTGCAATTAAATATCCATTCAAAGCACAGAGTAGGGTGGGTGCATGGGAAGGTCAGGGAATGTTTGCAGCAAACCCCAAGTTCTGCATTCTAGAAAATGACTTGGGGAGAAAGAGAAAAGAGAGAAAATGATCAGAGAGGCAGTGGGGAAGTCAGGGGCCATTTGCTGATAACCTCAAATGCTGCATTTTAGAACCTGACGTAGGGAGAAAGAGAAAAGAGAGTGATAAAGTGATCAGAGAGGCAAGGGGGGAGTGAGGGAACATTTGCTGTTAACACAAAAGCTGCATTCTAGAACCTGACTTCGGGAGGAAGAGAAAAGAGAATGAGGATGTGATCAGAGAGGGAAGATGGCGGTCTGAGGATATTTGTTGATAACCTCAAAAATGGCATTCTTGAACCTGACTTGGGGAAGAAGAGAAAAGAGAGTGAAGAAGTGATCAGAGAGGGAAGGTGGAGGTCAGGGGGACATTTACTGATAACCCCTAAGGCTGCATTCAAGAACCTGACTTCGGGAGGAAGAGAAAAGAGAATGAGCATGTGATCAGAGAGGGAAGGTGGCGGTCTGGGGATATTTGTTGATAACCTCAAAAATGGCATTCTTGAACCTGACTTGGGGAGGAAGAGAAAAGAGAGTGAGAAAGTGATCACATAGGAAAGGTGAAGGTCTGGGAACCTTTGCTGACAACCCTCAAGGCTGCATTCTAGAGTCTTATTTAGGGAAGATGAGAAAGGAGAGGGAGCAGGTGGACAGGATGAGGGGAGGAAACATGAGGGAGAGTCCACAGCGAACCCCATAGGCTCCAGACAAGAACTGAGTGTAATTATTAGTGTTATTAGGAAAGGAGCATCTGGGATGGTACTGGGATTTTACTGCTAGGTTAAGAGGCGCTGAGCTTCATGGTAAATGCATCAATAACCAAGTTGGAGGGCAGGGTCACATCTTCTAGGAACCATTTACTGCAATCTCAAAGGGTTCATGTCAGATCATGAAAGGCAAGAAAAGATATAGCGTTAGACGGGGGAGGGGCAAGTAGGCAGGAGGAGGAGGAGGAGTATATAGTGTTGCCGTTCTAGGATTAGTCAGCAGACTAGCACTTAAGTTCAGTGTGGAAACGGGCAAGGAAATCTAGTGTAGCAGCATGTTAATGGATTGCTACAAACCTGCCTCACATGTCGCTGAACAGATGGATGTCAACTTCCTCAAATGTCATTTCCATCTTTACAGCCATTCCAATCCTTAATGCTATTCCCTAAACCCAAGGCACATGGCTTCCTTCACCCTGCACAAAGACCATTTCCTCACTCAATCCCATACTCACAAACAAAAACTAGTTGCATTAACTAAATCATATTACTACTTACTCCCTTAGATTCGCTAAAGTCCCAATGCCTCCACAATGCCATTAAATGTGCTAAAAGCCCTGTCACCAACATTTGCCAGCATCCAGTATGGCATACTCTTCCACTGTATCAGCTTTATACACAAAGTTGTCTCCTGATTCCACCTTCCATCTGCAACTATATCTTCCTTTTGTCTCTATGTTCTTCTTCTTTTACCCTATAGCAGACACCCGATTCCATGCTCTCCTCAGCTCCTCTGACTCGCTCCACCCTTTGATCTCTGACCCCTGCCATGATAGAGCAACTTGCTTCAATTTCTCAGAGCTTGCTTAATTTTGGCTTGGTTTCAATCAAATGAGCTGTCATTACAGCATTACTCGTGAATAGGGCTGAGAGAAAATGTTAAATTCAGTTCCGCCAGCTATGGAATGTGTACAATTTCGATCCGTTTTACCCCAATCTACAATTCCAACACCCCTGCATATCGAAAAGAGCGGTGCCAACTTTCTTGTGCTGTCGCGCGAACCCAGCATGAATCAAAATAAGCCACGCAAAGTTTCCTTCGCTGCTTACTGGCTTTCAGATACATTGGGCCTCATTACACGGTAGGCGGTAAGGGTTTACCGGTACCGGTAAATCCTTACCGCCTTACTACGAGGTCCCTTTGCGGGTTGGGGAATTTAACGCCTTCTTTTTGCAGGCGTTAAAAATCCAACCCGCAAAGGGACCAGGGAGCTAATTACGGTACCGCAATTTGCGGTACCGTAATTAGCGCCTTCCCCATTCCCATTATGCCCTATGGGGCATAATGGGAATGGGGAAGGGCAATGGAGGAAGGAGGAATTACCTTGGAATAGGGCGGTAATTCCCCTTTCCTCCAAGGCGGTACTGGTAAATTACCGGCATGAACCATGGCGCTAATAGCGCCAGGGTTTACCGCCTACCGTGTAATGAGGCCCATTGTGTGTAGTATGACTTTGCAGTGCAGATATGATTCTTTATGCATTATTGTGATATATTGTACTGTTGCCCCTGAGTATCTCTCTGTGCTTATGTGGCTTCCACCCCTAAAACCTAGGTGTATATTGGGGTTCTCCTGCCTTTGCTTGAACAGTGATATTTATGAGGCAAACAGATTTGCTCTTCTTAGCAGAGAAATCTACCAGCATAGGGATTTTAGACAGTGGCCCAGAAAAGTCAGCTGTGCCTAGAGGATTTGGCAAGGGTATCTGTGAAGGCTCACAAGAGGCTAAAAAGGTAGGTAGGATCCTTTTTCTGGAAGCTCACATAGTAGTCAAATGTCACATTCGAATTCATAACTGCATGGCTCTTGATTAGGTGCTAAACTTATGACTCTGGGTAGAGCATATCACCAGAGGCCTTTGTTGCTTTTAAAGTAAAAACAGCATAGAGAGAAGAACAGATATGTTTCAAAATCAAAGGGAGTATTGAAGCAAGTAAAAAGGTGAATTTTTGCATCACTCATAATGCTGCAGTCATAGGCCAACTATACCACTCAAGATGCCAATGGCCTCTGAGCACTTATAGTATATGAATGCTGACATGAGGAGTATGGTTTTAGTCCAGCTCCATACCATGGTAGGTGAGCAAAAATTACATTTGGTGATTGGTTTGCATGATGGGCAGAAGGTCAAGGGTCAAAGGCTTGCACCTGGCAGGAGCATGTCCTTTTTTGCTAAGAGTTGATATGGCAGAAACATTGTGATTTTCAGTAGTCTGCAAATGACCAGCACAGCTTTCTTGGGATGTGCTTCCCTCACACTTTTCTATGTGATTTTTTAAATGAGAAATTGAGGAATTGACCAAACAAATTATAATAGTTCTACTTTGTGCAATATTTAAGGTTCCGGGTGCTTGAAAGACAAATGCAATTTTATTTCTCTTACAATTTCTTTACTAGGGTATATTTTCCAGTTTTAATTTGATAATTTGAAAGCCATTGCATGTGTCAACTGGAGACCTCAATCTTTTTTCATTTACAAACCCTATAAACAATAAGAATAAAATGCGCGTCCATATCTAATAAAAACGTATCAGAATGTAACTTGCAATAAAAACTTCAGGGCCATTTTCTAGTAGTTATTCTTCAACCCAACATTGGGAAATAAAAGAACTCTAACAAGAATAAGCATGAAACAGGAGTAAAACAAAACGGGAAACATGTAATTAGCAGCATCGTGTTGTCATGGGAGGAATTTGGGGTAATTAAGTAATAAACCCCCAAAGGGCTGGGGCTTTGGCTGGGGCTTTACCGGGTCAGGTAATACCCAGGCTAGTTAGAAGCCCAAGCGAAGCAAGTGGTTTAACGTTAGCCTGGGCATTACCTGGCTTGGTAAAGCACCACACCCAGAGGGGTTAATTGCTATTAGCATCTCAGCATGTTTGCCGGGATGCAACTATGTTTTATTTATTTTTTAAGTTGAGAAATGGCACGGTTGCCGTTTCTCAACTAAGCAAACTACAAACATATATGGCCCCCATGGATTAGGGAGAAGGGAACTACACATAGTGCCAACATTTCCATGGTAGCCATTGCCACGACAGAGATGCACCAGGAACACAGTGAACAAGGGAGCGCAAGATAAATGGGGCAGGGCTGGTTGAGGGATATTGAAATCGGGGTCAGGGTAAAGTAAGGGGAGGGGAGCGTGGTGCCAGGGCGGCACTTACCTCATTCCTGGCGGGGAAGATGGTGTCCGACTGCTTTTGAAGAGGCTCAGAGTGACATAAAGACCCGTTCCGAGCCTCTTCATTGGCTGGGAGTCTACCACCCCTCCTCCTCTCCTGCCCCAGGTGCTAATAGAATGTTATTACATTCTGCAGCTCTACCATGACAAACAAGTAAAGTCAAAATTAGTAAAATGATCCCTTGTGCAATTAGGATTAGTGAACATTGGTCATGGTGGGGTAACATGGAAAACATGGAAACAGGATTGCCATGTGTTTGAATCATTTACTTAGGAAGCCATTCGCACCTAAAGATGTTTCTGAATGTTGTTTTTTCTCTGCTTACTATGACTTTATGGCAATGAAATACGAAAGTCATAATCCTCTGGTGTTCACTCACTCTGCCCTCCCATGTTCCTGGTGATGTGGAGAGAGAAGGCGGGTAACGTAAGAGGGAAGAGTGGCAGCGGGGCAAGACCCCACGCAGTTTTATGTTGTGTATGTTGGGGGCATACACAACATAAAACTGTGTCTGGGTACCTATCAACAACATTTCACCTCGGGATTTTTTGTGACATCACCAACAACTCGATATATGACCTCAAGGACCCTTAGAACAATTCAGTGCAATGTGTTCCGCTTCGTAATAGTGTACAGTTCTATATTTATAAATTTAACTAGTGTAGAATTCCAAGTCTTCCAAATAAACAACTAGATCATGTTCTAACGCACTGCATTGATATTAACACTCAAAGGGCAGAACGAAACGATGATTATACTTGACACAGAGGCAGGGGAGCTGACATTCCTGACAGAGGAGTGAGACAGAAAGTGCCATAAAATATATTCAAAAGGAAAGACACGTGAAAGCACCAGCCCAAATATTTCAGAGCAATTACGGCCACAATGACAATGCAATGGGATGGCGGTAGCAATCTGGAGGGCCCCCATGCTGCGTGGAATGAGTCAAGCTGGCCTCCAGGCAGGCCACGCAATTCTTCTCCAGTGACCAAGAATGCTCAGACTTCATGGCTTTGCGAAATACTGGGACAGATCAAGTGTGGTCCAACGAGGAGCTCAGGTGGGGGGAGGTGGGGGGGCGGGGGGGGCAAGAAGAGGCGCCCAGAAATCTTTACGACGTGAAAGTGGTCCAGGTGGCAGCATCCAAAGCTTGAATTGCGAGGGATAGATGCAAGGAAAGGGGGAACAGCTAAAGTGTCATTCTGGGGCACTTTCTTTTTGCTTTTTCAGCTGATATCAGAATGGCAATGACTCCAGTCCTTATCAGCATGTTGCGAACACATTGCTTTCTGGTAGTGTGGATTCAATGTAACAGTGACGAAGGACATTTGAAAACAGGTTTTATTTCGTTTATTGCTACTGTCTCTATATTTCTCTTGCTTGAGGTTAGCTGAGAGTAGAGTATGGAAAGGCCATTGTCCAGCTCATGGTTCACGTGTTTAATCCCCTGATTAAAGGAAAATAATGCTTTATGGAAATTAGGATGTCCATAAACAGGGTTTCGACAGGTTCAACCACAGGCCTGGTTGCGACTCACGGGCGTAAACCCTCTCATTCCCATCGGAGTGAGCATGACATCGAGGCAATGGTTTGCTCTGAGTTTTGTCAGCCAGAGCAATTTTCGGATGGGTGAAAAACTGTCAGTGATTGTTGAGCATTTATCAGAGGTGTGCTTTTATAAGCAGAACCTTTGAAAAGGCCACTTTTACTTAGTTTTGAGTTGTTTGCTTGGCTCCATTTGCACTAAACAAAATAGCGTGTGTCCTTTAAAAAAGATTTCCATGCACTTAGCTTCTATATGCAAATTACCCGGTGTATTTTCCCCACGGTTTATATCACTGTGGCAGATGAGTGGCAAAGTAGTGAGCTGCACCTTTGCAGTAAGTAGACAGTAGGCATAATGTCCAGTTGCCTTTAACCAAGATCAACTTAATCTGCACTGCATGGCATAGTTGTTGCAATAATGCATACGTTTATTTATTTTTTAAATTATTTATAGTGCCATACCTTAAATAGGCACTCAGAGTATAGAGGGGTCATATGTCATGCATTATAATGAAAGCACTCTAGTGCAAACCATTTAAAGTGATTTATTTGCATGAAGAGCAATCTAAAGCTTTCATCCACAAAATAATGTAGCTTTGTAGACCAAGGAGGGGTCATTATCCTAACCAATAATGAGCCCTCCCATGGTCTATAATGTTATTATCTTATAATGGTGATAGTTTTACATGTTTTGGTGTTATGATGGTGAAGTAAAAAAGTGAGTTTAAAAGTGAATCAAGTAAATACACAGAACATTTTAGTAAATTAAATGTGCTTTTATTGTGTACTCAAATAACAGAAAGCGAGAAAAGCGGGAAGAATTGTTTAATGATGTCCTGCCTTGGAGCTCTTCTGGAGGATTCACTTAGATAAGCCTGGAAAGATGTTGGCAGGGCTGCTTAATTACCTTCTGTTGTTTCCATGTCTGCTTCTAAAGACAGAATATTTGGATTGGAGTCAGTATCAGTAGTTATTGACTGCATTTGGAGGATTCAGTTTGACTAAGAGATGGCCAGTCATTATTACCATGTGCTAACATGTCATATTGACTAACTGGAAGCAGTAGCAGTGGCCATTTGCAGTTACCGAGTCTCGTAAAGTTACATTTGAATTTAACAGTGACTGTTGACAATGTTCGAAAATGAAAGGGTTAATGTACTGTGTTGTTTTAAACATTAACCTCATAGTTTTAAAAACTAGACAACATTTGTAGGTGAGATCTTGACTTCAAAAATGTCCACTACTTTAGGTTGATGTCATGATTGGGAGTGGTAAAGTTTCCCGCTAGCGTGATTTCAAAGCTATCTGAAGTAGCAAAGTTTGCCATTTTTTTCCGCATCTCTGAGGGGTAACCTTTTTTTTGCCTGCACCATCAATCATCACACACATGTATTTGCATCAAGTAAGTCACAAGCATACAGGTGTGCTGAAAAATTGAGCAGCGTAACCCTATTTCTGAAGATGATTAGAAGAAAACAAAATGGCTACGTTTGCCGAACCGTACTATGCTGTACACCATACCATACTAAGTACTAGAACTCTCTTCCGTTTTCTCAGATGGAAATTAGGATCTGGGATTTTCCAGCAGCAGAGGGGTGTCCCTGCACCAAAGACAGTTTGCATGGGTGTAGGAATTTTACCTCAAGAACAGACATCTGTATACAACGCCCTACCCCACAACTTGTACCGGTACAATGCCGACAGACCTGCCACCCCCTTCAGGGACCATGGAAGAAATGAATGGGGCGTTTCAGGAAATGTAAAACCATAATTGGGCATTTGGAGTAGAGGCAAGATGGGTACTTTGGCAGAGATTACTTTTTCTTTCTTTTTCCCTTGTTCCATGTTTTCTATTTTGTGTATATTTTGATAAGTTATCTATTTGTGACTGGACAGTGCACAATGCAGTTTTTCTTTTGCTTTAGCCTTTATTGTTCTGTGATGTGATGGCTTCCATTTTAATTTTTTTAATACAATGTACCTCTCCCCCCTTGAGACATTTGCTATGTTATGTTGTTCAGCTCACTGGGTCCACTAGACAAGTGTCACACAGTTTTTGTGAGTGGTGGCAGCATGGAAGGTGAAATAGGGCCTACGTCCTGTGGGCTACTGGGCAATCGTGGTGTCGTGTTTTGATCTCTTTTTATATAGCATTTAAAAGGCTGACATTTCCTATTTGTGAGATGAATTACATTATATTTCCATTTCCACACAGCATTGCACAGTGCATTACATGCACAATTTACCTTGGGGTGATAATTTCAAAAAATAGAGTCAAATGCTCCAAATATTGAATATAGTTGTTTCAGGAAGATTAACATAATTCCTGAAAATCTTTCTTGTGATGAAAGACATACACTGAACCCCGGGTTCTTTGTGTTGTTGTGTGGTGGGATATGTAGTCAGAGATATGATGTGTTTCTGTGGATGAATCAAGCCTTTCATAATGCATAAATGTGCTGCACCTCGGTCTTTCTGGTGCAAAGTGCTGCAGCAGAGCCATGCATTAGTAGTGGATGAAGTTGCCATCCTCTGCATCCTTGTCATTTGAGTCAGGAGCAGAAGACAATGTTGACTTTTTCCCATAGGGGCTTGCTCCAAATCATCATCACTGTAGCAGTATATGTATGGGGTAGGAAGTCTGGCTCATCTTCAGCTCTGTTAGGATTCCTGCATTTTTGATTGACAGACTTCTGTCCCCCATGATAGACCAGCGGTACTAAAAATGCATCCAAAGTTGGTACTTTCAGCACGGTACAATATATATTGTATTGCCAGCCTGTTTAGTCTTGGCCAATGTATCATGTTGCCGTGCCAATAAAGGGGGGCCTCATCATGTGTGGTTAGCAGTGCATTATCTACAAAATACTGTTTGAAAATGTCCTCTGCTGTCCTTTTTGATATAGGCAAATGTACAGTTGGCTTTGTCATGAGTCCAGAGCTGGATAAGCTTTTCCAAATACAGATCTCTGAATTTGAATAAACTTGGAAAGCTATTGTAAAAGAAGGCATGATTGAACTTGTGCTGCTTTGCTCACTGGTACAATATGGAGACATGAGAGAAGCTAGTGTTTTGTGTTTTGACTTATCACCTTCTGAAAGAGGCATAAAGCAGACTATCAAGATCTGTGGCATATGTTTATAATGATGGCACTGATTAACTCCTCAGAGCCAGCTATGCCTGTGTTGATACTCGCGTTTGTTTCGTAACACTGATGTATGCCATTGGCCATAGCAAGAGTTTTAAAATCCTTGTCTTCCTTAAGTACCTGGCCCCTGGAAATTATCTGGTCTTTGGGAATATGAACCAGAGCAATCACAACCTTGATAGTATTGTTATAACTGCTGACATCCTGTGTAGCATATTTAAAAGGTGATACACGCAGGATTAACAATTTATTTTCAAATGCCTAGGAGTCAAAGATATGATGACACTGCTCGACCTTTATGCATTATATATTCTTTGATAGTGTTGTGCTGTTCAAAGAGGCATTGAAACATATACTGGGTCAAATTCCATTGGGGTAGAAACCTTCTGTATGCGGCGGAGCTAGGGATGGTCACTGGACATTTGTTACCTTCTCAGTAGCTTCTGTGCTTTGACAGATTGGCTAAAATTGCAACATATTTTGCAACATATGGACATTATTTTGGCAAACTCTGTGTCACTTTTCAGGAAGTCCTGCAGTGCAGCATACCAGGCATGTGGTAGTAATTTCCATCTGCTATTGCACACACAGTGTTGCTGCCAGGCAATCCTTTGGGCCTAAACCATGCCAAAATCATGCCCTTAAATCCTGCCAGGATATTTACAGCTGTGTGCATCTTCTCCATGCCTAACATTGAAAGAGTTGCTTGCATGAAATGTTTTGCAGCATAGCAGTTAGGGTGGTGGTGATTGAGTGACTGGTATGTAGTTCCTTAAGAGAAGGCCAAAGTTCAGTGGTGCACATACAATCTGTTGCTTCTTCACTGGTCCACATGTGAATGTTCACAGGAATGGTGTGCATGGCAAACTCTACCAGTGCTTTTCCAATTGCGGCTAAAAGTGTTCTATGAAGATCAGGCACTGCAACCTTGAAAACATATGTGTGGTATGGTACCTGATATTCTGGACAAAACGCTTTGCAATATTCCTGAAATCCTTTTATGTCCACCAAGTAATAGAGTAGGAGTTGAACGGCCACCATTTTGGTAAGCTTCCCAGTGTAGAAAACGCACCAAGGAATGGTTTCTGTGATACTTTCTAGAGATGGTAAAGACAGATTTGATTCTACATTGCTTAAACGTATACTGAGAACGTGTCCTGCCTGCCTTGCAAGCTGTACCTGGCTCATTAAGTTATGACCACGATCAATCCGGGGTGATATGTCATTGCCCCCTGAAGAAGGTTGCAAGGGACCCGGGCTGTGATGCCCTGCTCAGATCTTGAGGATGTGTTTCAAAGGCTTTTCCACCATCACCATCTCCCTCATCCATTAGTGCTGTCTCTTTAGAAGAAGTTCCAGCAACTGGTCCACTTTTGCCCTTTTCCTGATGAACACACAATTTCCATGTAGGAATATTTACCTAGTGACTCTACATGCATCCAGTGCTGTAATGTGTACCATGCTACCCATGACCTACATATTTTTTTTGCAGTGTAACGTGGCAATTGTTTCTGTCAATAGTAGCAAAATCCAAGGCCTTTGATGTGTGTGTTTTCACAATGGCCCTGTCAGTGACGGAGCTTCCTATTGGTCACATTGGCAGATTCAGTAGTGGGCATAGAAGAATCCGGCCCATGATGATGATATAGACCACTGCCACTCTGCCTCCAGTAATTCTTAGGAAACCTGCCCTATCATGACTTCATTTCTGTTTCTTGGGTGGCACAGATGGATACCACAGAGTCTGTTTGCTTTATGCAGTGCTTCTGTTGCTCCTCAGATGTACAGGGCTGACAGCAGCGCTGTTGACATCATCCCTGGAATGCGCCTGCAATTCTTGCATCTTCCTTTTAGCAGCGTTTGTAGGTGTCACATGTGGGCCACTGTCAATATCATCACCTGGAAGGGTGAGGTTGAGGAATGGCTACACTTGGACTTAACTTCACTTCCACCACTGATCCCAAGTTCTTCTGAAGTAGTCCCCTTGTACTCAACCATCTCGGAACCTTCTTGTGTATTTCTAGTGAGAGCCCCTCACCCTGTCTCTGTACCTCACCACCAAAGATTATCTTCAGAACTACTGCTCCAATCGCCTTCCTTCCCCCACGATTCACATCAGATGATGGCGTGAGTTTAGAGACAGATGCACTTCCCTGTTCACAAACGGGTCTGGTACTAGTGGATGTAGCAAGTACACCACACAGTACCTGCTACAGTAGACTTCTCTGTAATCCTTTTCTTTTTTTATTTTGCTGATTTTCTTGAAGTTGGACACTTTCTTACTTGCTCCCACTTGTTTTGTTGTTTGGCCTCTCAAGAAATGGAATATCTTGATTGATTGACTAATTGATTGGTCTACCTGCATGAAAGTGACTAGTAAAGTGCAATGTGACAGTGGCAGTGAGGTAAGCTGGTTGCACCTGGGGCCTTAGGGAGGAGTTCTAGCATATCAGTGCTATTGAAGACCTCAAAAGCTCCCTCAGCAGAAAAGCCGCGAAAAAAATGTGATATAGTGCAGTCACATGGGGGAAGCTGGTTTCACCCAGTGCATTGGCAGGAGTTCTAGCACATCTGTATTGGTGAAGTCTACAGAAATGTCTGCAACAGTAATGCCATGACAGCATGGTAAAGCACAGTCTGGCAGTCATCATGAAGCAAGCTTGTTGTACCTGGAGTCACTGGAGTCATTGAGAGGAGTTCCAGCAAAATCTACCTCAGTGGCTAAGCCACAGTGAAGTGTCGTAAAGCATAGTCTGGCAGTGTCTGCAAGGAAAGCTGGTTGCACCTGGAGACATTGGGAAAACCCCTGCAGCGGTGAGGCCTCATAAATGCACAGCAAAGTGCCACCTGGCAATCTACTGTCAGCCAATAGCTGCCAGCCACTGTATACATGTGACTCACAATGAATCTGGACTTTGACCACTGTTGATTCTAAGTCCCTGAAACTGTTGTCCTGAGACAGTCGACCATGTGCACAGCACCTGAGGAACATTAAGCATGCTGCTCTTTACAGCTACCCTCACAGTGTGAGATAGTCCCTCATCTGATTATTTTACATCAACTCTAACAAGCAGCTGGACAGCAGGTGGTCAGTGTAAATTTGGCTTTTTATCTGTTGGAACTCAGTAAAAATTGTGTGAGAATATTGCTGACTGTGGGCTAAAGGAAATATTGGTCTGGTCTATTCATTTCAACTCAGATGATCTATGGATCATGCAGATATTTTTTATAAAGTGTGACGAATCTGAGGATGATATCCCTTCATCCCTAGGGGGGGACCTTTTCCTTGTGGCCAATGTTTTGTGTCCACAGTACAATACTCCCCTGGGGCTGGTGCACCAGGGGAGGATTTCATGGGAAAGGAAGCCCCTTATGGGATTAGGGACGGCCCTCTCCAGAGAATGCGACATTCCTGCCAATCACCTGACCCTAGACCCCCTTTCTACAACCGTAAAAACAACCCCTTCCCTAATGAACTCATTAGTTGTCATCTTCCCCTTCCCCTAGAAAGTACTGAGACGCAGAAGAATAGGAGTTACCTAAGTGAAGATCCCTTTCCCAGTACTGTGATGAAGAAGATTCCCGTGACTCACAAGGGATTCAGAACTTTAGTATTGTGATGAAGGAGAAGTGCAGAGGCATGACAATTACCAAAACGAACCTGGTTCAGCAGTCTAGTGTTTCCTCAAATCCTATTGGCCAGAGTGAGTATTAAAGGGAAGAAATACTCAGGAAGTGAGAGAGGACCCCTCCCTGGGGATACCGTGTGGAAGGAGTGGAGCCAGTTCAGAGAAGCCAGAAAAGGGAAGACCCGACCACTTACCGAGAGGAAGTGGGGTTCCTGGCAAACCCCTGGAGGAGAGACTGGCCCAGCAGAAGCAGAGATAGCCACACAGCTGTACAGGAAAGATGGTGCTCACCACGTACTGATCTGGCACAGCCCCAAGAGCAAGAGTGCGGTCCTCTGAGGAAGAACAGCGGAAGAATGCAGAGGCGCTGCAGACCCCGCCGGATATCCAAATTCTACCAGAGCCTAGAGAAGGGACGCATCTGCCCAGGAACTGCCAGTACCTAAGAACAAGTCTCAGACAGGTACGCAGGCTGCCTGGGAAGTGCTAGAGGTACGGGGAAGCATCGGGTGGATCCAGAAGCTGGGGGAAGAGAGTTTGGGATCAAGAAGCAAATAAGAAATCGAGAAGAATCAGACCCTAGAGGGACACAACTGAGAAACCAAGGAAAGAGGGTTTGGAACGCAATGTCAGAGGGACACAAATAAAAACCCTGATGAAAGGGAGGGTCTTGAACCCTGAAACAAGTGAGAGACAGTTGTATACTTGGCAGGAGAGTGAACCAAGTGGGTACAGCCCAACAGTGCGAGTCTGGGACCTGCATCCATTTGAGAAACCAAAGTTTGAAGCAAAGAGGGTCTGGTACCTTGTGAGAGAGAAAGAGAGATAATCCATGAGAACCCACAGGCTTGGCAGGAGAGTGAACCAAGACACTTTTGTGAGTCTGGTACCGGCACCCATATGAGATACTGGGAGTAAGAGGGTCAAGAACCTTGGAAAACTGATAAAGGGAATCCTACACATGATAGCCGACTGTGCCAAGCTGTTAGGATATGCATGAACTATCCAGTGACATAAGATAAGGAGAAATCTAGGGGAAACGAGCACCACCCTAGCATTGGAATCCTGTCTTTTGGAACAGTATTTTGCATTGTCATTTCTTTTAACAGAGTGACTGGGAACCTTTATGTTATATGAAACACACAAATACCAAGCTGACAGGATATAAGAGCTGTGCAGCCAAGAAACAGTTCCTTGTGAGTTATCCAGCAACTTGGGATAGGAAGAAGTCTAGGGAAAAAGAGCACAATCCTAGCTTGGAAATCTTATATTTTTTAACATTGTTTTGCATCACTTTTTACTACCATCGAAACTGGGAACCTTTCTGTTGATTGAAAACGCCAAGAGCACTACTTACTTTGAGAAGAGATCATCCTTGCACAGTTATCTTAGATTATTAGTGCTAAGGACAGAAGTTGGTTTTTGGGACACAACAGTGACAGACATTTTAATTTCAGACTTCCTGACAATTTCATTAGTTTCTTTTGAGGTAGAGAACCCCCTCTTAGGTTTAGGGATTGGGAGGCCTGTTTGCATCCCTCTTTTATTTAATAAAGTTCTTTACCCAAAAACCTTCCACCATTGTATCCAAGCTTCACTTCTGCACCCTTACAGAGAGTATCCGGATAATCAACTGTTGTGTTCAGTGCAGGAAATTCATGACTTTCATCACAACACATATAACTGGATTTTACCATGTCACCTTAATGTTTGGTCCAGATGATTCCCTCGATCCACATGATAATTCAAATGTGAGAGGTGGTGGGAAAAGCTGTGTTGGTGACAAAGGCTTCATGTTTTTTTGTGAATTATTTACTTAATTATTTACCTATGGAGCAAGATAAATGGCCACCCAATAGTATTAACAATGGCGGAACCGTTGACTTTAATGATTGGATTGATGGACCATATTTTAGATTCCTGTTCACTTCTCAGGTGCATGCTATTGATGTATATGTTAAATTATCTATTGAACTTAAGATAAAATGAACTAGAGATGTTAAGCTTTTTATACGTTGTATTTTGATGTTTTAATACTGTTTTCAAATAAATGTATTCTTAATATATCTAAACTGAGTTTTGTTTTTATTTCTTGTGTTTACTAGAGGTATTTACGTATAAAGAGAAAAGCTAATATAGAAGAATTTAGCCATCTGTCCAAAAAACAAGACATTTCCAATAAACATCCTGACATTTTTGTTCAGGATATCCAAAATCATATACATATGAACCAAACATCATCAAATATAATGATTAAGTGTTCTTAAATGAGATGGATAAATAAGAGAACATAGAAGTTAACCTCAAAAGAGCTAGACAGATGTTTCCCTCTATATCTGATTTGTGATGCGTTTACAAGGAAAAATCTGACTTTAAAGATGATCTTATTTAAACAAATTGGTGGTATAACAAAAACTCTTGACCTAATATCAACTATGCTTATGATGATTTTAAGAACATCTCACAAAAGTAGAGCAGAATTTGTCTAACACAATGACAGTGAATTGCAATACATAAATAAATATGGAAAACATAACCAATTAAAGAAAACAAAAGGGAGTAACACAAAACTTCAAGCTCAAGTAGAGAAAAATCAAATCTTCACAAAAATAATAGTTTGCTGTTACAACAGAGCAACACGGTTACTATCCCAAACTCTTATGACCAGAGCTTGCAAAGAAGACCAAGCCATTGCAGGATAAGTCAATAACCCTGAAGAAGATTAATGTAGATAAATGAAAATGTGATATGTAGGCACTAAACATGCCTTCCACAGTTGTCCCTCTTAGCCCTGGTTCCACAAGTACCTAATGGAGTGCAAGAAGGAACTATGTCACTAAAAACATCACAATTGATTACTACTAAAGTAATGGAGCCCACTATTAAACCCTAGAAGATATTGACAGTCCCAAAGATCCTCTGTGTGGGGCCCATTCCAAAATATCTTGAGGAGAATATTGTGTTATCTATTAAAGATAGATAAATGGTCAGACAGCAATGTAATCTGAATATGACTTTTCCAGATAACTATACTAAAATCACTCCTTCCTTGCCAAGACGTTTATCCATCATCCGGCAAGGTAGTAAAATAGGCTTCTCAACAAAAGGACATTTTTTAATCAAAGAACAAAGAAAAGGATGAATTTTAGAAGAGAAGACAATACAGTTTTATCAATCATTTTACTGTACTGAATTTATTAGAAGATTTAGATTGATTAACCAAATTGTACATTGGTGATGTGGCATCTTCCATTTTGGTCAGTGCTGTTCCGAACTCTATTAGACCATATACTGGCTTACACATGACAGACATAGTATACTCTCTGAACAATGGACTAAAAATGTTATCCTAGAATATAGCAGAAGGTAAATTATGGGGATAGTTCTACAACGTATTTGCTTCCATTGTGTAATATCTAGTTACAGGAAACATGGCAGCAGAACAGCCACATGTGGATGACAATGTAACTACCGATTCGCCAGCTTGCAAAAAATATTAGAGGTTGGATTTCTGATGGTGTGGCAGCATTACTAGCACTTAATTTAAATATGTCAATAAAGGTTCTACTCATTGAGTAACGATTTCAAATTATTAACCTGAGACTTAAGGATAAGGATGTTAATTGTTTAACCAATTGTTTTGATTTGACAGGCTGTAGTCAAACAAATCAATTATCTAATTTACTAAAAACCCACCAATTTGAATTACAAACTGTTTTACTTTTTTCTGGATGGAGAGTCAAATGCTTAAATTAGTAATGGCTGAAGATGTGTTTGGAATTAGGTGATGATGACACTGTGGGGGGCTACCTAAAGAATTGATGCTTGATCCACATATGCACAATGCCGGTCTGCTTTATAATGAATTACTGATGGTTATCCCTTAACGGGTGGGTTTTTAATACTATTACAGGCAAATAGACAAAGGTGCTAGAGGAAATATAACAATAGAGTATTTTTGCATCTCAATATCCCACCAGCATTTAGTAAGTACATTTGCTATATTACCCAGAACAGATAGTGATCATTTTGCACCATCACTTCATAAAGCACATCAAGCAGAAAGAATTGAAGATGAAGTTATTCTTCCTGAGGGACTAAAAGTTGGTATATTAAATGACGTTGATGGATAGAGCAAAGGTAGCAAAATAACATCATACAGTGTATGGACTAATTCTGATGTGCTCATAACTTTAATGAACTAATGATAGATAAAAAAGATTGGAATACTTCCAAGATAAAAAAGAAGGAAAAATAAGTATATGTGGTTGCATGCCTCTTGTTAACTCTAAGTGCTATTATTTACTTTAAAAGCCAATATGTAAAATATTATATTAATGATGAATGCAAAGAAAATGTATATCACATTCCTTACAAGTAGGAAATTAGAGCTCACTGCCGTTGCTTGGGAAGATCTTCTTAAAGCTGAACAAACACAGTATTCTCTTTTGGGAACTGCTTGCCAAGGACCCAGATTCACAGTAAATATTCAAACAGATGTTTCTCCTGCAGTCCGAATGTTTCTCCTGCAATCTGGATGTTTCTTCTCCAGTCTGGATACAACGTTTTGCACCTCTTTATTCTTTTGATTGAAATACCTCCAATGCCATCATAAAAATAAGGCAAACATTTAATACCAATGAAATCTTAACTAATTACCCAGGAGTCATTGACGATGCAATGAAGGCTTTTAAATCAAACAAAAGTCCTAAATAGGACTGTATGCCGATAGATACCTTACCAGTGTTGACTAAAGGGATTTCCATATTGTCTGGTTTCATAACCAAGCCAACCACCAGTAGGACGTTGTGCTATAAGTTAATGGGACGAGCCCTGACTCTCATCTTTAGATCTAAGGCAATGGCCAGACCCACACTGGGTCGTAGTATGGCTCCTCCACTGGCCGCTTGGTGAAAACTGTGTATCCCTCCAGATCAAAATACTGAAGTGCCATGGTTTCTTGAATCATTTTATTTATTTATTTATTGGGCATTTGCAAGGCACTTATACATCAAGAAATGGTGTTTCAAAGTGCCAACCGTGCAAAGGGAAGGGAATAAGGAAAAAGCAAGACAATGGAATATGATAACAGTGATAAGCAAAATACAAAAACAGTCATACTAGGCTTTGTGAACATTTGGAGCGTGCAAGTGCAGAGAGAGGGGATAGGGGGAGGGGGTAAGTGCTAGAGGTTCCACAAACGGGGGAAGAGCCAGAGAGCCAGTTGCAAAGGTAACAGGTAAGTGCCAGGCGGTGACCAGTTGATGGAACAGGGGTGACCAGCCAACACAATAAGTCCAGGACTGTGAGACAACATAGGCCAATGGTGCCCAAAGGCAAGTGCAGGGGAGGAGCGGATGCTGCAGATGATTGGAACAGAAGGCCAGGACCCTGAAGGACACATAAGGGCCCAGGCCACCAATAACAGTGACTGTGGGGGTATAGCACGGGAGGGAGAGAGGGGAGGAGGAGGAGAAGAGGAAAGTCTTGGGGTGCTTGCAAAACTTGAGGAGAACCTGCTCAAAGCGGAGAGAAAGGGGGAGGCTCTTCCATAGGAGGGAGCCAGCCAAGGACACAGAAAGGCCGCCCTCACTCTGCTTAGAGAAGCACCTGACAAGCAGATAGTTGGAGTGAGAGGATCGGATGGATCTGGAAGGAGAGTATTTGGTGAGAGCAAATTGCAGATAGCGTGGTCCCCAGCCCTAGGCAACCCTATGGATGATGCAGAGGGATTTGAATTTGATCTGTGCAGTAACTGGGAGCCAGTGGAGAGATTTTAGGGCTGGAGAGATACGGTCCCTGCCCTTAAGGCCAAGGATACCTTTTGCCGCCCTATTCTGGATTAGTTGGAGGGGGCGAAAGAGAAGTAGAAAGTAGATTAAGGGAGAGGCTGTTACAGTAGTCCAGCCTGGAGGGAATCAGAGCTCTGGAGACATTAAGCTTCTGGGGAAAAGTGAGGAAAGAGAGAATGCCCCTGAGGTAGTACAGTTGGAAATGGGCCTTCATGGTAAAGTCCAAGACTTGTGGAATGAAAGATAGAGAAGAGTCGAAAATAACTCCAGGTTTCTGGTTTCAGAGGAAGGAGAGGGGGAGAGCTCATCAAGGATGGCCAGAGTGAAGGGGGAAAAGAGTGAGCAGGAGTCTGATAGGAAGAATCTCAGTCTTGCTGGCATTGAGCTAGAGATCATTGGAGGTGCACCAAGACTGGATGGCAGACAGGCAATCAGGAATGACAGAGGAAGTCAGAAGAGATGCAGAGGGTTGTCTGAAGGAGAGTTGGGTGTCATTTGCATAACACTGGAAGTGCAGGGAGAAAGTGGAGAAAAGGTGAGCAAAAGGGGCAAGATATGTGTTAAATACCAAGGCAAAAGGATAGAGCAATGGGGAACACCACAATTAGAGATATAGGGGAGTGGGGAGAAAAACCCCAGGATAACCTGGAAGGGATGATCAGTGAGGAAGGAGCCAGCCAGTCCAGTTCCCGCTCTGAGATGCCAAGGGTATCTTGGAACTGTTCTATGTGGATCGAGTGTTTGGGCGTGTCAAAAGCAGAGAAGAGATCAAGTAGAGTGACAATAGAGGGTGAGTTGGAGTCAAGATATGAGAGCAATTCTTCAAGGGTGTTCAGGAGAGCAGTTCCCATGCCCCTGGATGCTCGGAATCCAGATTGATGGTCGTGCAGGTATCCAACAAGCTCAGTGTACTGGGTCAGTTGGGGGAAGATCAGCTTTTCCAGAGATGTCCAAAGGAAGGGAGTGATAGATATGGGGCTGTAGTTAGCCGGCCACAGAAGGGGTCGATGGAGTGCCTTTGCAGGAGGGTGCACACGGAAGTGCCAGTGGGAAGAGGGGAAAGACCCAGTTGCAAGAGAGGGATTACAGAATTCAGCAAGTGCAGGTACAAAGGAACCATCACTCACAACAAAGGTATCAGAAAGCACACCAGAACGACAGGTTGAGGAAAAAGGTTATCGCAAAGGCAGTGAGTGGGGAGTAGATCTCTCTCCTCTGCAGGTGCCTCCCTCTTGAATGGCCTCACTGCCCCTCTAAACCTTGAGCTGGACCACCAGACGTTCTGGAAGAAGCTCAGAACTTTCCTCTTCTCCTCTGCTTTCTCTCTCTCTCTCCCTCCCCTGCTGAGCCGCCTGACCGACCTGTCTGCTGTACTGACTGGTTGCTTGGCTACCCTCAGAGTCTCACTGGGTACCAGGCTCTTTCTTGATCAGTCACCCTTGCACTGTCTCCGGGCCTACCACGCACTTAGGGGCTGTAACTGTAACCCTACAGTGCCTTGCT
This sequence comes from Ambystoma mexicanum, assembly GCF_040938575.1. Lineage (NCBI taxonomy): Eukaryota > Metazoa > Chordata > Amphibia > Caudata > Ambystomatidae > Ambystoma > Ambystoma mexicanum. Next base: position 72,901,523 of record NC_090941.1, on the reverse strand, counting down.
CTCCTTTCACTGCCCAAAGCTGCGCTGCCCTGGCTGCACTTACTCAGAGCATTGATGCCCTGTTTTCCCCTCTCCTTTCCCTTGCACTTCCCCCTCCCATTCCCCTTGCACTTCTCGTTCTCGCACTTGCACGATCTGAATGACACAAGGCCTAGTAAGATCGTTTGTCTTGTCCTCCCTCTGTCTTCCCTCCCTTGTCTTGTCACGCCTAGAAACACTTGTGTACAGGCGCGTTATAAATGACTTATCAAATTATATCATATTGCATTGCTAAAGTGATGATTTTGTAAGATGCATACGAGACTTTCATTAGCTTACAAAGGCTTTAATGAGTTACGCTTCTGTAAACAGTAACAGGGCTTTGATCTTCTGTGACCTCCTTAGACCATAGCTATATATGTAGCTTCACAGGTTCTCGCTCTCCTGGGTGCCGTGCAGGCCTGTTCACCTCCAAACCATGACAAGGAGGCTGCAGTGTCCCTAATGACACTCCCTCAAACCTGGAACTAGGGTCATGAACATTCCTTAACTTGTCTGTACATTTGAAAGGGCAGCCCTTTATCAGCTCTGAATGGCAATACGTCCTCTAATTTAACATTGACAGTTGGGTGGCAATAGCTAATGGCGGCTTTTGCTTCAGAAAGCCCCCACATATCTTAAATCTGTAAATCTGCACCTCTCTCAAGACACGTAAATGGAGACACAAAACCACCACAAAAAGGGGCTTATTTTCCTTTTTTGAAACTTACATTCTGCATAATCAAATGCTGCAGATTGCATTTATTGGAGCGTTCAAATTAAGTTGCAGAACCAAGGAATACTTACTCTTACATTAATTAGGAATCTGTTTCTTTTCGCACTTCCATTCTGAATGGGGGAATGTAAAGCTACAATAATACACCTTTTGCTTAATGTATTTTGGCAAAGATCTGTAGGTCAGATTGTTTTTTTACTTTTTAGAAACCAGCTCTAAGAAGGGATGTGGTTAGTCAAGGGCACAAATTGCAGATTGGGCACAAATCTCAGCTTCTCCCCGTAATTATACTGTGTGATCTTGGGCAAATAATTTTCTCTTACTGCACCTTATCTGCCAAAATTGTTAGTCCATAGAAGTGATTCAGTTTACTGTCTAAACTTTTAAAAAAGAGCCACAATCACAGGTATATAGACTATAAGTGTTGCTCCATTTAAAATATCACCGATCAATCACATGCACTTCACAAAGTTGCTGTTGCTGGCAGGTGCTATTTCCATATTATCAATATATTTATTCATATGTATATCATTTTAACATTCGTACAACTTAAGAGTGCAATAAAATAACATTTTGTTTGTCAATGTGCTTAGAACATTTGAACTGTTTATAAGGGAAACTCTGTTTGTTTCAGTGTGCTCTATAAGGAATTGCTCATTCCAGTGTCAGCTCCTCACACCGTCCACCATTAGCTCCTCACACTATCTGGTGCGGACACCCATTATTGTACCTTTGTGTTAATCATAGATGCTCAATCCACTGTCATAGATGCTCAACCCACTGAGCTACTTTATACCAAAGATAATGGAGCCAGGGCCGGTCTTTGCATCAGGCAGTGCAGGCGGCTGCCTCAGGTGCCAGGCTCTATGGGGCACCAGACCGACTCCAACAACACCATTGTCATCATTTTTCTTTTTTCTTTTTTTTATTTTGATCATATTTTCACATGAAACTTTTTTACCGAAAGGACTTTTCCAAAACTTTACTAAAACAACGAAACAACGAAACCTTCACATCACATCAGTGCCATTAATACACATCACATTTTAAAAGAAGAATTAGATTTCCACTCATGATTTAATCAACATCTCTGATCGCTCTTAGCTTTCTCCTTCTAGTCCTATTAATTTGTCTAGATAGTCAATGATTGAACATAACAACATGTAGTTACGACCAGCAATTAATGAGGACCACCACTCCTCAATATCACGATTGCATGGAGCAAACTTCCCCAATGCAATAGTTTGTTCCGTGATTAGCACCGGACATTCATCAACCAAATGATTGAGCGACTCTAAGCATTTATCATAGAACCGGCAAATGTTGTTAGTAGTGTTATTGTCATATCTTAGAAGCGACATTTCTTTGGTCAGTAGCACATTAAGCCTCATCCGAAGAAACTTATCCCGATGATGCTTTGACAGGAAAAGTTGAAGATACTTCGAAACCTGGTTTGCTGCACGAATGTCATGATTTTGAGTTAGACTTGATTTCAACATCAAACATTTTTCAATAGTCTTGCTCCAATCACAATTTCTGACCTTTTTTGTACTGCACAAGGATTGTTACACAAAAGGTCTGTTGAAGCACCCACATGGTCGAGGTTCATTACCACGGCTTCAGACCAACTTTAAGTAAGCTGTTATATGGTCTAGTCGAGATTTCTTTCAAAATTTGATAGGGTGCTATCGATTCGGGCAGTATCATCTTCCTATAAAGGGTGAAAGATTTCCAAAGGATCGATGCACTCAGGGATTGGAGACCAAGCTCAAAGTGGATTGCAGCAATCTATACAAATCTTGGCTCAACACTTTCCGCCAGAACTGCGCTTCCAGCTTTTCGCAGACTGCAGGATCTATGTTAAAACCAGCTTTGCTGCCGAATGTAATTGCAGGCACCACTTTTTGTCAGTAAAACAGAATGACAGGCATCAGGGTGAATTTACCGAATTCTTTATGTAATTTCGCACCTTGTAGTGCAAAGGTGTTCATTTTGGCTTTCATATTTTAGGTCCAATTCCATTCTCTGATTGACTTGTTAAAGATAATGCCAAGATATCTGATGTTATCAGTTCTTGCAAGGATTTTCCGGTCTACTGTCCACCTGAGGTTTTTGCTTTTGCTGCTATGTTGAGGCCCCAAGGCGATGATCTTTGACTTGTCTGTATTGATCTCCATGCCAATCGAGGATAAATAAATACCCAGATTTGTTAATAGCAGCTGGAGACCAACCAGAGTGGAATCAATCAACACAACGTCATCTGCGTAAGTGGCACAACTGATCGGGTGCCCGTTAATCTGAGGAGGAAAGGCATTGGAGTTTTTCAATTTCTCCGGCATGTCAGCTAGATATAATTTGAAGATCAGATCAGCCAATGGGCAACCTTGCTTGACACCCCTCTCCATCATGATCTCATCAGAAAGGTCACTGTTAGCATTTAAATCGACTCGAATTGATGTTTTGGTATGCAGCAGTATTAACATCTGTAACATATTGTCATCATTTTAAGTACACTTTAACACAGACATGAAAAGCCCTTTCTTTGCCATGCTCCGGCTCTAGCACAAGCACAGCAATGTTTAAACATCAAGTATTTTCTTTCCAAAATAACGAGTGTAAAATAAACTAAAATAGCTTCTTTTTAATATTAATACTGTGCAACCAATGTAGACACTATAGTGGAATGGGCGTTCGGACTTTAATATTACACTGTAATACCACGTGGTAAGGTTGGGATTGCGGACCGGAGAAGCAACAATCTGTGTTTAGAAGTCCACCATTCACGTTTCAGCTTCGCCTTCCATGGTGTCACTGAAACAATGAAATCAACTTGAATATTAGTGACTGTCTGCAGGCTAAAAGGGTCCTCCAGAGAAGTGATACAGCACCCACATGCACTTATATATTTTGTGGGTTGTCCTTGCTTCCTGAGCACTCTACAATCTGTTGCAAAGGTGCCCCCAGGCCAGGCTTTCCCTTGCTGCTGGTGAGACTGCACAGGGCACACATAGACACAAAGCTGCACCCGGCACTGGAGAAGCACCTGGTCAGACACATATGAGAGGGTGGTGATAAATGGGGCATGGGAAGGGATCAGGTACTGGTTAGACTGCTCCCCCACCGCTGCCACCTCAACCGCCCACCTCGAATGAATTAAGCAGAGCCCAGGCAAATACCCCTGATCAGCTTCAGTGATACAGATCTGACACCTGAAATCTTAAGCAAAACACAGGAAACCCAATGACCCCCTCTCCTTATCTTAGCAAGACATTTCAGGCTCCAGCAATCACCCATCTCCTGTTCATCTTGTTTGGTAAGACGAACAGAGCTGAAGAAGGACAGAATAGGTACACAGACAATAAATGGTGCTGGTGGCTGCACAGTTAATGAATGCCCGGCAATTACTGATGTATAAATGTTTATTGTTAGCACATGCATTTGTTGGCAGTTGAAATCGGATCAGTGTTTGCACTTGCATGTCGGGTGAGTGATTGGAAAGGTAGGGGCCGAAGACCGTTCATTCTCACTGCAGTACTTAAGTGTGTGGTATCAGACGTGAAGGAGAGAGTTAACTGATTGTAACATTGAAGTTGCACTAGAATATTTGCATTAGAATGTGTAAAGAACTTACATGTCCCCACACAAATAAGTTTCCACCCCACCCCCCATATCGTCTCTGAAGTTAGCACCTCTCCCAACATTTTGGAGGTGGGGGGACAACAATACTTCCCGCCTGGGGTGTCTAATACAACCATGGCACCAGAGAGAACTTGGCCTGACAATGTATTACTTTAAGCACTTTAATCCAAAATGTCCTGCGCAAAAAGCCTCCTCTTCTGCCTTACCCCCTTCTTTCACCCCCACACCCATTTGCCTATTTTTCACCTGCCTCGCAACTTTCCTTCAGTTATCGCAGCCCCCAACTTTTTTGGCAAAATGACTCCCCTGGGACGAGTAAGCAGAAGGCAGGGACAATAAACACCAGTGATGGTGCAGGGAACAGCTGATAAGCAATCATACTGGAGATAAATGGATTTAAATCTCTGTGATGCAGATAAGTCTTCCGAACGTTACGCTGCCTGAGTTATTCAGCATTTCACGTGACACACTGCTCACGCAGGAGGTGACGGGAAGTGCAGTCCCGTCCTGAGGCGCCTTTGCAGAGGCCAGGGTCACAGTACAGTTCTTCTGAGCTGGACCTTGCAGCACTGCAGGAATCGTCCTAGGAAGAGTGTTTTGCCATTGCGCCTCTCAACTATTTGCCGAAATATATTTTTAAACACTTCCCAACCTAATTCTCTAAACTAAAGAAAATACTATTTTAGAGGTGCAGGGAAGGATCTTGCAGGTTCTCCCTCACTTTTTTTTTTAAAGAGGACAACTCTACGTATTTGTCAGAAAGATTTATTTGTGCACAGACACAGTCACTTGTCACGTTACAAGATCCATGGGTACATCATTTTGGATCTGATTTGAGAGAGTCATGAGGCAGTACCCAAATGCTGAGATAGCAATACTACACATTTTACCAGATTTCTCTATGAATAAATATAGGATGTTCACTGCATTCGACCAACCTCGAACTGAGTTCCTTTATGTATGTCCATGAATTAATTGTATCCCATAAGTTTGCAAAAAAACAGAATTCTAAGTGACATCCAATTCCGAATGGTCCCCCAAAAACATTCTTTCGGCCCAGTGCTGATAATTATTGATGGCTCATTTGCCAAAAGAGGTAGGTATTAGTAAATGGCCAGCAAAGAGGATATGTCTTGATTAATAAAGTAGTGAACTTAAAGGCTGCTTTCTGATTCTGTGTAAGTGGAAGGCAGGCCAAAATGGGGGAGGTCGTTTGGGAGACCCAAGTCAGGGACACAGTTTGGAATCAGGGAGTCAACAGACCCGGCGCGGGTGGTGGGGGTTTGTGTACGCAGACGGACTGGGTCCCCCGTCTGGCAATAACAGACAGACTGCACTGGAAATAGGAACACAATGAAGGCTCCAAAGTCTTTGTAGAAATCAGGAACATATTTATTACAGGAAGAGGAGTAAACTCATTGCCAGCAGGATAAATTAGATCCACTGTACTAGCTAGGCACATCCAATGGCATAGAAGCCGGGGTCTGGGGAGTAACCTTGGATGCAGGGGGGAAAGGGGAAAGGGAAGGGTTGGTGAGGATGTTGGAGGGGAGCTGCTAGAGATGGTGAGGGGGGAAGAGAGAGAAAGAAAGGGAGAGGGAAAGGGAGGGAGAAGGAAAGAGAGGGAGAGAGAGAAAGGCAGAGAGCAGAGAGGTGCATAGAGAGACACCCAGGGAGAGGGAGACAGGCACAGAGACACAGGGAGAAGGGGACAGGCACATAGACATAGAGATAGGGAGAGACAGGGGGAAGGCAGCCAGGCCAGGAGCGCTACTGGTGGAAATATAGAGCAGGTTGAGGAGGAAAGGAGGGGAAGGATGGAGCGGGGAGGAGACAAAGGTACCAGTGGAAGGGGCCTCCTGAGCTCTGCTGTCCCCCATCAGCAGACCACCACCAGCAACCAAGAAAAGCGAGTCCATCCATCTCTCCACAGGCTTATAAAAGGCAGTTTCTCCACCCACTCCTGGGCCAGCCCCTCACCCAGGCATGCGTTTGGCTGTTGCCAAGACAAGTTGTGTCACCCCACCCCCTCCAGACCCAACACCGCCACCCCCACCACCCAAGCAAGTGTTTGTTTGTCTGTTGCCAGGGCAAGTAGTGCAGCACAGTTGGAGCCCAGAGGGTAGGCTAATTGTAGGGTCAGGAGAGATGGAATTGTAGAGTGCAGGGCAGTTGGGCCCATGGGTGAGGTTAATTGTTGTGTGTGGGACAAGTGACTTTCCAGAGCCCACCAACCCCCATGATGTCCACAAGTTGAACTAGTTTTTCAGGGACCAGGAAGGGCAGGACAAAGGGAAGATGAAATAACAGGTCTCAGGAAGGGTTGAAAGGCGACAGTCCCAGGCTTTAGCTGAACATCAGGTGGAACCAGTTCCTGGAGGGAGTGCAGTCCTGGGGAAGGAGCATGCAGGGGGCACAGAGCAAGGCAGGGTCACACACACTCTAAGGACACACAGGCAATGATAGGCAATGTCCAGTGTTCCAGAAACAAAATACACACACCGGGTAACATGCAAGCACTTGACATAAACAGCTAGCATAAACGGTGCAGTGAATATACAGTCATATGCAGTGCAAGGTGGAAAATACATCTGAGAAACATGAAAGTCATGTAATTTCATTGGTAAAAAGAAAACCCTCAGTAAACAACAACTGACATATAGATATTCCCAATTTCACAATTCTAATTAAGAATTCTGTTGCATGGTACACAGTATATTTAATAGATGCCAGATGCTTGAATAATGACCGCGATGTCAAGGTTTCCCAACAAACCTAACAAATGCTCGTTTAGCATATGTACTTAACAATTCCCAGGAAATTAAGTTCAACTGTAGACATGCCATGGCTTGCCATGTCTTCTGTCTTTTTCATGTTACTGTTTTGTTCACTCGCTTTAGTAAAACTGCTTTCGTGTTGAACTAATTAAAAGTGTTGCCCATTTGTCTTCCTGGATGACCTGAATATGAATCCACTTTCCATGACATCATTTGACAGCCCCATGTAAAACATAATTCAGCTTTAAGATATTACATTCTTTGCATTATCTGACAGACTGTGTCAAAATTATTGTAAAACCCCATGCATGCCATGGGTCACTTCCCACCAGAGGTTGCGTAGTTATTCTTTCATAGATGGCCTCCTCTAAGAACGTGTGACTAGGAACATGTGAACTCATTCAGCCACATTTGAAAGGACTCCATTTTCACCCGATTGCACCAGAACAAACTTTTCTGCATTTCCTTTGAGGTTTGGGTAGTCTTGCATGGCCATTCAGCCACAGACATTATAAATAAGTGAAGCATGATTGAGGTTGTGATCAGTCTTGTAAGCACAGGAAGAGGCAGGAGGTTGCTGGAGCATTTTAAGGAGTGTTAGAAAACTAAAATTGAATTTAGTTGAGGGAGATGTTGAAAACTAAAATAGCGCAGCCCACCTTTTTGTAACTACAGTAGAGCACATCATCTCATTCAGAACCTTGCATAACACACACACATGTGGCCTGTTTTGTCAGTGATGAGTAGGCAGGAGAATATACCAGAACTGGTTGGAGATACAAAGGAGATTACATTCAATGACTGTAATTGAATGAACCATCTTTTGTGAGGAGAGAGAATACTTGCAAGGAGAAAACCAAAGAATTGTTTGCACACAGGTGATTCATTCAGTGGCGGTCCCTCCACGTCTGCCTCCTCGTGTTCCACCTCCTGCTCCTTCTTCTCTTTGTCCTCCTTTGCTTGCTGCCCTTCATCATCAGACAGCCTCTTCAACTTTTCAACAGCTGCCACCACTGCAGCTGTGGCCACTGTCAACTCTGCAAGAATGTGGATGAAAGACTGTGTCCCACTGGCCATGGCATTCACCATGAGTATTGACCGCAGTCAATGGCAGTTGGCCATCTTAACCTCATTAGCAAATAATCAGGTCCCACCGCCTATGGAATTTGGACAGGGCCAGAGCCTTTCACTGCTGCCATTGTCCACATGGCAGTATTTATTCTAAAAGACGTGGCCTAAAACAGTGGCCTTGCCCTTCGGCCAGGATCTATATCCCCCCCACTAGTAAATATCCAGGTCCCACTCAACATGGCCTATCGACCGTGGGCACTGTCCACACTGCAAAAATTAATATAAAAGACTGTGGGCCATAGCCCATTCACTATTAATTAAGCGGATACTGCTAGCCATGGGGCTTCCGTCATGGCCAGTGACCACTGCCTCTGGCCATGGCCGCTACTCACATTTCAGCAACTAGGCCAAAGGCCCATGGTCAATTGCCTGTGACACTGGCAATGGCCAGAAGCCACGGCCTACAGCTGTCTCCCAGATCCCTTTCATTAGTAAATAGCCAGGTCCCACTGGCTATGGCCACATTGCAAACATTTTACTAAAAGACCCCCTCAACCCACACCTTTACTTCATTCCAGGCAATTTTTGCTCTTGGAAATTTCCAAATGAAACATAACCGCATTCACTGTGGCACATCCTTGTATTGCCATGGGAAGGGTTCCTGTGGAAACGCAATATTTTACAATTGCTGCGATAATACACCAATGCTTGAAAATTAAAAAGACTTCTCCATCCCCACTGCCACTCTCCATGTACTCTCTTCTCCTTTTCGGCCTCGTAAACTGGAGCAAAGGCTTGATTTACAGGCAGAATAAAATTCCATCTGAATTCTGTCACCAGCCCGTGTCCTATATATTAGGGATGCACACGATAGATAAGCAGCCTTGTAGATTTCCTGAAGAGTTATGAACTGGCTTCATATGAAACCTACAGATTATCAAATGTCAAGGTAAGCATTGATTACTGAAAAGAGTCACTAGAGGGCGAAAGAGACACACGAATAAAATAATACATCTAGATGCAAATGAAGTCTAAAATCATCACGATAGATATATATAAAATGTGTTTTTTCTCAATCACATGTTTGTAGCCGACCGCTAAGTGAAATATAATAATGCCATGTTTTACTACATGTATCCTTCTGATTGTGGCTAGATATCGTCCTTCTGGCTGTGCTGCCAGAGCTGTCCTTTTCCATGCAAACCAAAGCAAGTTACCTGGCTACATGGGGCCTACGTAATCATAATCCAGGTATGAATCATGCCAGACACTTTTATTTCGAAGGCCAACCGTATCCGTTACAATGTGTGTATTGTGGCACATAAAAACCATGCAGAAAACGCCATTGCTACAAATGAAATAGGTTACCAAAATGGCCGCCACTGGAAATGTTGTAACTTTCCCAGTCAACAGGCGGGCGAGGAAGAGTGATTAACTAACAGTGTTGACATTACTGGCAACACTGGAACGGTTGAAATGAAGCCAAGGACATAGATAATAACGACACAATGAAAGCTAGCAACATATGTATCACCAAGAACCGTCAAAGTATAGGGGATGCAGTAATGTGTACATCCAATGTTCGACTTCTTTACGCATTTGCTATTGTTCGCCGTGCAATGTTTGCAGGTATACTTGAACTGTTTTTGACATCATATCATAACATAACAACATTGCCCTGCTGTTAGAGACTGCAATGAGACTACCAATTGTCTTTAAACCTCGTACTCTGACTCCCGCTTTATTTGTATTTTGTATTTATTTTGATTTTTAAAGCATTTTTTACACGAGTCTCCTGTACAGAAAATTATAAAACGGTACAAATAAACATTAGAATGGTGGAAGAAATTAAGAACAAAGGAAAAAGTCTTTTAAACATGAATGAAACATAGAGTACCGTGAAAGAGAGACGGGAAGAGCATTCTGGTGAAAAGGGGCCAGCAAGGAAAAAGAACCGAAAGGGGAGGAGGCAAAAGGAAGACGAGGGGCTTTAAGAAGGAACTGGGACTCGAAGCGTAAAGAGTGAGCTGGAGAATAAAAAGATACAAGCACTGAGAGATAAGGGGGGGCCAAGTTGTGAAGAGATTTGAAAACTAAGCATAGAAAGTTAAAGCACAGACGGTAGTGGAAAGGAAGCCAGCGCATAGAGAAGAGGTATTCAAACTGTGGAGCGCGGCCCCGTGGGTGGGGGCATTGCGGGATGGAGAGGAGAGCGAGAGCCCAGCAGCAAATATAAAAAATAATGTAATTTCTTTTTTTTAGATTGGAGGAAATGGGCAGGGGCGGCTCAAATGGTCGAACTGGAGCATAACACTGTCTCAGGCACCAATGAAAAAGTGGCCCGCAGTTGCAAATGGATATTCATTTCTGTATTCACAGACTGTTTGAATAGTACCCAAGGGGGTGATTTTTTGTTAAAATGTAAGCAAATTGTGATATTTAAAAATATTTATTCAGCAACAACGGCCAAAATGACTAGCTACATAGTGAAGTAACTCATCAAACTGGCCCACATTGGCCAATAAAGTGGGCAATTTTGACTGGCCCACGCTAACATTTTGCATTTTTGGAGCAGGCATTGCCCTATTGCCCTATAGGCCAGTCGGAGCCTGGCGGCTCATACATAATCGGTGAGGGGGCATCCGCCCAGTGGCCACCTCACCCATTATGGAGGAGCACTCCTTCAGCTGCTTTTTCCAGCATGAGGGAGTGCACCTGGGCTGGCTGAACTGTGAAAGGGAAACAATGTTTCCCTTTGACATTTCAGTTCAGTTCTCCAGCCGCACATGCTCACTGAGCCATGCAAGGCTAGGGGCGTTTTGCTTCGCCAGCCTTGCATAGCTCATTGGAAATGCCGGCTGGGGCACTGCATGTCTGTATGTGCGGGTAGGGGAGCTCCTACGCCTCCTCGCACATATGGAGAAAGCAGTCTGGAGTGGGGCGTTTCAGCACCCACACGCAGGCCCTTGCAGAAGGTACGTTTATGTTCATTTATCTTTTATTTAAATATGTGTAAAAATGCCTTTGTGGTGCAATCCCCATACCCACCTGCCAAAATCAGCTCTCCTTCTGTGTGATGCTGTGGAGCCCAGGGGACAGGGATGTTATTTTTTTTACTGGATATCTATCATAGATGTCCAGTCAAAATACCATGCTCGCCCCCTTGGCCCCCCAGCGCCTTGCATTAACACATAATTATGTTGATTGTGTTAGGCACTGTTGGGCCTGGGGGACAGGGATGGTATCTTTTTACTGGACATCTATCATAGATTCCAGTAAAAAATATCATGCCTCTCCCCCGTGCGCCTCAGCGCCAATTGCAAACTGTTTGGCTTTTTACCCAGTATGCTCTAAAATGCAAAATTTTTACCCATTATTTAAAAAAGAATTCAGGAGGGGAAACCCCCCGAAACCCTCTTGATTGGTTTGGGCTCCTATGGCATGTCTGGTGGAAATATTTATGCCCCTTCACTTAAAAAATTCACCAGCCACGACTGGCCCGAGGACTGTGCTGGGAGCAGGGTGGGGGAGCCCAGGGACTGTGGTGGGAGCAGGATGGGCAAGAGCCATGGGATAGTGGTGCCAGCAATGTTTGGAGAGCCTAGGGTCTGTGTTGTGGTGGTGGGGTGGGGAGAGCACAGGGACTGGGCTAAGAGTGGGATGAGGGAGGCCAGAGACTGTGATGGGAGCAGGTGGCGGATTCCAGGGACTATACTGGGAGTAGGGTGCGGTGATGGCACGCAATAGTTCATAGCCATTTGGTCTTACTGTCCATTTGACATTTTTGGGGAAGCCCGGACTGCCGCATTTTGCTCGGGGGAGGGGGCAGGCCTCAAAAGTTTGAAGAGCACTGGTATAGAGGCAAGATGTGATATGATATGGCATTTATAAGGCGCCTATACACAAGTGTTTCACAAGAATACACAAGAGCATGAGAGTTATGAAGAGGGAGAGAAAAAAGTAAACAGATAGAAGAATTATAGACTGAGAGTACAGGTGATAGATGATAAATAGGGAGACCAAGGAGAGAAGGGAAGATCAATAGAAGAGATGAGAGAAGATAACAGATGATATGAGTAACTTAGAGGCATGAAAAGAGAGAAAGGTCTGGCTTTGCAAATATTAAAAAGGGGGAATGAGAGGAGCGAGCAAGGGAGGAAATAGGAGAGGAAAAATGAAGTCAAAGTGCACGCGAAGATAGTGTGCAGATAGGGAAATAAAGAGGGAGTTAGTGGAAAAGAAAAATAATGGGGAGGGAGAAGCAGGAAAGAAGAGGATCTCAGTTTAACAAAGGGATTCAGACGAAGGTAATGGTTGGTCCTCCGAGATTGGATAGTGAGCGGACAGGTAGAGATAGCGTCTTGAATAGCAGGTGTGAAAGCAGAGAAGGATAGGAATCGTTGTGTTGTCCATGTAAAAGTGATGTGAACGACCAAATGAAAAGATTATAGAAGTGAGTTGCAGGGAGGGAAAGGTCAAAGTGTGCAACGATTTTTGTAAGAATTAATGTGACTTCTACATAATCATGTATTGGACACATCGTGGATATACACCTGTTTGCCTTCTAACTGGCATTTTAGTGTTTTCCCTAATTTCTGTGCTGGGTCCTCGCCCTGGAACCGATTTTCAGAATAGCTGCACACATGGCTTATGATTCTTTCCTCTTTGTTGCTGTGCAGAAGGGAGACACGTTTTTATTAGCTCACCATCTTCCCAAGAGTTCTCAACTTTTCTTTCCTTTCAGAATACCTTTGATTTAGCGCCTTAGCTGCCTGTATTTACATTTGGGATATGCCAATACCGATTCCTCCTGCCATTCTCCCAATGGTTCCACATGCTTCCTCCTGTACCATGCTCCCCTATCCTGGGGATGTGCACGCTCTCCCCTGTGCTATTCTTCACTTGCAATGGTGGTTGTCTGCTCAAGGGACCACCGCATTATAGCGGGAGGCCAGGCTTCGTTTTGCCAACCATAAATGTATCTCTTTTCAAACCACAATTACTGGAGTCTTATTCCCCTTTTGGAACGCGTTTGCCAACTTTGCAAGAGAATCTGCCAGCTAATGCACTTCTATGCCCTTCATTATAATTCCACCAGCCCTCTGTTTGTTTGTTTGTTTGTTTGTTTGTTTGTTTGTTTGTTTGTTTGTTTGTTTTATTATTTGTAATGCGCGCCTAATCCGGAGGTAGCAGGGCGCAGTAGCAACAAGAGGATTGTATAGCTTAGGTTACATAAATCACTGTAGATGGGTCCAGCTAAGGGTTACAGTACTGGACACATCACAACATTGAAGACAGAGTACAGTAAGTCATATTTACATAAAATATACACAAGATTACAGGTTTATGTTATAACTGAGCGCAATAAATACTTTAAATGTCATGTACCCTTATCCAAGAGATAAGTTTGAATCTAAAGTGTAAGTAAGGAAGGTCTTCCCTTAGGGGGGGGCGGTAGGGAGTTCCAATGTTGTGCTGCTTTGACGGGGAAGCTGTTCCCTCCAGTCATAATACGTTTGAATCTTGGCACCAGTAGAAGGTTTGAGTTGGCCGTTCTAGAAGGGTGGCCGGAAGCTTGTCTAGTGAATCTCGTTATAAGATATTTAGGGGCAGACTGGTGGAGCCATTTGTGGGTCAGGGAGAGGGCTTTGAGGAAAATGTTGTCTTTCGTAGAGAGCCAGTTAATAGATCTTCTAGTGTCTGAAATGTGGGCTTTTTTCGGGAGACTGAAAGCTGCTCTTCAGGCATTATTTTGCAGAATTTGGATCTTGTTTGTAATGTATTTGTTGCTGCCTACATAGGCAGCAACTCTATTCTGTAGTTTGCCTTAGAAGCACAAACCCATATACAATGGGTACAAGCACATACACAATGGGCCACACTAGGAGTTTGCCGGTCTGGAAACAGGGGTACCAGCACCCTTGTTTCCGGATCGGCAGACTCAGAGTTTGCCTGCCGGGGCCGCTGTGCCCAAGAGGTCTCACCCTGCCAGGCACTGCAGCCACAGTAGGCAGACTGTTCACGGAAGCACCGGCATCGTTGCTAACGGTGCCGGTGCTTCAGTGTCCCCACTTTCATAGAGTCCCATATGGAAATGGGGACTAACAATTTGCCGGTGCCTGACGTCCCGGGCCACCAGACTTGGAATCTCCCGGTGGCACTGGGAAGACAGGCACCAGTAAATTATTACAGGTCCGCCGGCAACCCACCAGTAGCACCGGCAGGGTTACCGCTGGACCCGTAATGATGCGCAATGTCTTCAAGTGGCTCCTGTAGCATGCTGAGCAAATGATGGTCTCTCAGGCCAATGGGTAGTTTATTTATTTATCTTTTTTACTGCTGCGGTTTATCGAGTGATGCGCAGGACCAAGCAGCCTCTGTGGAGGCCAAGGCATTACGATACTATTTCCGGGACAATGTTCAAGGAAGGTGGGAATCCAACTTGTTCTGAAAAATGCCTCCCACCCCTTTGTGTATTCCTCATTCAATAACTTCTTTGTTAATTAAACATTTCCGCACATTGACAGCAGTGGTGCACCCATTTGACAATGTCACTTTAGATCCTACCTGCCCACAGACCCAGAATCCCCAGCGAATGATTTTGGTATCTTGTAACTGAAAAATTTAAACAATCTGCAGGAATGTTATTTCACCAAAATGCCAGGGGTAGCGGAATTGACATCACATAGCCCTTGACCTCTGATGTCATCACAGGAAGTGATGTCATTTGACACACCCCAAAGTGATATCACAGGAAGCAATGGAACATGACCTTTCACACCTTGACAAAACAGGAAGTGGCATCACATAGCATTGTTCCTAAATACACTACCAAAAATATGGTTACGATATCCCTATAATGTGATATACATTTCATAAAAGAATGGCTCGCCATATGTATCGGTAAGATCAGTTTGTATAGGCCCATATTACCAAATTACTATGAATGCAAGCAGATGTCCATGGCCAAATGATAATTATGTGTTATTGTATGGCACTTACACTTAAGCGATTTATATAGAACAAATATACATACAATATCACCCAACCTGTGTTGGTACTCATTTATCGACCTCAGAACGATGAAAGGCTGAGTTGAGGTGTTTAAGAATGTACTAAATGAGTGACTCACCCCCTGAAGTGTGCCTGAAATACACCTTTAATGAGTCTAGCAATTATTGTATAGAATTCCAGATAAAAAACATTATTTGGTATTCTTATTCTTTCTTATTTATGGCCTCTGCTGAAAGTGTTAGACTTGTGGAACCCCTGTTTTTTTAAGAGGCCCGAACAAGAATGCCAGCCACTCCAGAAGCAAAGAGCCATACGACTCTGGCCACAGCCAAATAGCTTGGTGGGGGGGTTTATTTTTCTTTTTTATGGGTAGCAAGGGAGACCACAGGGTTACAAGGGAGACCCCATGGGTCGCAATTGCGACCCTTGGCAACCCCTGAATGGCATCCCTGACAATCTGGTGAATTGTTTTAATTTGCCCCTGTACAGTTTCCTCAATTGATATGTAATTTCCACAAACAAAGATTTTCAGGTTTCTGTGCCGAACATGACTATCCTTTATTTTCTCCTTTTGCTGCAAATGTAATAGCTAATCCCACAGGTCACTCTAGGTGACTGGTGACAGTGCAAATGCTTTACTTTATTTATGAAGCCTGCCTTATGGAAGTGTAGTATGGCTTCTTAAGGGTCTTCACCGTACAGAGTTACCGGGCTACACTACCATTCATATCATGTCTATAAACCTCAATCTGTGCACTTGTGATTCAGAAATTACATGTTTGGATATTGTTATTTGACCCCATTTCTTTTGCATTATGATGATATTGTCATTAATGAGTACCACTAATCTACGATTCCGACATTTTTGTGTGTGCTACGCAGTTTTAGAAGGACTGAGAATATTTCTCTATTAAATATTTCCATTAGTAATTTCTTGTCCTCCGGCCTCTCTGGAGAGTTTACTGCATATCTGGTTTTGACAAGCCTTCTAGAATCCACCCTACAAACCATTCATCTGCTGAGCTCACCGTTTTCTGTGTCACCAATTGTTTTGAATAGCTCTTCTGCTGTCTTTACATCCCCTTGCTTTAGTTCAGTGTTGTCCAACTCCAGGGCTTGAGGGCCGGATCCATACTAGGTTTTCAGGACACCCTAATTAAAATTCATGAGATAAATTTGCATACAATAATTGCAAATTTATGTACATTTTTCCTCATGAACATTAATGAGGGATATCCTGAAAACCCAGGATTCTGGCCCTCGAGGCCAGGAGATGGACAACACTGCGTGGTTTAGTTTGTTTTGCTTATACATCTGCAGGACCTGAGTACTGAACATATGTTTTATTGTTTGACCCAAGGCTATTTGAACTACATTATGACTTCTAGAATTGGGCAAAATGGCTTGATTTCTCAGATGGACCCCTGATTAACAGATTGTGTATTGTTGCATAATACCATAGCCCCTTTACATGCAAACCATGTGCCAGGATGGAGGTTAAGGGACAGTTGACCCCCTTCTTTCTGGCTCTGCTCATAATGGTTTTATTTATGCAAATGCTTTGAGTATTGTTCTTGTTTTGCCAGAATTGTGTGTCTTGTCCTTGGTTTTCATTAGCCCCATCTGGCCTCTGTGTGCCTGCTACCCGCATCACATGGTCTCAACCTTCCAAGTGCCCTTTCAACTCTAGGGATTCTTCATCCTTTCTGCCCTTTGAAGTAATGTCCCACAAATACACTGTGCATGGTGTGCACAGCATTTCTGGAGTTTCAAGTGAAACTTACTTTCACACCACGCAACCTTTAATGTCATCTTGCAATCCTATGTTCTGTATTGGGTTCTTAGCATGTGGTAGATCAGTTCACCTTTCAGGGTGAAGAGCTTTCTCTTTTAAAGCCAGTCTATCCATGTGAATGTTGGTGTCATGTGAAGGTTCTGTCATTGAGTGAAATGTGTTGACAGGTGCCCCTTAAAGGTTACCATGCCTGTCTGCTATTAATCCCTTTTTTGATATAATACATGTTTGATGTATTTTTGCAAACCTTATGTACAAAGCCACAGATGGATACATATCAACAAACTCCACAAAATCAAACCCTTCATGACTTCTGCATTGTGATCCAAGCCCATGTGATCTTACACATAGATAGGCAAAATGCCCTCCTTACTGGGCAGCCACACACCTGCTCCCACTAAAGGCAAACCACCATGCAGCAGCCTGCCTCTTTACATTGTTTGACCGTGTGTCCCCTACACTGTACACACTTCACTGGCTCCCCCTCCCCGCCAGGATCAAATTAAAAAATGTAGGTATTGCCTGCAAGGCAGTCAAGAACAAAACACCAACGTACTTAGTGGCTAGTCACAACACCTCTAGAGGCTCTTGTGCCTCACATAGCGAAATCATCAAAAGGTTGGAGTTTAAGCTAGCCCGCAAACAGAAGACTCGCAAGCAGTCCGTCTGTTGCCACGCCCCGACCATCCGGCAGAGACTCGAAATGCCCCGACCATCCTCTATTTCCACAATAAACTTAAAGCGTGCCTCTTTTAATAATACCCTCTGGATGAATGAAAATGTGTCCTTCCACCAATATTACAGTGCTACTGTATAACATGCCCAGCCAAATGCTGGCACCCACCCTTTGCAAAGTGTTCCACTGTTCTCAAGCTATGTTAGCACTGTAAGTATTAAAATAGGACAGAGCTCTTTATGATTGTTTGATAGAGTCTGTTAACACTGGTGTGTGGACAGCAATTCTGCCATCTAGGATACCTCACACCCCTACCTTATAAAGGAGAGATCAGAAGATGGTATGTTTGTTTATACCTGTGCTTTTACCTTGTACACAAAGTATAACATTTCTTTCAATAAGGTGTATCATTCTCCAATGGCAAATCCATTATTCAGAGGCAGGTTAACTGGCATTTTTCAATCTCATTTCCTTTCAATCCAGATATATGCCTGACTCCAATATGGCAGTCAGTGTCGGATACTGGCAATGTTATGCGTGGCTGATTCCATTATGATGAACGGCTTTTGGCTCATGCATGGGTGTGATTAGTGGGATTTTGCTTCTCCAAATGATGACTGACAGCCTCCCGTTCCCATTGCCTTTGCATATTGTCCCACAGTTTCCCCTCAATCCAGGAGTGATAGCCCTACCATTAGGCCTTCACCCAGCCACCAACATACAGCTACTGGCGTCTCTGCTCCTCCTAGGCTCTGCCTTGGTAGGTGGTACTGTTCATCAGTACAACATGTTTCTCCTCTGCTTTTCTCGTTTTTCTATTTTCTTGTCACGTGTTACTGGGTCAGCCTGTCCTTATTCACTGCAGTTTGTCTGCCTCCTCACTGGTCTGAACTGTCGACTGATATCCCACTTCTTCTTTCTAACTTTGGCCTAAATCCTGGTCTTTTTATTTCCACAACATGTACTCGAAAATTGCACGTGAAAAGGATTATTATTGTATGTTTCCTCTGGTCTTATTTCCCAATACATGTGGAAAGTAACAGCACCCAGTGCTTTTTTCTCATGTGTCACTATTTCCCAATGTTCCCAGTGGAAAATAATGGGATGGCGCGTGAGAAATTATAGTTTAGGTCAAGCCAGCGCTTGCTCTTGGCTTCTGACCATGCTCCCATTGTAAATTCTAACTTGATAGTGATGTACAAATTGTACAGTAGCCTCAGGAGGAGCTTTAAATGGACTTTGCCAAGCACTGTTTGAAAAGACACAAATTAATGGAACGGAAGTGCATTGCTCTAATGGAAAAGCTGAATTATTGAGAGACTAGCTCCACCCAGTGTGTCATATGCTGATCTATCTCCCTTTCTATCTGTCTCTTTTGTTCTCTCTCGTTCTCTCTTGTTCCCTCTCATTCGCTTTCTCTCTCTCTCTATCTCACACACAATCACACACACAAAATCTCAGCATTTTACTTATCTCTGTCTGGATCTCACTTCCACTGTCTCGCTCATTCTATGGGCCTCATTACGAGGAGGGCGGTAAGGGGTGAATGGCGCCGGTAAAGGTGCCGGAGCAGTTAACCCCTTACTGCCCTATTACGAGGTCTGCTTGCGGGACCCGCTAAGGACGCCTGGTTTTACCAGGTATCCTTAACGGGCCCCGCGAGCAGCCCAGCATGCTAACAACGGGCCCTTCATTAACGGGCCCGTTGTTAGCATGCTCCCCATTCCCATTGAGCCCTATGGGGACTCAAATGGGAATGGGGATGGACCGGGTCCGGATTCCCTGAATGGAGAAATACCGGGCCCTCCAAGGTCGGAATGCCCCAGTATTTCCCCAATCAGGGAACCCGGACCCGAGTTTGGAGTGAGCCATGCCCTTCCAAACTCGTAATCAGGCCCTATGTCTCTGCCTCTTTCTATGTGGGTGAGTTTTGAGATGTGCATTAGCTGGAGCTACAACAGCCTTTTCTGACAGCTGTACGGCCAGAGTAAAAAATAAATATCTTAAAGGGGTATTAAGAAAAAAAAGGACAATATTTAGTCATACCAACATTCTAAACCGGTTCTTCTTAAAATGTTTAAAAGTTCACTTCTAGTATATATTTTAGTCATAGTAAGAGAATGTTTCGGACAGCCGCAGGTTTTTTTTTTACACTTCATTTTATTAGCATTTATAGAGTGAACCAGACATTTTCAATATAACAAAAAATTACAAGTGTAACCCACTTTGGCAAGAACAATCTAGATCACCCAATCCCCCCTCCCCTCCTGTGCTCTCCCCCTTTCCCCTCCCACCACCCCAACCCCTCATCTAACTCAACTTTTGTTCAATGGTGCAAGTTTCCTCCGTCATTGTCTCAGATCCGAAGGTCCTCATGATGTCCGTATGTAGCCCTTATCGGCTCCCATCCAGGCCGCCCCCCCTCCTCATTCCACTCTTCCCCATTACACTCTGAACACCCTTTGGATTAGTCTACTTGGCTAGTTTCCTCCAGCCCCCATTTGAGCAGTAGGGCTGACCACTCAGAATGAAATTCTTCCATTCTATCATTCACCACCGCAGTGAGCTTTTCCATAACCATCATGTTTTGCACTTTCCCTTTCCATACGTCTTTCGTAGGGAGTGTTTCCTTTTTCCACCATTGTTCTATGGCCAATCTCCCCGCTCCTAACATGGCTTCCCACATCTTCAGGAGTCTCAGTTCTTCCTTATATTTTTGTGGGTGCCCTAGTATCAACTGCAAAGGGTCTAGGTTTAACCCTATCCCTGTTACCTCTTCCATCCAGCTTAGTACCCCTTTCCAAACCACTTGTACCTTGGGGCATCTCCACCACATGTGGGCCAGGGTCCCCCGGTTACCGCATCTCATTGGGCACAGTGGAGAGACTCCTGCAAACATTTTAGACAATTTCACTGGGTCCCTGTGCCATCCCATTAACAGTTTGAAATTGTGTTCTATCATGGAGGTAAACAACCCTCCCTGGAAGACCACTCTGTATATTTGTGCAGAGTCCCCCTCGGATAGCTCTTTGGCCACCAACTCCACCCAATATCTCTGGAAACTTTTCCTCCCATGTAAGCTGGTTTCATTCATTGCCTTGTATAATTTTGACATTATACCCTTTCTTGACACTGACTGGTCAAGGACCTTTTCCACTGGTATTAATTCTCTAGTCACCCTTTCGCCCCATTGTTGGGTCTGTCAGGATACCTTTAATGCAGAGATATTCAAATATTGAAATCGAGTCCCTTCCCAGTATGTCTCGCAGTATGTCCCACACCTTCCCCCATTCCTGGAAACGTCCACCCTCAAAGAATTGTCCCACCCTCTCAAGACCTGCATCTGACCACCTCTGCGAATGTGTGAAACCCTGGCATCCCAACTCGAACAGTGGCCCCCATATTGAGGACATAGGGGAGGGACACAATGTATAGCCCTGTAGATCTCTAGAATCCCACCAAACTGACCAAAAAACTGTAGGGTGGGACTGCAGACGTTCCGGTATTGATCTGGGTGGGGACCAGAAGTAGTCCCTAACCTTCAGAGGACGCGCAGCCAGATCCTCCAAGTAAGTTCAGTATGTCCTCAGATCTTCCCTGATCTTCCAACATCCCTTTGATTTTTGCCGCCTTACAGTACAGGAGGATATCTGGGAACCTAAATCCCCCCTTACCTTAGGAAGAGTAAGGGTTGCCATGTTCACGCTTGGGGTCTTATTTCCCCATATAAACCTTCGGAGCTCTCCTGTAACCTCTAGGAAAAACTTATCTGAGAGCTGACTCGGGATGGCTGTGAACAGATGTAACAGTGTGGGGAGAACATTCATTTTTATAGAGGTCATGCTCCCGTACCAGGTCAGTATCAATGGGAGCCACCTCTTCAAGTCCGCCATGAGCTCCGTGCAGAAGGGATTATAATTAGCCACCACCATTTCTTCCAAATGCCCAAGTATCGAAGGCTTCTCTGGTTAACTGTCATACCCAGGTAACTCTCTTTTATGTCTTTTAGGGTGCTCTGTGCCAGTAACAGCAGGATAGCAGATTTTCCCATATTAATTTTGAGCCCCGAGAGGCAGCCATACTCAACAATCTGTGCCATTAGTGCTGGAAGGGAGACCTGAACATTTGTGAGGTAGGCCAATACATCGTCCGCAAACAGCGAAATTTTGCATTCAAGTTCTCGCCCCATAATGCCCTTGATCCATTCATTAATTCAGATTGCGATTGCCAATGGCTCCATTGCGAGGGCGTACAGTAGCGGGGAGAGGGGACATCCGTGTATGGTCCCTCTCGTGAATTCAAAGGACTCCGTACGTACCCCATTTATCCGAACCTTCGCCCTGGGCCTGTTATATAGTTCTGTCATCCATTTCAGGAAGTTTTCTCCCAAGCCCATCCTCCGCAGAACCTTCATTATGAAAGGCCACTGAACCCAATCAAAGGCCTTTTCTGAGTCCAGCGTCACTAGGCATGCGTCCAGGCCTCCCATTTGTGCCTCATGAATCAGGTTGATTGTCTTCCTAATGTTGTCTGACCCTTTCCTCCCCTGATAAATCCAACCTGCTCCCCATGTACTAGTAGCGGCATACTCCCCTCCAGTCTTGTTCCTAGGACTTTGGCTAGTATATTAACATCTCCATTGAGGAGGGAAATGTGCCTAGAGGAGGGGCATCTGGTGAGGTGGAATCACGACAATTACTGCCACCATCATCATAGGGCGGAGGGGTTCGACCTCCAAGCATGCATTGAATACCTTTACTAAGAATGGGGCCAGCAGGGATCTGAATAGTTTATAGAATTTTATCATAAATTCATCCTCCCCCAGGACAGATCCCGATTTCATTCCCGCGATGGCCTGCATGACTTTCTCTTCAGTTATGGGGTTCGCAAGGTTTTTCCGCTATCTCTTTATGGAGTCCTGGGATTGGTAGCCTTTTCAAAAAATCATCTATTTGGTTCTCCTCTCCTGCCCATTCCAATGAATAGAGGGTTCTATAATATTCTACAAATTCACTCTCTATACTCTGGATGTCGTGTGGTCTCTGTTATCCTCTGTCCTAATAACCCCAATGGTCCTCCTCTTTTTCTCTTGCCTCAAGCTCCATGCCACGATCCTATCTGCTTGGTCCCCCTCTCGTGATATTTCTGTTACAGGAACGGGAGTTTTTTTTCCTGTATCCTGCGCCAGTATAGCTTTCAAATGGGTCTTATAATGTCAGAGCTTTTTCGCCTTGGCGGGCGAAATATACTGCCCCTGGGTACCTCACGATTGTATCTCCTCCTGCAGAGTTTTTATCCTCTTTCTCCTCCCTTTCTCTCTTATCCTCTGTGCCTATTCTCATCAGGGTCCCTCGTGTGGTTGCCTTGAAACCATCCAAGACAGATTGAATCCCCACCTCCCCTCTATCATTGAAAAGGAAGCACTCCTTGATTCCCTTCAGCAATTCCTGTTGCACTGCTTTGTTCTTTAGCAGGAGTCCATTGCATCTCCAATTCCGCTGGGGATTTCCCAGTCCCCCGTATCAAACAAAATTGCTACCACATCATGATCTGACCACAGAATCGGATTGTAAGATCAGATCTCTTATGGTCTTGTCCACCAGGATCGAATCTATACATGAGAAGGAATCCTTGGCCGCCGAGTAGAAAGTGAATGGCATGTCCCCTTCTGGCATCGGGTGGAGGGAGTCACACAAACTTAGTACCTCATTAACCACTTTAAAATGCTCCAAATCACTTGGGTTGGTTCTGCTCATTCATTCCCCCGCCATAGAATAAGGAGAATCTGCCTCACACTACCATCAGGTGGTAATGTTGAAGGAAATGCTTAAGGCAACCTAGGATCATAGTGTTTTTTTTATTCAACAATGAGATATACAGGCAAAAAAAGGTAGTGGCGATGGGCACCAGGTATGCGCCAGCATTACCGAACCTATTCATGGGAATATTTGAAGATTCAAATGTGTATACGTATGAGTTTTTTTCTGAGAAGGTAGTGTCATGGTCGAGATATATCAACGACGTGTTGCTGATTTGGAACGGAATAGTTGAAGATCGGGACAAGTTTATTGAAAGACTCAATCAGAATAATGTTGGAATTCACTTCACAGGGATGAGTAGTAGAACCAGCATCAACTTTCTTGATCTAACAATACGTACAGTAGGGGATCATCTTGAAACTCAAATGTATGGAAAGGAAACAGTGGTTAATTCTACCCTGTATGCTACCAGCTGCCATCACGAGCCAATAAAAAGGAATATACCTACAGGAGAATTTATTGGAACACGAAGAAATTATCAACGATTTCGGCAAAGGGAATACCCCTTGAAGAGCATTAAGTTGGCTAGAGAGAAGGCTGAACATCTATCTAGAAAGAAAGCGTTAAGACAGAAAGACAAGACAGAATCTAAATATCCTGAAAAAGTGAGCTTCATAACTACATTTTGCTCCAATCATTATGAAATATGAAAAGTTTTGAATAACAACTGGCACCTTTTAAAACTCGACCCCCATGTATCCAAATATGTCAACCGTAGCCCAAGTATTATCTACAGAAGAAGACTCTAAAACACAGCTTGAGTCCCTCGCTACTACCTGAACAGAAAAGTATACGGTCAGAACGTGGCTGAAAGCAGACACCACAGGTTTCAGGAAATGTGGGACCTGCACCATATGCATATATGCGCATGACAGCACGAACACATTCATGGATAAAAATGGTATCAGGATCAGAATTAAAGAGGATATCAATTGTAGAACAAAGTATGTAGTATATGGCATAATTTGTGTGTGAAAATGTATATACATAGGGAGTACCATAAGAGAGTTGAAAACGATGATAAGGGAGCATCTATCGAGAATTGGCAGCCAAGACCCACTTTTTCCACTTGCGCAACATTGGCATCACAGGCACTAGATGGATAATAAGCAAGACATTAGGTTTATTGGACTACAGAGAGTGACTCTTGGAAAAAGAGGTGAATATCATCAATCAGACAGGCAGGATAATCTGTAATTTCAGGACACTTGAATGGGGTCTTAACAAGGATAACGAAATGGCTTCTTTTTTATAAGTGTGTAATTCTTACCCATAGCAGTGACATTACGAGAATGAGTTTAGATGTACTGAAATATATATAAATAATGATAGAGTTAGGTTTCATTTTGAATATAAGAAGGAGTCACTAAGAGTGAAATGGAACTCAGTTCAGTTATTGGACTCTATAACCCGCAAACTTTATGCAATGAGTGACTATTGTCCATGTATAATGAACTGGATGAATATTTAAATTATGGAAGATATCAACTATGATTTAAAACGTAAGGGATATAGTAGAAAGTAGGAACATTAGGATATTTTAGTCCTCTAGATCGTAAGATATTTTCTTTTTGCTAACCTTATGTAAGAAAGTCTTTTGAAGTGAAGTGCTCGTCTATGCCTGCTCCATTTAAAATTATAGATACAATAATCATAACCTGGAACTAACAGAGGAACTGAATAATATGTGCACAAAAATTATTACATATTTATGAAGATGAATATTTGAAACATTGCATGGAATTATAAATCTAATAGTATGTTTTATTTTTTCATCGGCCTTAACTAAGCCCACAGACTCAGCTTAAATGAAAGGTTGGGAGAAACTACATTGATTTATTCTTAAACAGCCCCAACATATGGCGTCCGTGAGCCAGAAATGGAAAGAGAAGACGGTCGAGTTTGGTTACCCAGGCGACCAAGAATACATTACTGTGGTGAGTCGGCTTCTCGCGTCTAGCATTGAAGCCGACGCGTAGGGACATGGTCAAGAAAAATAGGATCTGGAAGGTAATGACACCACACGAATGAGCACGGCGGAATGTCAATGTTAAGCAACCTCTAATAAAAAGATCGGAATAGTATTATATTAGTATGAAGTAAGCCTTTGATTTGTTACTTGCATCTGATTTCAAACTCATGCCGTTAACACGGTTGACAAGCAAAATTAGGAGACTTAATAGTGACTTTTTTAAGTACGTCGACATTTTTTTAGCAATTTCTATTCACAAAGATCATAATCAACTCAAAACAGTGTGATGTAGACCTTTGATTCCTATTCGCATTTGAACTATAAACTCACACCGCTAATGCGAGATAAGTCATATAGAGAGACTGTAATAATGACCTGCTTAAACTACGGCGTAGGTTTGAGATAGACTGTTAGATGTGCTAAATATAGAATGGTGAGAAGAAATAATGAAAAGTTACGATTCAGGGAATAACGTGCGGCCTTAACATTTTTATCGTAAAAATCAACAAATGTCATTGAAAACGAATAGATACTAAACTGGGAAAGACTTGGGATACAGACTATATGGTAGAGGGACGTTTAGTGGCTTTGCATTAGAAGTACAAGATACATGATTTTAAATATGGAGTACATTACTTTACAGGTGTGATTAAACCCAGGCACAGACATTCAATGGACGGAGCAACGCAAATTATACATATGTGATAAGAGTACCTCCTTATAGTAACGTGCATTACTGGAAGAAAACATAGGGCATGGACTATGTAATATATTATTGTAGGGATCAGGTTGTACTATCAAAGAATATGGGATTGTTTTTGGAACACATGGGATGTAACAAGTTGGTTTAAGGGTTTTAAATCATGCATTATCTTTGTAATAAGTTGCATGGCACATGGTCGGAAAATGCTATTATAATGTTATTATTAAAATGGAACAATGTAGCTTAAATTACGAGCCATGCTGTTATGGGATAGATTTGGAATCAATATATGGTCTTAAGGGCTAGTACTGCTGGTGACGTTTTATGATATGAATGCTGTAAACGTACAAGGTCCTTTCTATCTTTCCATTGTTTCTTCTTTTTTGTTTTATTTGTCCAATTCCTAAACATCCTCCTCTGCACCCCTCTTATCATCTCTGTCATGAATATAATGTACATTTATGTTGTTTTAAGAAAGACAAATATTTAATTTTGAGAAAACGAATGCCCTGATTTGAGAAAGGCACCGGGGTGCCGAAACACGTGTCATCTGCATGGGCTCTTTTTCAATGTGATTGCTACTGCATAATTAAATGGAACACGTTTTTGTGTTGAAAATCAAGTGTAGCGCAGTCATTTGTGAGAAATGAATTATTTGTTCAATACAGGTTACAAAAGAAAAAGAACATGAAACAGTGTGTGCACAACAGCACAGCCAAGAATATAAATATTTTATATTTCAGACTTACACAAAAAAAAAACATGACTTCACAAAGACTGTGGGCTCAAAGACAACGGCATTCATTGCACAGTCCACAGCCCCCTGTCAAACTGGAACACCTCGGCTAGGATCACACCAACCGGGGTTGTGTAAGTGCAGCTTAGCCTGCACAGCAGAGAAGCAGGCAGGCGCGGCCAGATCCACAATTCACAGCATGCGCACAGGCCATCTTACAACAGGTAAGTGACTGCTAATTGCTAGGGAAACCTCATCTAGTAGAACAGGGACTTAGCCATGAGGGCAGGAGGGCCCTCTCACCACAGTAAAGGCTATTTGTACAGTTCTTCTAGTCGGCAACAGTGAGATTTCAGGGAGCAGCCATCTTGACAATGATCTGTGATGGCTGAATAGATGAGTCTATTGTAAACATAAACACTAGACAACGGTCTGGATCATAGAATTGCACCACTCCAGTAAACTATTGCATGAATTTGCATAAGCGCACAGATACCTCAGGGTTAGGTACACTCTACAAATAATAAACTAAATGCTGGGCAACAGTGCAAGGCAACGTAGCTTCACCATTTGCATGGACCTGCCAGTTCAAATATTTAATTTGAAATAAATAACTCCACATCACATCATTCTTCCCTTGTTTAGTGCATTAGATCAGAAAATAAAACCCACACAAAATAGCATATACTATACAATACACACTTGCATTTATAGTAATCAAAGCCTCCATACCTATATACAAATCTCCAGTCTAAAAGAATTAACAATAATAAGAAATAAAGTAATACACCCCTCCAACATGACTTCCTTCAACCTACACCTCACATTTGTCAAGTGCTCATAGACATAACATCAATCAATTACCAAAGGGACCATGGGCCACATGTTTGGCAACATCCTTGCCCTCTACTGCCAAGCTGCAGATATCAACTTGGATGCTGCATATTCTTCCCCCTGCCCTGTCATTACCTTAGGGCCATCCAGCATGGAGACTACCCCCTTCTCCTGAGAAGGGGTACCTGTCACAATCTCCTCAGTCAGGAGTACCGCCTGAAGAAAAAGGCAAGTGTCCGATGGTCTCCTTTTCTCCACTTCCACTCGGTTTCACCTTCTCTTCTCCACTCCACGTGACCAGCATGCATTTCTAGTGCTTCCTATTGGGATGGGTCTACAGCTCCCACCTTCCCACTCATGCACTGACTCTCAGGCACAAGAGACGTGCAATCAAGACCTTTCTTTTTCCGAAAGCCATGTTATAGTCGTTTTTAATTTATATTAGCAATTCTCAGTGTGCTTTGTTTGCCCCCATCAATATGGCAAACCTTCCCACTGACTCGCAGGTGTGGTAGAGCATAAGCAAATATCTCAAATTAGCGCGGGCAGAAGTAGCCACCTTTTTGGCCAGAGTTCCACAGTCAGATGTTCCTCTGTCTGAACGAGGATAGTGCCAATAGCTAACAATAAAGAGAGCAGATTGAAATGTTTGTCCCCTCCATGGCCATTGGAAACATAGTTTGAAGGCAAAGCCAATTACTTCTTCAGTGGAACTATAGCAACAGCTTCCAGCACCCAGAGGATCTTGAGTTTTATTAAAACCAACCGATAAAGGTTAGATGTTCAACAAAGATAAATAAATCTTATTGAATAAGAATCAGGTCACAATTAAGAATAATCGGTTATTCAGTGACCCAAAATTTGTAACAGTTTTTGAAGAGGTCAAAGGAAAGGCATATGTTCACTCTCTATTATTAAACGCACGCTCTGTGGTAAAAAAACATTTTTTCATTCATGACCTTAACACTGATTTGAATCTGGCTTTGGTTTGCATAAGAGAACCATGGTTTGCAGAAAATACTATGTCTGCATGAAATGATCTCTGCCCTGAGGGATTCCTAGCGATTACCCAAAATAGCCGAGGACAAACATGATATTAAGTCACTGTAATTTACAAAAACACCCTAAAAGCTGAAAAGACAACTCTTAAAAGCTAATATCCTGAATTTAAAATATATTCTGAATACTACGACAACAAACAATTTTAACAGAATTTGCTGATTTAATACCCAAATCCTTCCACTTTGTTCTCGACAGACGATTGCTGGGGACATAAACTTTCCACTGGAGGACCAGAATAATGGTGATACTAAATGTCTTCTTGACTCCACGAGCGACCTAGCCCTCCGACAGCTGGTGCTGACAACCAACCATGTAGGAGGCCTTGCATTATACTAACTATTTGATACTTCCGGTTTAGTGAAAGCGGGCCTTCCTTGGTTTGCCATGGACCGTCCATGCAGGTATCCCTTTCCTAATCAATTCCTCTATTAATAGTAATTCAATGTTGCTCATCAAGAGGGGGCATTTGGTGTGCATGTGTAATAATACCAATTGAGAAAAAACTCTAGTACTCATTTCTCCACACATGCAACAATTGGGGAAATCGGTGAAGAGGAAACAGATACTTTTTTAGCCCATAATATTTTTTACACAAATGTGTAAAATGTAGTCAACCAGTTAACCCCATCTCTATTCAAGTGATCGCCCATGACCCAAAAGATAAGATTTGATTTGCTCCTTAATTAAGACTGGAGAGGCAGCTTGAGAAGGCCTGGAGGAAAATCTATGAGCATAAGGCAAAGGTGGAATGCAAAAGGAAATGCTGTAACTATAAAAAGATGAAGAGGCAAGACAAACAGAAATGCTATTCAGTCCTCATTTTTCATAGCAGAGATATTGTAAATGAAGTTTTGAAAGACTTAAGGAACTGCCATGTCCCATGACACGTAATGTCCACATTTTCCCAATCAAGCCTTATTTGTTGAGCTAGCATTTTATTTGGCGGACTCAGCCTTTCATCCTTCCAAGGTCAAAAAATGAATACCAACTTCAGTTGGGATGATTAATGTATGTGAATATGTTCTATGTACCGCACTTAGGCGTAAAGGATATATAAATAACAAATCATTGTCATTGTCATTTCACTGAAACAGCTTTCTAAGAAATAACGAGAATTAGAAAAACGTGAACGAATTGGAGACTCTAATGTGATTCTTCCAAAAGTAGCTGATGAGTTAATGGGTTCTCCACACAAAAAGTGCCCACCTACAATTACTGAGGAGGCCAGATCAGCAGTGATTCCAGATCTCTATAAGATCATTGTTAGATCCTTTGAATCAGGCCCAGATCATCTGAAAGTGGCAGAAGTCAGCCATTGATCAAGAAGCCATCTTTGGATCAAGGAAACCTTACACATGTTCAACCTTTCTCCCATTCCCTTACCCCAGTACATAAATGGAGGCAATAGTAACAGCACAACTTCAGACATTTCTGGGGGATTCTTACTGATTGGATGACTGTCATGCTGTATTTAGCATAGAGTCAGGAATTTTGACAGCCATGGATGACATCAGGCTGATGGTAGATGGTGGCAGGTGTTGGGCCCTCTTTTTACCTCATCTTTCAGGGGACTTTGAGATGGTCAATGACTCCATTCCTCTACAGCGCTTTTACAGGCTTCGAATTAGGGGGTAAACACTGAGCCTAGGTCAGGTCATTTCTGTTAAGAAGAATACTTTTGGTATCTCTCGCAAAATTCGAATCAGCAAAAAGGACTACTGAATTCTAAAGAGTACAGCAGAACGAGCTTTGCGTTTCTGCCTCTCTTTTCCTTACCACCTTCAAAAACCACATGGTTTTACACCATTCTGAACATTTCGGGCTGGCATGAACTAAGTGGTTTTTTAAGGCAGCAAGGAAAAGAGAGGTGGAAACACACTCCCATTCTGCCACCCTCTTCAGCCTTCAAAAACCACCAAAATGCCCTGGAGCATGAATAGAGGTGTTAAGACAAGCGCAACACCTTTACAGATGTATTTCTCTCATTCACTTATGCTCCAGGGAATTCAAAAATGGAACCCCCAAGAGTGTACTGTGCCTACTGACAAATGGCTGAGTAGGGTCCTTCAGAATTTCGGACATTTAAGAAGTCTACTTCAAGTTTCAGATGTGAATGGATGTTTTTATACATATTTGGGTGAAGTATAAGTAGGCTCCTGGAGTCTGACTTCAAACATCCATGTGGTTATTGAAAAACCTGGATCAGTGGGGATTTTCTTTGAGATTTACTACCGGATGAGGGACTTGCACAACGGAGCGGTGTCACCATATTGCAGTAAAGCTGCCCCAGATTTTCTTAGTTTATGGTGGTAAACCCATGAAACAATGGGGTGGTAATTTAAAGATGAGATGCATGGAGGGCTAGAAGAAGAGGGAATGAGCAAGCCGAACAGATCCCTGTGTTACAGTTCCAACTCAGAAGGGCTTGTTCGCATCAATAACAGCAACTAGATAAGCCAGTCAGTATGCATTGTGAGGACGTAGTCTTTGTCAGGATTAGGATTTGCAAAAAAACACTTGCTGCAAGAAAAGATGCAACAATTGCATCAAGGTTGTGATGCTTGACATGCAGCAACACAGAATGGGTCAGCCAATCATGATGATGATGCTGAGGACAATCTATGTGCTGCAGAATCCTCAAAGACTGACCTCACTAAGAAAAGCATGCTTTGTTTAGCAAAAAAGTAAGAAGTCAAAGCTTATGGAAGAATCAACAATGCAGAGTAAAGCCAGCACTCTTGGGGTAATCAATGATGTCAGATAACAAAATATGCCGGATGACAGTGGCCCTCATTACAACACCGGCGCTAAACCATGGCGCTATTAGCACCATGGTTGGTGCCGGTGTTGTAACGGGTCCGCCATGGTTCAATGGGGAATTACTACCCCATTCCAAGGTTGGCGGGGCGGTAATTCCCCATTGAACCATGGCCCTTCCCCATTCCCATTTTCGCCCGATAGGGCTCAATGGGACTGGGGAAGGCGCTAAGTATGGTACCGCAAATTGTGGTACCGTACTTAGCACCAAGGTCCCTTTGCGGGTCCCTACTTTAAGGGCTGGTCTAGACCAGCCGTTAAGGTCGGGTCCCGCAAAGGGACCTCATAATCAGGCGTTAAGGGTTTAATGGCGCCGACACCTTTTACGGCGCCGTTAAACCCTTAACGCCAGGGACGTAATGACCCCTGTATGTCTGGTATCCAGATGGTGGAGAGTCAAGAAACAGGTCTAAAAGCCCAGATAGCAAAGCTTGCAAGACTTTTTTTCCATTAGCTAGCATGCTGCATTCTGGAGTCTATTTTATCCAGCCTTGGAAAACTTTGTTATCCAACATTTTATTGTCTAAAAATGTAACATTAATAGCAATAACAGGTGCCGGTTAATATGGTGCTTTGGTTAGTAAAGTGTCCAGTAACAAAGCGTATAGTTTATGTGTGTTATGAAAAGTAAAAGAACAATCCTCAATGACCTTTAAAGAAGATGGCTTTACATTCAATGAATCAATCTTAGATTGAAAATCATGAGGCTGCATTGATGTGCCGTATATGGATTGGGGAACAATATAAACGTCATAAGCACATAGTAATGGGTCAGGTGTTGGTGGCAATAACAGAAAATATGCTAGCTCTACAAATGCAAAACCTGCTGTAATGAGACAGTTTGCTAAGCAAAAGGAAAACAGAAGAAGGTAGCAATGCAGGGAAGACTGGAATATTAGGATCATATATGAAACATGACGGCGCCTGTACAGCGCAGGGACTCACGCTAGCATAGGATTCCTCCCGTCAGATGAGTTTAATAGGATAATTCAAGTGATGGAGAGAGCGGACCGTTTCTGATCACAACATGTCAGCATCCACATATCACATGCCTTGTAGCATGGAGATTTTCTGCACAGGTCAAGAGCACCCACGGCCTTGTGGGAATGCAAAGCCGCAGTGATCATACAACCGACCCCCTAACAAGCCATTTAGCTTCATCAGTAGCTCCACTAGTGACAGAATTGCCTTTGCTCCATTTCTGTGCTTCTGAGGGGTTCCGAATCAGGGTTATCTCGAGAATAGTCATTTTTAACACACCTACACTGACAATTTACATTCTAACTACTACCTACATGGGATGCCACCAATTGAAGGCAGGATTAAATAGCATCGGGCACACCTTGAAAAAGCCAGTCATCGGTCATTTAAACTGACCTTAGTGCAAATAACTGTCAGTCATAGTTATGTTTATTCAATTTTTTGGCCAACGTTTTGGCCAAGTGAAGGTCATAATTCTCACATTTATGGCGTCATTGTTTGCCGCTACACATCTGTGAAATATTTTACTTGGCATTCTGAGGGACTTAGAATCTTCAGGGTTGGCACCTTGAGGATTATGGGGACAAGTATTTAATTATCAAATGACAAACTATTCTTTTTCTAAAGTTACCAACTGAGAATCGGGAGCTCTCTACACTAGGCATAGTGCCCAAGACGGAGTAGTCCACCGCAAACATAATTTTTTATGGGCAAAATGAAAGTCAGTAAACAATTACACTTTACCAAGTGCTCATTCTCTTACTCTAGTGTGGACAAAACTGTGGATTTGGTGAGGAGATGCAGCAAACAGGTGTGCATTTTGAAAGGTGATACTAAATCAGAGTGCACCTTAATCATTAATATTTGTAGGTATTCAGTTTGGTACAGAAAGTTGGCTGGATTCCTAGGTGCAGAGAGGTCACACAACTGATCTGGATTCTTGGAGATCTTTCTGATTCTGGTCAGAGATTCCATTTGCGGGTCACCAGGGGTCGCAGCTGTGACCCCTGTGGTCTCACTTGTGACCCCTGTGGTCTCCCTTGCTACCCCTAAAAAAAAAAGAAAAGCATATACATTTATTTTTTTAAACAGAAGCTTCTCGGCTGTGGCCATCACCATGTGGCTCTTTGTTTCTGGAGTGGGTGGCTTTCTTCCTCAGGCCTATTAGAAAAACACGGGGTTCCACAAGTGTAACACTTTGAGCAGTGACCCTAAATAAGAAAGAATACAAATAACAAATAATTTGTCTTTCTGAAATTCTATAAAATAATTGCAAAACTCATTAAAGGTTTCTTTCAGGGCCACTTCAGGGGGTGAGTCACTGATTTAGTCTGTTCTTAAACACCTCAAATTCAAAATGCAGACAAAAACATCCAAAAAGAATTCAGAGTAGAATAAGCATCCATTTCGGACTATTTAGCTTTTTGCAATTTGCAGTCATAGCATGTTTTTTTCTTCCATTGTCTCTGTTGCGATCTTCACAAGGCATTCCATCTCAGTGTCCTCGATCACTTGACGAAATCCTTGTGCCTAAAAGCTTCTGTACAGTGTAGAAATGTTTGGCCATAGCATGTTAAGTGGTCCTTGGTTTCATTGTGCCACTATTAATGCTTTGTTGTAATGTGTCTATCTTTACTATTTCCCTGGCATGTTGTTCAGGTTGTTTGCATGTATGAGGAAACAAATGCCCAGAGTATGGGATGCCGTGTGAGTACGCTGCTTTCCCTGCACTACTCTAAATTCTTTAATACACAATTATGAACCTTCCCAATGGTATGTATTTTACCAACCTCTGAAGCCTGAAAGGTAGATCCACAGAGGCTAGACATGTGGCTAGCTAGCTTTGCACCAGACCTGCAGAGGCTGTTAAATCTCAGTTACTAGTTTAATAGTATCCACTACAGAGTGTAATTTGCTTTCTGACTTTGAGACCATTCAGACATGTAATTGCTAATTTTACCATAGCTGGTAAGAAAGCTATAGCCGGTAACATAGCTCAGTGGGTTGAGTGCTCACTGCTGCGATGTGTGTGTGATCTGCTGGTTGTAGGTTCAAATCCCGGCAAGGCCAACTCAGCCTTTCATCCTTCTGTGGTCGATAAAGGAGTACCAACACATGTTGGGTGATATTGTATGTATATTTGTTCTATTTAAACCGCTTAAGTGTAGTTGTTGTATAATTACATATCATTAACATTTGGCCTTGGAAGTCTGCTTCCATTCATAGTAATTTAGTAATTTGGGCTCATACACACTGATATTAATAATACATATGGTGATCCATTCTTGTATGAAATGTATATCACATTACAGTGATATAGTAACCATACGTTTCGTAGTGTACTTAGAAACAATGCTATGTGTTGCCACTTCCTGTTTTGTCAATGGTGAAAGGTCATGTTCTGTCGCTTCCTGTGATGTCACGTTGGGGTGGGGTCCAATGACATCACTTCCTGTGATGTCATCACATGTCAATGGTCGTGTGATATCACTACCGCTACCCCTGGCATTTGGGCCTTAGCATATGGAGCAAAGCTGTGAGGAAAAAGAAAGGTATACTGTGGTGGACAATGAAAGAGCGATGGCAGCGCTGAACAGGGAGTGAAAACGAGGGAGACTAGGGTGCTGACATGGTTGAGGAGATTTGTGATGTTGTGTTTGAAATATAACATTGTGTTCGGTGTAAAACACATACCAGGTATGGAAGCCTGTATACCTGACAGCTTGTTTCTTACACGCCTGGCAAGATTCCATGGGTTGGCTTTAGAGGTAAACGTATCTTCACTTGGGTCCCAGAGGAGTTGAGAGGGGAGGGATTAAGAGAGGAAACATCTTGGAAAGGGCTGAAAGGTCCCTGCTTAAGTTTATGTGAGCATTGCACAGGCTGGCATGCAGACAGTTTCAGAACAGTTGGGCAAGGCACAGAGTTGGTTGGTTGCATGCTGGGGAGGTTCAGTGGGAGGATGGAGGATGGAGTTGAACCCTATCTTGCTGTAGATGGAAAGGGTTTGTCTCCAGTGAGTATAATGGCCAGGGTAGTGGTGGGATCTTCTGTGGGAAGTTCTTCTGTGGTTATGAGCCATTGGGTGGGAAGATGGGAAGGAGGATGGCTGAAGGGTGATCGAGATTGAGGTGTCAATAAGGGAGATGTTTTGGGGGAATCAGGCTGAGAGAAATGGGGCAAATTGGGGTGCCTATATTTGGATAAAAGAATAGTATAATCTCTATGCGGAGCTATAAGGCAGAGTCAATTCCTGCCCATGTTGCATGAGACGGGGAGGAAATTCCAGCCAACTTACTTCTTATGCATCTGGGCAAGAGTCATCTGATCCAAATAAGGGGTCTTGATATTATAAAGCTGGCAGGAAGGAAATGGGATTTATGAGGATGTAAGAGTCAGATGTGAGGGTGGTCTGGAGCCAACTGTTGCTTGGAGAGTTGTGTAGGGTCACCAATAAATCAACTGTGGTCGGTAAAGCGAGGAAGGGAATTCACAATGAGATGTCTGGTGTGTATGGGAATGTGGGTACAGATCTGTCGACATTAGATTTAACCCTGGAGACCGCCCCTGGGTGGTAGCGGTGTGCAGTACAAGTCAGCATAACTTAACATATTTCAGGCAAGATCCGGTCCACTTGGCATCTCCTCCACTAACTGACACAAACCAGAGGAATTACCGCAGGCAGAATTGACAACCACAATAATTGGTCCAATTACCATGTGGGCTCCTATGTACTACATGAATGGGATTAAAGCCACCATTACCCCATGTTTAATCCGTTGGTAAATCCACTAGACTGAGTGGCAGTGTTACGCTCACCTGGTTCCCACGGGGGCGTCGACCGGAACTGGGCCGCTGTTATTTCCACCAGCGTGACGTGTAGCGCCGAGATGACTGACTGGACTGGCCCGCTCAGCCTAGTTTGTCTGGCTCGCAAGAATATTCTTCTGCAAAGGAGAAGAGGAATTAACCACCCGTGGAATTGAGTGTCAACCCACCTTCCCCACTCCCGTTGTCTTCCCACTGATCACTCTAGATGTCCCCTCCTTAGTCTCACCTGATGGTTTGGAAGGATGAGCTCTCCATCCTGCGTCGACCGCAGGGGCGTGTTGATGACCAGTTACTTCACTGGCGTAGAGGAATTGGTGAGTTCCAGTATTGACTCTAAAGTCCAATTGTTCATAAGAGTTCAAATGTCTGCTCTTCACTCTGTCCGATTCCTTGCAGGTTGCCGATTAATCCACTCGAAGATTTCCAAATGGCACTCGGTAAGATTCAGGTAAGTCTATTGTGTTTTTCCCCTTAGGGGCCGGGGTACGGCGATGAAGCAGAGTTGACTGTGCCGACCCGAGATGAGGTGGGACCCCCGTGGTAAATCAGGTAAGTTTTGTGGGGGGTAACTGGTATTGTCCTTGCTTTCTCCCCTTAGGGGCCGGGGTACGGCGATGAAGCAGAGTTGACTGCGCCAACCCGAAATGATGTGAGTACCTCCCGTGGTAAATCAGGTAAGTCCTTGGGGGTAGCTTGTATGGCCTTAGAGAGTCCCCTTGCTCACCTTGCTGTCTTTGTCTCCTTAGGTGTTGGAGGGCGGCCGCGAGATGGAGAGAGTGTGATGGAATGCTGAAGTACCGCCAAGCAGGTGAGTTCAGCGCGGCGCCGTAGGAATGCGAAGCGATGCTTCAAAGACTTCTGTATTTCAGTTCCGTGGTGAAATGGATCAGGATTCAGGTAAGGATTAAAGTTAAAACTCCTGTTCTAACCTTTATCCTTTTTGTCTTCTTGTTTCAGGAGTCCCAGGACTGAAGCGGGCGTGGCTGAAGACTGGAGCTGCTGAAAATACGATGAGCGTTACGCTGCAGCAAACAGAATAACGCGAAGCACGTGTGGCTGTCTGGGCGTGGTTTAAATAGCCTTGGAAGAAGATCCAGGTAAGTATTCTTCCACAGCCCCACCCAAGTAACAAAATAGTCCCTTCAGTAAAATAGTCCCTCCTAAGCCTCATTTGGCTTGAGTCTTCATGCAGCATGGTCTGCCTGAGGTGAGTATGCAGCATGGTCTGCTTCAGGTAAGTTATCAATAATGAGCCTGGCGCCCATGGCGCCAGGACTGACTTTATCTTTATGGGCCTGGCGCCATAGGCGCCAGGACTGTACCCAAACAGCCCCTAACTGGGGCTTTTGGACATGCTCCAAGTGGCATGGTGCCTGCTTCCGGGGCTGCTGGGCCTGGTCTGGTCTACCGGGGGCAGGCATCATGACAGCACTCCCCCTCAAGGCCCCTCCTAAAGTGGTTCTCCCCCTTGGCCGTGGTTTGTCTGTAAATTCCCGATGGAACCTCTTCACTAAACGAGGTGCATGCACGTGGTCACTAGGTTCCCGAAACCTTTCCTGTGGACCATAACCTTTCCAGTCAATTAGGTAAAAGAGTTTTGATCTCACTCTTTTTGAGTCCAAAATATTCTTGACTTCGAACTCAGACTCCTCGTCTATGAGGATAGGTTCAGGTGGAGTGGTTAGCCTTGTTCCTGGTTGCACTGGCTTCAAAAGAGAAACGTGGAAAACGGGATGGATTCGCATATGAGCAGGTAGGTCCAACTTGACAGCCACTGGGTTAATAACTGCCTTGACAGAAAAAGGTCCCAAATACCTGGGGTTAAAGGTCCGAGTCCCCTTGAGTGGTAAGTGCTTAGTGGCTAACCATACTTGGTCCCCTATTTGGTATTGAGGAGATTCACTTCTGTGCTGATCCACATCCTTTTTGTATTTTTCCTTAGCCTTTTGCAAATGGATGGTTGCTTCTTTAAAGGCTTGTGTAATAACAGCGTGGAGATGGTCCACTGCGGGCATCTCTAAATGCTGGGGTGAGTCCAAATTCGAGGTCCGAGGATGGTGCCCATAATTGGTAAAAAAAGGACTTTGTCCAGTTCCTGAGTGTACGGAATTATTGTATGCATACTCTGCGATCCACAGAATGTCTTTCCAATTCCCCTCAGACTGATGTAGCATACAACGGAGGGACTGTTCAAGAGTCTGGTTGGTCCTCTCCGTTTGACCGTCGGTCTGAGGGTGGTGACTGGTCAAAAGCCTAACATCAATTTGTGCCAGTT
This sequence comes from Ambystoma mexicanum, assembly GCF_040938575.1. Lineage (NCBI taxonomy): Eukaryota > Metazoa > Chordata > Amphibia > Caudata > Ambystomatidae > Ambystoma > Ambystoma mexicanum. Next base: position 72,862,767 of record NC_090941.1, on the reverse strand, counting down.
GGCAGCATTTCCTCCAAAAATGTGAAATGAATTGACTGCCCCGATCTGAAATTAACACTGAAGGAAAGCCATGCAGGCGGACAACATTTTCAAGGAATTCCTTGGCCAGGATTGAAGCTGAAGGTATCCCTTTTAAAGGAATGAAGTGGGCCATTTTAGAAAAAAGATCTACAATAACTAGAATGGTATTGTAACCTTGGTACGGGGGTAAATCCGTGATGAAGTCTAATGACAAGGTATGCCAAGGGGTAGTTGGTATGTCTAATGGTTGCAATAATCCAGCAGGTTTTTTCTTTTGCCCTTTATTTTGTGCGCAAATGCCACAAGACATGACAAATGACTTGACATCCTTTCGCCAGGTAGGCCACCAAAATTACTTCCTAATTTTAGCTTCGGTTTTTGCAATACCCGGATGCCCTTCTATTAAGGTGTCATGGTAATGGGAAATGACAAGTTCCTGTAGTTCCTTTTGCGGTAAAAATAGCAGGCCTTGGTAATAAGGTAAATCATCGATGACAGAGTACTCTGGACCTTTCTTTGCCCAGTCCTGTAGGGCAACGGAATCAAAGAGTTGGTGGATCTTGTTTTGAATGTTCTCCAGTGTCTGTATGGAAGTCAGGCCAAGGATTCTCTGTTCCGGAATTATGGGTACGGGTTCTAAAGTTATTTCTGCTTCTCCCATTCCAATCCGGGACAAGGCATCTGCTTTACCATTCTTACAACCTGGTCGATAGGTTATTACAAAATCAAACTCGGCGAAGAACAATGCCCAACGGAGTTGGCGCAAAGATTGGGCTTTGGCTGTCTTTAGGTATTGTAAGTTGCGGTGATCGGTGATGACCGTGATGGTATGTCTGGCACCCAGTAGATAGTGCCGCCAAGCCTTGAAGGCGGACTTGATGGCCAGCAGCTCCTTGTCGGTTATGGCATAGTTTAATTCGGGGGCTGAAAATGTTCTTGACCAAAACGCCACTGGGTGAAGCTGGTTAGTTTTGGGATCCTTTTGGGAAAGGACTGCTCCCATGGCTGAACTGGATGCATCTGTTTCCACTATGTAGGGAAGCTCGGGGCGCGGGTGTCTTAATATGGGAGCAGATGTGAATTTAGCTTTTAACTCTTGGAAGGCGTTCTCGGCTTCCTCTGTCCACACAAAGCATTTGTTTTTTCGCAATAGTGTTGTGATGGGATGTACAATGTGCGAGAAGTCCGGGATAAACCTGCGGTAGAAATTGGCAAAGCCAAGCATGCTTTTAACTCCTTTGATTGAACTTGGCGAAGGCCAATTAAGAATGGCATCCACTTTTCGTGTATCCATCCGGATTCCTCTCGGGGTCAGAATAAATCCAAGGAATTCCACTTCTGTAGTGTGGAAGATGCATTTTTCCAGTTTAGCATATAATTTATGCTGGCGTAACTTCTCTAGGACTGCTCGGACGTGTTTTACATGCTCAGATTCTGATAAAGAGTATACTAAGATGTCGTCGATGTAAACGACCACACAAACGTCGATAAGCTCTCGGAGGACATCGTTCATGAAGAACTGGAAGGCTGCTGGTGCATTGCATAGTCCGAAGGGCATCACCTGGTACTCAAATAGTCCGTACTTGGTGCGAAAAGCAGTCTTCCATTCGTCACCCTCTTTGACACGTACCAGATGATATGCCCCCCGAAGGTCTAGTTTCGTGTATATACAAGCGTCCTTCACCTGGTCTAGTAGTTCTGGGATCAAAGGCAGTGGGTATCGATTCTTGATGGTTATCTGATTCAGTGCGCAGTAGTTTATACATGTTCTAAGGTCGCCTTCCTTTTTCGGTACGAAGAACAAAGCTGAAGATGCAGGGGATTTGGACGGGCGAATGAAGCCATTAGCAAGGTACTGGTCTAGGTACTGGCGCAAATGAAGATTTTCGGGTTCCGTAAGGGCATAGATTCTGCTGCAAGGTGGTTGTGCTCCAGGTACAAGATCTATTTGACAATCATACGATCTGTGAGGTGGTAAGGTGTTTGCCTGTTCCTTTTGGAAGACATCCTGAAAGTCTTGGTATTCAACAGGTAATTGCATGGCTACTGGAATTACTGGGGCCAGGACTGAGTTTTGAGTTTTCCTTGGGTAGCAGGTGTTAGCACATTCTGGGAAGGTTAGTCTCTTCTCTCGCCAATCAATACAGGGATTATGTTTTTCCAACCAAGGTATCCCTAGTATCAGCTGAAACTGTGGGGCCTTGTTTAAGTCAAACATCATAGCCTCTCGATGCCCATCTTGACTCAGCAATGTCATCTCTGCAGTGGAATGAGTTACGGGTCCAGAGGCAATTTCCGTTCCATCTACAGTGGTGACAACATCGGCCGTGGTCTTGTGGGTGAGAGATAGATTCATCCTGGTAGCCAATTCCCAGTCCAAGTAATTTCCTATGGCTCCACTGTCTACGTACGCCTTTACCGCATGCATGCGTGATGGCTGCTCTGGATCTACAAGGACCATGGGTATGGTGAAATGCGAGGTCAGAGTGTCCTTCTTTAAGCTCGGCAAGCGGACCTCTACGCTTGCCGGGCGTGGTCGTTTCCCGGGTCAGATTTCACATGGTTTTCGTCTGCTGCTCCTATAACTTTCTTGGGTGGTTTTACAGGGCAGTTCCGAAGAAAATGACCAGCAGTTCCACAATATAAACATAATTGCAGTTGCCGTCTTCTATCTCTCTCCTTTTGGGTTAGGGGTCCTTTAACCCCCCCGATTTGCATTGGTTCTGAGACATCTACTCCCTTGGAGCTTACGTGGGTTTTAACCAACACCCTGTTCTCAAACTTGGTTCGGTCAGCCTACCTGATTTGAAGTCTGTGATCGAGCTGGACCACTAGATCTATATATTCAGCACAGTCTTGAGGCGGGTTCACGATTTGGGCCAAAACATCTTTGAGTTCTCCTCGAAGTCCTCGATGGAATAATGTGATTCGCTTGGCTTCAGGCCATTCGGTTTCCACTACTAATCTATTGAAAGTTGCAATGTAAGATAAAAAGATCCTGGTTACATTGACGTAGGGATAAAAGTTCGTTGTCCAAAGCCTGTCCTCGGGAGTGTCGGGCGAATAGTCTTTCCATGCTTGTTCGAAAACACTGGAAATCTCGAAGAATCGGGTCATCCTGGTTAACTAGTGGAATGGACCAATCCGCCGCACTGCTGCTGAGATATGACAGTACAAAGGCTACCTTGGGCTGATCGTTTGGGAAAGCCCCAGGTCTACATAAAAAGTGCAAGCGGCATTGATTCATGAATGTTGCAAACCCTTTTGGGTCTCCGGCAAAGCGTTCAGGCGGAGCCAAAGGAACGGCTCCAGGTAAATTTATCTGCACCGGGTTACTCGATGGTACAGGAGCTGGACTTGCCCCAAGTCCTGGTCGAGGGGTTTGTCCAGCCTGGCTCTGTAATAGTTGTCTGGCCAACTCATCAGTTCGTTCTTTTGACACTATCAGTTCCCTCCTGAGGGCATTGGTTTCTTGGCGGGCGGAATGCACTTCGGCCCTTAATTCCCCTAATAATTGGGCCAACTGATCAGTTTCCGAGGTCTCCATGACGCCCAGGTGGGTATTTGTGGGTAGGCTTCGCGTTCTGTTACGCTCACCTGGTTCCCACGGGGGCGTCGACCGGAACTGGGCCGCTGTTATTTCCACCAGCGTGACGTGTAGCGCTGAGATGACTGACTGGACTGGCCCGCTCAGCCTAGTTTGTCTGGCTCGCAAGAATATTCTTCTGCAAAGGAGAAGAGGAATTAACCACCCGTGGAATTGAGTGTCAACCCACCTTCCCCACTCCCGTTGTCTTCCCACTGATCACTCTTGATGTCCCCTCCTTAGTCTCACCTGATGGTTTGGAAGGATGAGCTCTCCATCCTGCGTCGACTGCAGGGGCGCGTTGATGACCAGTTACTTCACTGGCGTAGAGGAATTGGTGAGTTCCAGTATTGACTCTAAAGTCCAATTGTTCATAAGAGTTCAAATGTCTGCTCTTCACTCTGTCCGATTCCTTGCAGGTTGCCGATTAATCCACTCGAAGATTTCCAAATGGCACTCGGTAATATTCAGGTAAGTCTATTGTGTTTTTCCCCTTAGGGGCCGGGGTACGGCGATGAAGCAGAGTTGACTGTGCGACCCGAGATGAGGTGGGACCCCCGTGGTAAATCAGGTAAGTTTTGTGGGGGGTAACTGGTATTGTCCTTGCTTTCTCCCCTTAGGGGCCGGGGTACGGCGATGAAGCAGAGTTGACTGCGCCGACCCGAAATGATGTGAGTACCTCCCGTGGTAAATCAGGTAAGTCCTTGGGGGTAGCTTGTATGGCCTTAGAGAGTCCCCTTGCTCACCTTGCTGTCTTTGTCTCCTTAGGTGTCAGAGGGCGGCCGCGAGATGGAGAGAGCGTGATGGAATGCTGAAGTACTGCCAAGCAGGTGAGTTCAGCGCAGCGCCGTAGGAATGCGAAGCGATGCTTCAAAGACGTCTGTCTTTCAGTTCCGTGGCGAAATGGATCAGGATTCAGGTAAGGATTAAAGTTAAAACTCCTGTTCTAACCTTTATCCTTTTTGTCTTCTTGTTTCAGGAGTCCCAGGACTGAAGCCGGCGTGGCTGAAGACTGGAGCTGCTGAAAACACAGTGAGCGTTACGCTGCAGCAAGCAGAATAACGCGAAGCACGTGTGGCTGTCTGGGCGTGGTTTAAATAGCCATGGAAGAAGATCCAGGTAAGTATTCTTCCACAGCCCCACCCAAGTAACAAAATAGTCCCTTCAGTAAAATAGTCCCTCCTAAGCCTCATTTGGCTTGAGTCTTCATGCAGCATGGTCTGCTTCAGGTGAGTATGCAGCATGGTCTGCTTCAGGTAAGTTAACAATAATGAGCCTGGCGCCATAGGTGCCAGGACTGTACCCAAACAGCCCCTAACTGGCGCTTTTGGACATGCTCCAAGTGGCATGATGCCTGCTTCCGGGGCTGCTGGGCCTGGTCTGGTCTTCCGGGGCAGGCATCATGACAGGCAGTAACTGTGGATGAGTTTGGTGGTAGTTCATCTAGAATTACCGCCAGCTCATAATTAAGGCTCATTTTAAGGAGAGGGATCCTGTCATTTGAGCGCAGAAACGTATGTTTATGCTTAAACGTTGAAATGTTAAGGAAGCATTTGGGACTGGGACTTAGGGAAAAGTAAAGAGTTGGGTTTACCCAACCAAGGAGTGGGCAGGGAAGCTGAAGAAGGGAGCAGACAAGAAAGGAGGATAGATGGCCCTGGCAGGGACTAGAGGGGGCCAGACTGTGGGGTAAAGGTGGTAGTCGACGGAATGAAGAAAGGAGGAGGAGGGGTTGAGGGTACTAAGGCATAGGCATGGCCTGCCTAGTGAGTGAGACACTAGAAGCCTACATTAAACTTTCCTTGAAATAAAATGTCTTGTATCAGGTTAGAGGTAAGTCCCTGTGAGTCATTTGCACCATCCTTCCCAATGTCACATTTTTCATACTGGTAATGTACCTTACCATTTTTAAAAATATATATTTTTGCACCGCAAAGCCCCTTTGTAAATTACTCTTTCACCAGTCTGCTATCTGTCTTGCTTAACATAACTTCTGTATGCCTCTATATGGTGCACGTGTATTCCTTATGCTATAACAGCGTATTGCACTTTACTCCAACTTCAGCGCTTTGAATGCTCTTTTGAATTTACCTTAGAGGGTGTTCCAGTCATACTTTGGCTTTGTAGCGAGTTGTACGGTCACTTTAAAAGTTGGTATTTCAGAAAGCTGCCTGTTTTACTGCTCTGCATCATTTTATTTATTTATTTATTACATTTATATAGCGCACAGACAGCCCGGGGGCATTGTGACGCTGTTACTTGTAGGAGACTTAGTTACAGTAGCTACACGTTCAAGGCATTAGACAGCATGGGTGTTATACATATTATGCATTGAAGGCATGCACAATTCGCAGTATCCCTAGAGAAGGGATGGGAGTCACATCAGAAGGTAGGGTTGATCAGGCGAACAAGGTGGTTATACACATCAACGCCCAGGTGGTATATGCATCAACGCCCATATACAAACAAACGCCTGAGTGTAAGTAGAGGTATCACCGCCTCTTACAATGAAGGCAATTGCCCACGCCCAGGCAGAATTGTCTGCCAATACATTATGGGGATTATGCAAAACTGTGAAAGTGCCTGCACATTACTGGGACTGCATGCAATAACAGTAAGCCCTTTTGTGGTATTAGCACAGCTAATTCAGCTAAACTTGTAATGAGTCCCTTTGTGTTCATAGGAAGAGGCAGGTAGTCAAGTTTCTAAGTGCTAAGTGGCATAAATCAAAGATACAGCCCAAAGCTTAAAATCGTTCATTTAGAGTATAAGATTACAATCTATTTCGGTGCTCCTCCGTCTCATGTACACACGTAGATACCCTCCAAACACTGGACTGTGGTGTACAAGGGGCCATGCACGTGCTGCCTTGTCTTCTTCTGATGTCAAGGCACTGGCGCCACAGCTTTCTTCTTGTAGGAATATGTGTCTCCGGAGCAGGGCTCCAGCAACCCGACAAACGTTTCATGGTCTAGTGTTTAAGGAGCACATATCTGAAATGCTTTCTCAAGGTAAATGCACTTTACATGGGTCACCCTGAGTTCAGCGATGGAAAAAATGGACTGCTGAAGAAATAGCAATGCTAGAGAGCAGAGCAGTCGCTGCAAAGCTAGGCTAATCACTGAGCCGCTGCCTTTTAAGTATATCACGTGAAGCCAAAATCAGTTTTCCCTGCCCCTTTTCAGCCATACAATTCAATTCAATAATGTATTACTGGCACGATACGCATTTACAAGTGCTGGCCAAGCCACACAGATCTGTAGGATTTGCAAATCGTACCTATGCATACAGCACAAAAAGGTCTGGAAGCCCCTCTACCGAAAATGAGCATGGCCAAATAACCTGTTATATGGGAAGGTTGCCTCTCACTGTACCTTTCACAGAGGAGAAATATCCATTTGCATATCAGTCTTTGTCCCACCCACAAGGACAGTCCAACAACACTGAAATGCTAGGCAATTCTCCTCTGAACAGGTGTGCCGACAACAACCCCAGACACGTGTTTGGTGCCTTGTTGGGCCCCATCAGTGAGGTGAAGGTGTACCTTCACCTCACTGATGGGGTCCACGTCTGGATTACCTTGGGTAATTTAGGGTGAAACCAAAAGTTTCTAAAAATGCACAAAAGATCTGGGAGGCCCTCTACCGAGAACAAACACGTCAAAATAACCTGTTCTATGGAAGGTGCCCACTTGGGTGGGTATTCAACCACATTTTAGCTCACTGGGCCTCATCACGAGTTGGGCGGTAACACCGGCGCTTTTAGCGCCGGTGTTAATAGCCCTACCGCCAAACCACCGGCGCTAATAGCGCTGGATCACGGGTTTGGAGGAACGGGAAATCCCCATTCCCCATTGAGCCCATTCGGGAATGCCCCATTCCCCATTGGGCTCAATAGGGAAATTTCACACTCTTACCACTGGCGGATTTTGCACCGGCGGTAAGAGCGCGAAATTTCGGCAGATTTCCCCTCAACCAAGAGCTGGGGGAATTCAGCCAAAGCCGTGATTTGGCGGACCCTTAAATGCGGCAGTAATATTGCTACCGCCGCATTTAAGGGTTACCGGCAAACTCGTGATGAGCCCACTGTACCTTTCACAGAGGACAAATACCATTTGCATATCAGTCTTTGTCCCACCCACAGGGACAGTACAGCACCAAAATGCTAGGCAATTCTCCTCTGAACTTGACAACATGCCCCGTGCTGCTCTCTCCAGCCCTGTTTTTTTCCTTGCAGTGTCGGGCTTTGCTGGGTTTCGCTAAACATATCCCAGTGCTTTAGCCACAAAGATGTCAGACTATGCTGCTCTGAAAATCCCTAATAAGGGTGAAACCCATATGCACTTGTCTACCTTGAAAAAACTCTTTATAAAATAGCACTGCCCTATAAGACAAAGACAATTTTCTGGATAGACAAAGCCTGCATATGTGCTAACGTGCTCAAAGTGCAATACATTCCTCATCTGTCTCTGAACAGGAGGTGCACCTCCATGGATGGCCACTGGATGATGCTGCAGCATGCGTGATATCTGGAATGGCTTGTTCTACTTTCACATTTCAGGTTGAAGGTGGATGTCTAGCTTTTGTAAACTAACCATAACTTGTTGCTTTCTAAACACACCCAGTGCTCCAACCACTAGGATGTCAGACTATACTACACCAATGATCCTGATGGCAGTTGCCTGTGTCATTAACTGCTGTCTGTCTTGGGCTGAAAAAGCCATGTATAAATGAGTGCTGCCCTATAAGACAATTTTCTAGTCACAAAAAGCCTTAGTTTTAGCTAATTGGCATACTCATAATGGATTTCCCATCTGACTCTGAACTGAAAGTGCTGCAGGGAGGACATTTCACCAGATTTCCAGGGATTTATGGTGATATTTCCTGTCCTATAAATAAGAGGTGCCATCCATAAAAGTCAATGGAGAAGTGGCAACTGCCATTTATGCAATTGTGGCTGCATAGCTGATTGCCATCATGCACAACTCAGAGATTATTTGTATGTTTGTGTGCATGTGTGTGTGCTTATATGTGTATGAGCGTATTTGTACTTGTGTGTGTGGGCATTTCTAAACATATGAGTGCCTGGACTTTAACACTGAGACCAAAAGCATTATGTTTTTATTTATTTATTTATTTATTTATTTAAACTTTTGTAATGCGCCACATGCCCAAGGGCCTCCGGGTGCACATGGAAACAAACAAAGACGGCCACATGAAAGGGACAGGTTATCCACTGGGGTCCGTAATGAGGACTCAGTCAAGGGGGCGGTATAAGAGGTGAGTCTTCAACCTCTTCTTAAACTCAATGGCCGTTTCAATTGTTCTGAGGGCAGTAGGAAGAGCATTTCAGGCCATCGGTCCTTGCACGTCAAAACAGGATCCCCTGGACTTAACTAGCCTAAACCAAGGCTGCGCAAGTCTGTTTTGATTCTTGGATCTAAGATTGCGAAGAGGAGCATATGCCTTTAGACGGTCCCTCAGGTATTTTGGAGCTGCATTGCTCACGTACTTATGGATAAGAATCTTATGTGTCACACATTGTTTCTCGGGCAGCCAGTGCAGATCCCACTTGGAAGCTGTTATATAGGCACGTTTGGATAAGTCAGACATAGCACAAAGTGCTCCGTTATGTATGACCTGCAGTGCGGATAGGTTGGACTGGGAACAGCCACTCAAGAGGCAGTTGCAGTAGTCCAGACGGGAGTTGACGAGGGCAGAGGCCAGAACGGACACATTTTTGTGCGACACAAATGGCCGGATGTGATGGAGCAGATTGTTGATCAGGCCACAAGAAGACCGAATCTGAGAGACGTGCTGGTTCATTGTCAATTCAGCATCCAATATGACACCAAGGGTCTTCACCTTCTTAGCCACTGGGATGATAATGTTGGAGATGCTAAAGCTGTTATACTAAGATGGCAAGGTTTTGAGTTTAGGGCCAGAGGCCACAATCAGTAGTTCTGTTCTTTTGGTGTTGAGAGCCAAAGAATTGACTGCCATCTATTTGTGGATGGCAGAATAGATGATATTAAGATTCGATGTGTCCTGTGTATGTAGGCCCGAGAGCTTGATGACGAACTGGGTGTCCTCAGCATAGTTAGTGTAGAGGACACCCAGGCCATCTAGAAGTCTCAGGAACTGAATACTATGCACATTAATCAATTAGGGTGAGATGCACAACCCCTGCGGGACACCACATGTAATGGGTGCTGATGTAGACAGGCGAGGGCCAAGAAAAGAGGCAATCCATTGTGATGCCAGACTCGAGCAGCCCACTATAGATTGCAACCTGTCCACCCATAAGGCATGATCCACTAGATGAAACGTGGGGGACAGGTCAAGAAGCATCAAGAGGGCCCGCTGACCATGATAAATAATATTAGACAGGGTTGATTTAAGATCCAGCATGGCTGCCTCTGCGCCGTGTTTGGCTCTGAAGCCTGACTGATGTGCTCCAAGAATGTTGTTCTGTTCAATGACTCTGAAATTGAAGATATGCAACCTTGTCCAGGATCTTAAGACGAAACGGTACATTGGTTGTGGGTTGATAGTTGTCTATGGACATTGTGTCGAGGTTATCAGTCATCTGGAGTGGGGAGATCCATGCCTTCTAGAGAGTGCGAGGTACAGATCCCTCAGCAAATGAGAGGTTGACCCTTTTGTCATCCAAAGACTCAACACATCCAAGCAACCAATAAAAAGTTTAGATGGATAAACATCCCCCAGACACAAAGTGGGTTTCATATTGGTAACAATTTGGGAGATGTCAGTCTCGGTGTTAGGTATAAACTGAAATACAGGTTTATTAGAATCTGGTGGAAAGAAAAGTTGGGTGGGGTCAGTCAATGGGACCCTCTCCATTTTGCATGAGTTCCTAATATTTTGGATGGAACTTTGATGAGACGCTACTTTGTCGGCAAAGAAATTATGAATTCTTTACCGGTCCGGCCATGGTGCATGGCTTCCCTTTAAATTCCTTCAGGATAGCAAACAACTAATTGCAGCTGGATTTGGCTTGCATAATCCTGGTGTTATAAAGGGAAGATTTTGCATGAATAATAGCATCCTAGAACTATTTAACCAGTAGTCTATAAGAGGCCAGTATTGCAGGTGTAGGATTTTTACTCCAATCGCGTTCGGCTGATCTCTTCTGGCACCTAAGGTCTACAATGATGTCATTGAACCAGCACTTTTATTCAATGTCTAAGGCTTCACACGCCTATTTATCATAGGCGCTAAGGAGTTAGCAGCCCCCTCCAAAGAGTCTGTGAGGTGTCGTGCTAATTCATCGGCCTTATTATACTTGTCCAAAGAAACAAGTGTACATCTAAGCAGGGGTGACAACTTTGCGGGGGTTGTTCTTTCAATTTCTCGTCACTATGACCGGTGATGTTCACGCAGAGTGTAAGTAGGTACTGATCAGACCAAAAACACGTGTTAGCGACAAGGTTAGAGACCGAGAGATGATGAGAAAGAACCCAGTCAAGGGTATGCCCTCCGATATGGGTCAGTCCATTCACCCACTGTGAAAACCCTGTGTCATTAAGAGCACCCAGTAAAGACAAGGTGACATTATCTAAGGGTGACTCTGACCAGCAGTTGAAATTTCCCATCACTAGAATGGGTGAGTTTACCATAGTGATTATATTCAGGAGACTCAACAGCTGTTCCTCGAAGAGGGGAAGTACCCTTAGAGGTCTATAAATAATAACTATGGTTATTGACACATTGGGCCTCATTACAAGGTTGGCAGTAAGGGATACCGGGCACCGTCAAGGAGACCGGTGCCGGTAATCCCTTACCGCCCAATTCCGAGGTCCCTTAGCGGGAACCGTAAAGGACGTGTGGTCTGACCACACGTTCTTTATGGGGCCCGTTAAGGGACCTTCGAGCTAATAACGGGCCCGCAATTAGTGGGCCTGTTATTAGCGCCTTCCCATTGAGCCTTATGGGGGCTCAAATGGGAATGGTGAATGGCATTTGGAATGGGGACTTACCGGGTCCGCCTAGGTCAGAATGTCCCGGTAAGTCCCCACTCCACCAGACCGGACCCAGACGCGATTTTGGAGGCAGCCATGGCGCTAATAGCGCCATGGCTGCCTCCAAAGTCGTAATTAGGCACATTGGGCCTCATTACGACCTTGGCGCTAAGTGAAAAACGATGGCGGTAAATGGATACCGCCATCGTTTTCCGCCAGGGACGATTATGACCCGTGACCGTTAACTACGATGCCATTAGCGCCATCGTAGTTAACGCTGCCGCTAACTGCACCAAGGGAGCGCGCACGCGACCTCCCACACCGTACTTAGCGCCATGGCGGTAAGGTACGCGAATGCCGACCCGAGCGGACATGCACCTAACGCCATCACCCAGGCCGTTAAGTACCTTACCGCCATGGTGCTAATTACGCCATCGCGAACCAACCGTAAAGGGACATGTAAAGTGAATGCAGCTGCCACAGGTGCACAGAAACAGCACAGGTGAAGGCAATACAGACTCAGGAAGTACAAAAAGTGCACACCCCACCCCTTCCCACACCCAGTCACACTCCACAATGATACCAATACGACTAGCAATGTTGGGGCTGGAGGACCTGATAGCAATGCGAGTGCTACAACTGCAGCAACAACAACAACAACAACAACAACAGGCTGCACGGAGGAGACGCAGGAGGAGAAGGAGGGCAAGGCAGGGCCAGCTAGCCCCACCAGCACAGCCAGTGGCACCACGCAAGCAGCCCCCAATCCCACGCATCAGAGCCAGTCCATTCAACCTCACTGCAGAGCAGATCCATACCCTGTACCGTTTGGACCGGGACACCATTACCGCCATCGTAGACATGACACACAACGACATCGTCAGCATGATAGAAAGTCCAACCGCCATCCCACCCCTACTGAAGGTAGTGTCTGTACTCCACTTCCTGGCCACAGGCACCTATCAGCACACAGTGGGGCACTTGCATGGAATCACACAACCATTATTCTCACGTACGCTCATCCAAGTGCTCGATGCCCTCCTCAAGCACACAGATGACCACATCTGATTACCACGGACTGGCCAGGAGATTGCAAACACCAAAGTGGGATTCCATGCACTAGCAGGCATACCTGGTTGCATTGGTGCCATCGACTGCATCCATGTGGAATTGGTTGTTCCACGTGCCATGGAGGTACCGTACCGCAACCGGAAACAGTACCACTCAATTAACGTGCAAATGGTCTGTGACTCCAACAAGATCATCACACATTGTTGTGCCCGATTCCCCGGATCAACCCATGACGCAATGGACCCGAGGAACTCCACAATACCACGCTACATGGAGCGACATGCAGGCCCAAGATCCTGGCTACTCGGTGAGTCCAATGTCATGACCATGGAAATGTGAAGTGGGTAGGTGAATGACGTACCGATGCATACTCCACCTGGCTGAAAGGGGGGGAGAATGATGCATACTCCACCTGGCTGAAAGGGGGGGGAGAATGATGCATACTCCACCTGGCTGTGAGTAGCAGAGAGAACGGAGATAGATGATACCCTAGTGCAACCCAGACTCCACCCAACGCCAGTAAAGCCAATACCCAATGTATGCAGCCCTCCCCTGTGAATGAGGTCGTGCCCCAACCATGACACAACCATCTGCATGTGCATTTTACCAAATCAGACCCCATTGCCAACAATGAGGAACACCTAAATGCACCAAACACCATCGACCAACAGGCCTGTCCCCCACAACTGACCACGAAGGAGGCACATGACGGACAGAAACATCAACACACCATTACACAGACAGCAGGGCCCCCAAAATGGCCCTGTCCACATCACCATCGCTCACTGGGGCCATGATGAGGCGCACACAAATGTTGCAATGATGTGCGCATTGCCATTACAGGACATGTGCCAGGCCAACTAACCAAACGGCATGAACGGACACAGTGGATGGGCACTCACAATGCACTCCACCCCACTGCATACATTGGGTGATGGCATGCAAGACAGGCCATGGGAGACATGAGCATATACTTGTTGCATTGTGTGAATTGATCAGTGCATGTAGGAGTGATCCAAAGTAACAGTTGGATACAAGCCATGGTGGCACATCATGTTTTTTGTCATACGTCATGACTGACACATACAATCTCGCCCAAATACAGGTGATGCAGGCTATCCCCTGAAGAGGTGGCTCCTTACACCAGTCCGGAACCCGCAGAACCAGCACGAGGAGGACTTCAACCGTGCACATACACGTACCCGTGTGGTCATAGAGCAAACATTTGGCCTATTGAAGGCACGGTTCCGATGCCTCAGCAGGACTGGTGGTGCACTCCTGTACCGCCATGAGGAGGTGGCAAAGATCGTCATGTCATGTGTCATGCTACACAATATGTGCGTCAGACGGAATGTGCCCCTGCCCCCTGACGCACAACTGCAACCACCTGACGATGAGGATGAGGAGGGTGCAGATGGGGCGGCACCCTATGGAGGAGGCGATGCCCAGGAGGGGCGTGCAATGCGCCAAACTATCATCGACCACTGCTACTAACACACACGGCTGGTGTGTACCACATGGAGACTGCACTTGGGCCACTGTGTGTTCCTGGGACATGCACACTGTGGACTGTACACCAATAAAGCACACATATGCAATGAAAAAGTTGACACAATTCATTTTGGAGAAGCAAAAAGTGTATTTCGGAGATAACATGTCGTGGCACACTCCCTCCCCCCTCCCCCCTGAATACCCCAACACACCCACTCCCCCCTCCCCCCTCCCCCCTGAATACCCCAACACCCCCTGTGATCAAGTGGCTGATGTATCATTGCACCGGGCAGGCACTATTGGCAGCCCCCTCTCCCAGACCCCGGGGCACCCCTGCCTGTGCTCCGCAGGTTCCTGCCTGATCGGTGGACGGGGCTGCTCGGGGTGGAACTGGCAGCGGAGGATGTGCTTGGCTGCTCAGTTGGATGCATGTCCCGAATTGAGCGTGCAAGCTCAGACAGCACGCACCGCATGGCAGCAAGTTCGGCACAAATGTCCTTTGTGGAGGACTGCATGTCAGCCCTCAGGGTCTCGGAGGTTTGCACCATCGCTGCCCTCAGGGTCTCGGTGCTTTGCACCATTGCTGCCCTCAGGGTCTCGGTGCAGTGTTCCATTGATGCCCTTGCATCCCCACATTCCGTGACATGCTCATTAAGGAGCAAGGAGAGTTGCTGCTGGCAAGTTATGGTCTCCTCCAGGCTCTGTCGTTCCCTCTGTGCCATGCCTATTGCCTGTGGTGTGTCCATGGGGCTGCTCCCCTCCTGCAGACTTACAACAGGGCTTGGGGGGGATGGCCAATCGTCATCATCGATCTGCACCTGAGTGGCATCCTCATGTGGGCTGCTTTGGGACAGGGTGGGGGATTGGAGGTGGGCAGTGGGGGGTCCCACATCAGTATCCTCTGCATCCCCTGCATCACTGTCTGAGCAAGCTGGCATGGCAGCAGTTACCCCCATAGTGCTGCTTCCTGCTGAACCTGTCCCCTCTGTGGGAACCATTTGGGGGATGTTTACTGCTTCTGCTGCAGCTACCTTGCTACCTGCTGGGGTGCCGGTCAGTGGCCTGTCCTGTTGTCTGGCACCGGCTTTTGGCTGCTGTGGTGTTTCTTTAGCTGCAGCAGAGGTGGAGGGTTGTAGTGTTGGCCCTGTGGTCCTGGCCCTCTTGACAGGTGTGGTGTCAGGTGTGTCCTCATCATCGGGTTCTGAGTTTGAGCCTGTGGTGGAGCAAAGGAGGAAGAGTGTTATTGATGGGTCTGCGTACATTGCGCGTGCATCGTGATGGATGACATCATTTGGGTTACTAGATGCGGCACATTTGAGGCAGGGGCATACAGGTTGTCTCACTTTTGCGTGGAAGTAGCATGGAGGTATGTGGGTGCCTGCAGTTAGGGTGTGCATACTGCATGCGTACTGGGTGGAGGTCAGATGTGGCTCTAGGCAGTGCCCTGCTGATGTGTTGCATTTACACTATAGGGTAACGTTGGGCTTCACATGAATGGACTTCAGTGACTCTAGCATGGCTTCATTTGAGGCACCTACCTGCATCGCCTGATGCCGGTGCTCCTCGCTCCATCCCTCCTACCCCTTCAATGGACTCCATCCCGATTGTTGAGGCGCATATTTCTTCCCAGGGCTGTAGTTTGATTGGGGACTCAGATCCTCCCCCGGTCGCCATGCCCATGTTGCGGTTCGCCGAGAGGATGCTCCTGACGCGGAGCCGGAGATCGTCCCGGCGCTTCCGGCACTGCCTTGCGTTGCGGGGGACGGTCCCTACAGCACTAACCCGCTGGGCAACTAAGGCCCATATGTCCTTCTTCTTCACAATAGCCGGCCGGGTCATCTGTGTGGAAAAGACCACAGCGGAATTCTCCTGTAGGGTCTCAGCAAGTATGTTGAGCTCCTCCCTTGTGAACCGGTCTTGCCGCTGCCGGTCACAGGCTTTGCGGACAGATTTAGGCATTTTCGAGCAGGGAAATGGGTAGGTATTGGTTTTTGCAGGGTCTCAGGGTCAGATGTCGAGTGGTTGCGGAGGATGCCGATGGATTGTGTTTTTCAAGATGGCCGCCGTGCTCTTTCCCGTTCCGGCGCGATGGCGCTACTTCCGGTTCCGCTTATTTACGGTGACCGTAAAGTACGTTGACCGCTAATTATGGTCACCGCTAAGTACGGTGACCGCTAAGATGGATGGCGGAAGTGTACCTAGCGCGGCGGACGACGCCGGTGAGTGCCGTTTTGGGGTCATTTCCACCATCGCGTACTTTACATTACCGCCATGGCGTAATGCTCGTGCCCGATGGGTCGGAATGAGCCGCACTTTACGCCATCGGGCAAAGCCGTAAACACTATTTACGCCATGGCGGTAATGTCCGATACTTACCGCCAAGGTCGTAATGAGGCCCATTGTCTGAAGTTTCAACTTTTACTATTATCATGTAGCTTCTATTTTTTGTGTATAGGTCTGTGGGAGTGCAACTTAAGATACATCCTCAGAATCAACTAAGTGAAGAGTAAATAGGTAGAAAATTAGACCTCAAGACAGTAAAACACACATCCCTTGTTTTCCATGCTTTGTGTGGACTTAGTTCGGGCCCTCATTAGTAAGTAGGTGAGTGTCAACTAGACCCACACAAGCATAATAAAGCAATAAACAAGATTTTATTTTTTAACTTTGAGCCCTCATTTGCAAAACAGTATCTTGCTCCAGCTGTGAAAATCTTGTTAGGTCTTCACACGTATAGACATTAAAACACCTTGGGGGTCATTACAACCCTGGCGGTATGGGGTTAACAGGGCCAGTAGAGCTGCCGGCCCCGTTAACCCCTACCGCCTCATTACGAGTTCCGCCTGGACGAGTGGTCCAACATGCTGACAACGGGCCTGTTGTTAGCATGCTCCCCATTCCCATTGAGCCCTATGGGGGCTCGAATGGGAATGGGGATGGGTTCCTGAAATGGGGAAATACCGGGCCATTCCGACCTTGGAGGGCCCGGTATTTCCCCATTCCAGGAACCCAGACCCGGTACCCGGAATGGGGGTAGCCATGCCGCAAATAGCGGCATGGCTACCCTGAAGGTCGTAATGACCTCCCTTGAATGGAAATATGCACGCATAAAAAGGAGGCATTTGTACCATGAATAAAAAGGAAAACAGTTTGCAGATTATGTTGCAACTAATTAACTACCTCTTTATTTCAACAATTCTAATTCAGTTTATGAAGTTATTATAATGTTATTCTACTTCACAAACATATCATCTCTTCTGAAGAAATTGGACCCAAAAGTAGAATGCATATTTATTTGGTAATTCGATTATCATTTCCCTACCATCTTCAGTGCAATATAGTTTTGGCCGCCTTGTGGTTGGAGCATTGGGGCATGTGTAGCAAATACCAACAAAGTTATGGTGGGTTTAAGGCTGTCAAGACTATACAGCACTGATGATCCCTGATAAAGGTGAAACTGGTCTGTAGTTGTCTTCAGCCTTGAGAAATGGCTGTCATTGGTGGATAAAACTATGTATAAAGTAACACTCACTGGCATAATGGGGCCCCGCAGCCCCTGCAGTACGGGGGCCCCATGTGGCCCATGGCAGTGGGGGGGCCAAGTGGCAGAGGGGGAGCCCTCAGCAGGGCTTGAAGGGGTCCCCCACATTTTGTGTTACGCCACTGGTAACACTGCTGTTATGACCCGGTCTGGGCCATAGTTATATAAGAAAGGATACCGTTGTAGGTGTGCTTCATAGATGCTTTATTCCACTTCTTCAGTTACAGGTACAAATCAGGTCTCATCAAGTCCATAAGGAGATAGGAGGAAATCATGAGGGAAACCCACTGGCTCCCACCACCCAGGCTATCAGTCTTCAACTGCCTGGATTAGAACTCAATCATACACAAACACTCCAAGCTTACCTCATACATTCCACAAATGACATCACCACATACATACAGCATTCACAGTAGAAACCAGAGGAAGGAAAGCTAATCCTAGAGGAAGGCTTCTCCTAACACCCCCTTCCCTTGCAATCACAAACTCACAATGTGACCTACAAACAACATCACACCTATCATCAAGGAATGCTACTCCTAACAATTGCGCATATTTTTTGTATTTTGTATTCATTTAGATTTGTATTGTGCTTTACTCTAAACTGCTGATCATAATAAAAACGGCACAACTGAAATGATGGTACAAACCAAAGATTATGATGTGAGAAGATGATTTTTAAGAGAGGAATCAAAGAGAGTATGAAGAAATGGAGCGCAGAGAAAGTGGAATCACCTTCTTTTGCAATGGAGCCAGAAGAGAAAAAGAACAGAAATGGGAAAGGGCACAAGGTGGGTGAGGAACAGTTAGGAGAAATTGTGAGTGAGAAAGGAGGGGGCAAGGAGGGAAGTAGAATGAAGCAAGAGAGGAAAGATAGGGAGGAGCAAGGTTATGGGGGGATTTCTAAACTAAGCAGAGAAAGTTTAACTTTAAGCATGAATGAAAAGGAAACAGCTGCAACATTTCACTGCAATAACAAGATCTAATCTGGTTCTCTGCTGAAATTGTCCCCTCGTATAAAAAGGGAGGATGTGATTCCCTTACCAATTATCAACCATTCTCCGTCCTTGACTCCTCCGGAATTCTTTTTGCTAGAGTTATGCTTGGTCACTTGAATATTTGCATTGATCAACAAATGACAGGCAGTTTTTAGGGAGGGGTAATAACCATCGATCAGTGCCTTAGGTTACCCCTTCTGATCAACAAATATGTTCCACTAGGGAATGTTAACTTTTTTGTGCTGTTTGTTAATCTTTAAACTGCCTTTGACAGCGTTCCTTGTGCAAAAGTTTGGGAAGTTTTGTTGGATCGTGGGATTCCTCATGCTTCATTATGAGCAATATTACTCCTATATAGGGAGAATGAAGCTGTGGTGAGGTGGACCTGAGAAGGAAAACCACAGCACCCATTAAAGTTCTAAAAGGAGTGTGAAAGGGTTGTGTGCTGGCTCCAACCTTGTTTTTATTTTATATCAATGGATTGTCAGATAAAGTTGCTGCACTCTGAGGCCTTCAGGCATGTAGTGCCCTACCAAAAACTAAAATAAATAAAAGTAAGGGCCATCCCGATGGATACCTCTTCACTTGCAGGCGAAAGATGGTTTGTGCTTTTGTTCGATGATGCGATCCTTATATACTTAACATCGGTTTGGCTGAAGAAGCAGCGTCACCTGTTTCAGGAATTTTGTATGGAACAGGGGTTGTCCATTAATGTTAGTATGACCAAATCCTTGGGGTTTATAAAGAAAAGGAAAAAAGCAACATGCAACCTAATGTTGGGTATTGATCTTATCGAGCAAGTTTGCTCATATGACTATTTTGGTGTAAGGTTTTCTGATACATGCAAAAGGGATCAGCAACTGAATACAGCTGAGGCCTTACTCACAAGGTACTGTGGCGCCATCACAAAATGTTTATTGAGTTTGGTGATGGAGCTATGGCTCCACCATTTGAGGCCTACAAAACTCAGGCCAGACAGGCCGCCCTTTTTGGGGCTTAAATCTAGGGCTACATTAATTGTAACAATTTGATAGTGAATGACAATGGTTTCCGTAAGAAAAATCTTGTGCTTCTGAATTGTATGTCCAGAATTTTGATACATGAGGAAACAGGCCTGCCTTACGTGAATCAAATTGTGCAACTTAGACCAGTACTTTTCTAGATTAGATTGTGGAGCCCTCCAACACGTTCCAAATCTAGAGAGGCAGTTAGACACGTCCTTGGGAACTCAGGAAGGCCCTCGTGACCATGGTGCCTACACATCAAGAAACTCTTATACATCATTGGACATATTGACCTATGGCAAAACCCCAATAGCATCTCTGGTAAGGTTAAAGAAACTGTAAAGGCAGATTAAAGCCTTACATTGTTACAGGATCTGCTTGTTGTAATATCGAGATCAAATAAAGTGATGTTATATTGGGAGAATAAATTGACCTGAGGATGTGAATCATATCTAGATATAATGAAGCCTATAATCCGTTGCTCTCTGTATATCAAATGGAAATTTGCAATTTTGACATTAGCATGCAGAAGAAATAAGTGTCCACATTGTTATTTTAGAAGTGAAACTATGGAGCACTTATTTTTAGCTAGTCCTTTATATTTGTACTTTAGCAGGACATATTTGCGACCAAGTTTCTTATTAGTGTGAATGCCCACTACCAGCGATGCTATGGCCAATGACGAAGCAAATGTATTTGCTGTCATAAAATGTTTGCACAAGTCATGGCTGGAAAGATTGGCACTATTGATATCTTTGGACATAGCAATGCCATCTGTTATCTAAATATTTATGTGCAGTCTATTTGGCTTTGAACGGTGCGTTTAGAACCTTCAAATATTAATGTGTCTGGTAACAATATTCCTGGGCTTACTTTTAATTTTTTCTGGTTTTAAGCTTGCATACATTTGCACCTTAATAATGACATGGACAACAGAAGTATGAATTAGGGCATGCCAAAAAATGCCCTCTTCCATAAATCTCTCTTGAAAGATTGCATGTGTTAAAGGTCTACAGGACGTACTCGTGGTTAGCTGCAATAAGAGTTTTTGGTATTATCATTAACTCCTGCTTTAATTGCAAAACCTTACCTGTTTGAGGATCTGAATTGTCTCTGTGTTGTTCTATTAGTTATGATGTTGATATTGCCAAACACATCTTTGATGTATTTTTGATATTTATGAATATTGTTGAGATTTTAAACATATTATGAAATGTTTTTAACATTGTAATTTGTTACATCTTTGTTGTTACCTTGTGCGCTTTTATGGCATTCAGCTGAAATAAGGTATTTTGACGGACTGACTGACTAAAAAGGAAGCCATCAAAGAGATAAGCGAACAGAAGAGAGAGAGAAAAAAGGAGGCGAACAGATGAATTAAAAATAGATTTTTCATTGTACTAAGATGTGAAAAGGGGTTGTCCAAAGAGAAGACAAGAGCAGCAAAAGACGCAAAAATATTAAAGAGGATATTAGACATGTAAAAGTAAAGGATAGGCCGGGCCATACGAATAATTAAGAGATGGGCTCTGCACGAATGAGAAGTAAAGGAGAAAGAGGAGTCTAGATAGACTCTTATGGTTCTGAGTGGCTTGGGGAATGGGTAGATACCATGGTGGTAAGGAAACAGAGGCAGGAGTAGGAGGGGGGCGCTGGATGCCGGGAAGAAGAGAACATCTGTTTAAGAAAACTTCAGAAAATGATTGTGATCCTTGAGTGAATGGCTGAAAGGCAATAAGTCATAGTAGCATGGATCCAAGTAGAGGAAGAGGAAAAGGATACAAAAATCTGAGTATCATTGGCATAGAAATGATGAGACAAACCAAAGCAACTAATAATAGCGACAAGAGGACAGGTGTAGAGAGAGAAGAGAATAGGACCCAAGACCGAGCCTCGTGGAACACCATGTAGAAGAGAAAAGGTAGGAGAGGTGTTGCCAGCCCAAGACACATAGTAGGTACGATGTGACAGATAGGATCAAAACCACTTGAGAAATGACTCAGAGAACTCAGGGGAGAAAAGAGAGGAACGAAGGGGGGGGAGTGGTTATTAGTGTTAAAAGCTTTCGACAGGTCCAAAAGAATTAGAAGAGAAAAGTGTTTAGCATTGCATGCTGAGAGAAGTGAGTCACAGAGAGTAAAGAGGTCTCAAAGGAGTGGCAAGAACGGAAGCCTGATTGAAAGTAGGGGCAAATATAATTTGATGTAATATAATGAGAGACTTGAGAATAGACTATACACTCCAAGAACTTAGAAAGCTAGGGGAGAAGAGATATTGGTCAGAAGTTTGAACGAATTGAAAGATCAAGTGAAGACTTTTTTAGGATAGGAAGAATAATAGCGTGTTTCAAGGACGAATGAAAGGTTGAGTGGAGAGATATTATGAAAGGAAATAAGAAAGAAGGAGGAGATACACTTTAAGACTAAGAGAAGAAGGAAGAGGGGGAGTCTTGCTCAAAATTAGCGCAGTATCAGAGTCGGAGAAAAGAAGTAACACAAACAGAAGGGGAAGGACCGGGAACAGAAGAAGGGGACAAGGGGATGGCATATAGCAGAGTGCATAAGAGTGACCGTAGAAGTGACCGTAGAAGAAATGTACAGGGCCTGATCAGTAACAGGAAGAGGTGAAGTGCGGAAATGGTCAGAAGATGAGGGAGAGAGTTTTGAAACTATGACAAGGATGTGAGGAGTAGGAATCCAAAAGATCAGAATAGTATTTTTGTTTAGCAGAGAAGAGAGCAGTCTCAAATGTATAATGAAAAAAGGACAGAAAGGAATGGTCAGAAGCAGAGCAGGACTTTCAGCACAGCAGACGGAACGATGCAGAGAGGGTAGCTGTAGTGTAAGCCTACGGTGAGGAGGTTAGCTAGTGGGAGCGAAAGGAGTAGCCGAATACCGAGAATTAAGTGTTCTAGTTAGGGATGCAAAAGGGAGGAAGCAGCATTGTTAACTGGAAGAGAAGCATATGAAGCTGTGGGGGGAAGGAAGCATACAGGTAGAAATAAAAGAATATGCATGGAAGGAGTGGAGATTGCGATGATAGAAAGTATGCATGAAAGGAGAAGAGGAAGAAGAGGAAGTAAGTAGAGGAGGAGTAATAATAGAGAAAGATAGACGGTAGTGATCAGAAGGGTAAACAGGAAAAGCAGCGACAGTGGGGGAAGAGAAAATAGGATCAAGAGAATGACCTGGAATATGTGAGGGAGTAGAAATAGAAGAACTATGATAGGACTCAAGAATGGAGACGAGTGAAACGGAGGAGCGAGAATGAGAGTCATGAAGGTTAAAATCGCCAAGAAGGACTAAAGGGACTTTAGAAGGAAGAAGAACAAATAAACAAGCATAAAACAGCATCACAGAAAGAACCAAAAGAGCCAAGTGGGCGATACATCAAGAGAAATAGATTTTTCTGAGGGCATGAGATCTCAAGAAAGAGGAGTGCTGATACGCGAATGAGGAAAATGCAAGAAGATTGAAGGGACACGTGTGTAGGTGCCTTATAAATGCCATATCATATCATATCATAGAAGAAGATCAGTAGAGGATACCAACCTCCCCCAACCCACACGAATCACAGAGTATGAGGTAAACAAGAGGGAGGAGGTGGAAGAAGTAAATAAGACAGCCGGCGTGACAGTATTTGCTGGAGAAATTCAGGTATCTGTAAAGGAAATGAAATGTAAATGAAAATGGAAAACCATATCAAGAGCAAAATGGGCCTTATTGCAGAGAGATTGTGCATTCCAGTGGGCAAGATTGATATGAAGTGGATGAGCAGAGCAAGGAGGATAGCAGAGATTAGAAGGATTTCAAGTGGATTGATGTAGGGAAGGAGGACGAGAGGGGTAAAGTGATGGAACTGAGAAAGACATAAGAAAGAACAGAATAAGGCAAATGGATGGGAGCTTGCGAAGGAGTAAATAAACAGACCTCAAGATGTTGATGATATTCCAATCGGCTAGTGTAGATGCTGTTGGCATAAAGAGAGGTGGAAGGAGAGTCAAAGTGGACAACTGAGAGATGTAATCGCAGTGAGAGATGTAAAACATTTCATGGAACAAAGATTTGCATTTTGGCTCATTTGCATACCCACAGTGCCTTGCTGATGTGGCTCAAACCGTAGGTGAAATTTTAGCGATGTTTGTAAGGTGACGCTGTGGCATATGTGACTTGGCTCAAATGGCTTTTACTTCTTTCACATTTCAAGTTAAAGCGTTTTTTCAAGCCTTTTTTCTAACCCACCATAATTTTGTTGGTATTTGCTACACATGCCCCAAAGCGCAACCCGCAAAGCTGTCCAGACTGTACTGCACTGATGATCTATGTGCACATCAGACCGGAAGCAGGAAGCAGGCTCTCTTCTTCCTATTTCATGTCTGCATGCAGGGCTGAGTCGGAGGCCTGGAAAGAACACAGAGCATTGCGCAGAACAGGTAAGAAATCCTTTTTTTTTTAAAAAAATGTATGTGTCTGAGTGTGTGCATGCATTTGTGTCTGATGTGAGTGTGTATGTAGGTATGTAATGTTACGTATTTAAGTATGTATGTTTATGCATGCGTGCATGTGAATGATGCATGTATGTTTGGTGGTGAGTGCGCCTGTTGTGTGATTGAGAATGCAGTGTGTGTGTGTGTGTGTGTGTGTGTGTGTGTGTGTACACATGCGTGAGTGTGTGCATGCATGTGGGTTATGTTCTGGGAGCTTGTGCGCAGAGTGAATGGATGTGAGAAAAAGTGTATGTATGAGTGACTGATGAGAGAATGGATGTGAGTGTATCTGTGTGTGAACATGTTCTGGGTAGCTGCCCGTGTGGAGAATGCACTGTGAGTGAATGCGAGAGACGATTTATGGGTGGGTGACTGGTGGGTGAATGAGTATGAATTTGATCATGTGAATGTTCTGAGTGGGTGCTTGTATGGTGAATGCAGTGTGAGTGTACATGGGAGAAGGTTTATGGGTGAGTGAATGGGTATGAATGTGAATATGTGGGTGGGAATGTTTTCGGTGCGGTCTGTGTATAGAATGCAGTGTGAGTCAATGTGAAAGGTGTATGAATGAGTGACAGGTAAGTGAATGGGTATGAATGTGATTGTGAAGGTTCTAGGTGGGTGGGTGCATGTGTAATGTAATGTAATGTAATTTGTCATTTGTATAGCACCTTTATGCCATTGGTACGGCCTCAAAGGGCTGTAGGTGAACTCCCTCAGTGGACCATTGTCCAGGGTTTGGGGAAGTTGATCAGAGGAGTTTAGAATGAGTGTGTGCATTTTGGCCAAAGCGAAGTTGGGTAGGGGTGGTCAGGTCCCTACTAGCTACCTATATCGAGCTGGCAAGTGAATGAGTGCTTTGAAGATGACAAGAGAGTATTCAAGAGTAGTAGAACTCCTTATGTGTACTGCTAGACCGAATGTATATTGTGGGGGATATCTGCATTCTAATGGCGGGAGGTGTTGTGGGATGTGTCATTGAGAGTGGTGTTTGGCTGCAGATGTGTGCGAGTGGGTGGCCTTGCCTTTAGCTATCTTCCATAAGCATAGAGTGTGATACATACCTGCATTCTCTGGCTGGCTTCTTGGTTATGTGGGTGTGGCATGGACTCTCTCCTGTGTTCTGCTGGAGATTATTAGATTCATTTTACCAGCATTCAGTGATTTCATGGAAGTTATTTGCTGCCCCAGCCTACCTGTAGTGGTTGACTAGCTCAAGAGGGCAGGGTATGTCACAATGGTAGGGGGAATAGTCATGTCTTGAGGACCCTCCGGAGGGCCAGGTAGTCCTCTATGCATCTGATGTTAAGCAGCATGGAATTCCAGATAATAGGGCACTGGACAGAGAAGAGGGATTCTGCTTTTGTAGTCGATTTGAAGGTCGGGATCACAAGGAGGACTGCAGTTCCTGAATACAGATTTCTGTTGGGAGTGGATGATTTTCTGTTGAAGGTATTCAGGGCCTGTCTTGTGTAGGGTGCAGTGAGTGATGCACATGGCTTTGAAAGCGGCCTGTCATCTGATCGGGAGCCAGTGGAGGGAATAGAGGGTGGGGGTGATGTGCTCTCTGGAGCCGAGGGCAAGGAGAAGCCTTGCTGCAGAATTCTGGACACTTTGGAGCTTTTGAGTGGATAAGCATAAGCAGGGGTGTCCAGGTAGAAGGAGTTGGTGTAGTCTAGGTAGGAGAGGACAATGGACAAGATTGCAGTGACCCCGGAGGGGGTGTGGGGGTACGATAGCTAAGGGAAGATGCGTCTGAGATTGTGGAAGTGTAGGTAGCAAGATTTAGGCACAGTGTTAAAGTGGTGTGAGAGTGTCAGGTCAGTGTCCATGGTGCATCCCAGATTTTGTTACTATGGTGGATGCTGAGGGGGGGGGGGCTTAAGGACGAAGCCCAAGGGGTGGGTTTGGTGAAGCAAGCTGTATCCTGCAGAGCAGGATTTCTGTTTTACTGGGATTGAGAAGGAGGTGGTTGGCTGTCATCCAGTGATGGATTTTTGAGAGGCAATATGCAGGGTCAGGGTGGGGAGTGGAAACAAACTTGGGGATCTTAAAGATGATTTGTGTCTCGTCTGTGTGGTTGTAGCAGGTGAGGTTGTGTGAGCGGATAAGTGTGGACAGAGGGCACATGTAGAGGTTCAAGAGAAGAGATGATAGGTAAGCACCTTGTGGGACTCTGTTGTTGACGGGGGAGGCGGTCAAGGTGAAGGGAGGGAGGTGGGTGATTTGTGGTCTGCTGGTGAGAAATGAGGAGATCCACCTTAGTGTTGTGTCCTTTATGCTGAGGAAGGGGTGTCAGTCAATGAGGATGATATATGATAATGATATCATTCATTTATAATCTACCTGTACACAAGTGTTTCTAGGTGCGACAAGACAGGGTGGAGACAAAGGGAGGACAAGACAACAATCTTACTAAGCCTTGTGTCATTCAGATCTTGCAAGTGCGCCAATGCAAAGTGCAGGGGGAAGGGAGAGGGGGAAGTGCCAGGGAGAGGATGCAGGGAAGTGCAATCAGGGCAGAATTCACTGAGTAGGTGCAGCCAGGGCAGCGTGGCTCTAGGTAAGTGTAAGGGGGCAGGGACTCTAGAGGGTACAGTTACATCCCCTAAGCATGCGGTAGGCCCAGAGGCAGTGCAGGGGGAACTGATCATGGACAAGAGTGGTACCCAGTGAGACTCTGCGGGTAGCCAAGCAACTAGTCGGTGCAGCAGGAAGGTAAGTCAGCAGGGGAGGGAGAGAGAGAAAGTAGAGGAAGGTCTTGAGCTGCTTCCGGAATTTCAGGTGGTCCGGCTCAAGTTTTAAAGGGGCAGGGAGGCCATACTAGAGGGAGTCATCTGTAGAGGAGAGGGATATACCCCCAATCTCTGCCTGGAGAAGCATCTGACCCTCAGAGAGTTGGAGGCGGCTGAGCGAAAGGCTCGAGAAGGAAGGTATTTTGGAACAGAGAGTTGGATGTAGTGCCGACCCAGGACCCAGAAAGCATTTTGGACGATGCTGAGGGCCTTGAACTTGATCCTTGATGCCCCCGGGAACCAGTGGAGAGATTTCAGGACTGGAGAGATACAGTCCATGGAATAGAGGCCAAGGATAAATATTACAGTCCTGTTCTGGATTAGCTGCAGAGGGCAGAGAGTAGAGTAAGGCAGATCGAGAAAGAGGCTGTTGCAGTAGTCCCGCCTAGAGGGAACCAGGGCTCTGGAGACAGTTAGCTTTTGGGAGAAAGCAAGGAAGGGAAGACTACCTCTGAGGAGGTGCAGGTCCACTAGCACCTACTCAGAGGCAGTCTTCCCTTCCTCGCTTTCCCCCAGAAGCTCACTTCATGGCAAAGTCAAAATGTGAGGAGAGAAGGACAGAATGGACTCAAACATGACACCAAGGGTTTTTTCCTCACAACAAGGCAAAGGAAGAAGTTCCAAGAAGAGCAGCCAGAGTGAGAGAGGGAAAGCGGGAGCAGGTGTCCCAATGAGAAGGATCTTCGTCTTACTGACATTAAGGCAGAGATCCTTGGAGGCGCACCAATCTGGAATGGCGGATAGACAGTCAGAAATATACGAGACAGGAGAGAAGGCTGAGGGGAGCTTAAAAGAGAGCTGAGTGCCATCCGCATAACACTGAAAGTTGGAGGAGACAGTCAAGATCAGGTGGACCAAAGGGGCCAAGTAGACATTGAAGAGCCAGGATGAGAGGATAGAGCCCTGGGGAACATCACCTGTGGGGAGAGAGGCAGTGGAGAGGAAGTACCCAGGTTGGACCTGGAAGGGTCGGTCCAGGAGGAAGGAGGGCAACTGCTCCCTGGCCTGATCCGTGATGCCCAGGTTCTCTCAGAGTTGATTGATCAGGATGGCATGATTGACCCTGTCAAAAGTAGAGGAAAAGTCAAGGAGTATAAGGACTGAAGGAAGGCTGGAGTAAAGATTATTGAGCAGATCTTCACGGTTGTTCAGGAGAGCAGTTTCCATGCCACTGGCTGCTCTGTAGTCAGACTGATGGTCATAGAGACAAACAACAGATTCAGTGTGGAGAGTAAGCTGTGAGATGGCCAGCTTTTCCAGGAGGTTGTCCAGGAAAGTAGTGATAGAGATCGGACGATAGTTTGCCTGACAGGTAGGATCGGCAGAAGGCTTTTTACGGAGGAGGTGCACAAGGGAGTGCTTGAGAAGAGAGGGGAAAGGTCCAGTGGTGAAAGAGTGATTGCAGAAATCGGCCAAGGCTGGAGTGAGGGTGTCAATGTGGTCCTTGATGGTTCTGGAGGAGCAGGGGAGCACCTATTTGGATGATACTTTCATAGATCGGACTTGTCCAGAAACATCATCAGGTGTTTTCGGAGAGAAAGAGGAGAAATAAGGAGGGGAGGAAAGAGGCAGGCCGATGGTGGTAGAGGGAGAGAAAGAGGATAGCAATGTGTTTTTGTGGTGAAGTGAGAAGCCAGTGCCGTACAGAGGGCCTGGGAGTGCACCAGAGAGGTGGAGACTGCAGAAGGATTGGCCAGCTCTTTGCAGATTGCTGTGGTTGATGGTGTGGAAGGCCACCAACATGTCAAAGGGTATGAATGCGGCACAGCTCTCTGTGTCTGCGGTGCTTTTCAGGTCATTCAATATGGAGATTAGGGATGATTCAGTTCCATGGAGGGGTCTGAAGGCCGATTGGGTGGGGTTGAGAAGGTGGTTGAATTCAGTGAAAGTGCAGAGCTGGGAGTAGGCTCTTCAGTCAGTGAGTTTGGCTAAGAAACAGGTGTTAGAAATGGTTCTATAGTTGGCTGTGAAGAGGGGGTCAAGGGATGGATTTTTGAGGAGGGGTTTGACGTGTGATGTTTTGAATGCTGCTGGGAACATGCATGAGGTGAGGGAGGAGTTAAGGCTGAATCTTGCGATACTGCATGCACAGGTTGATGTCAAAACATCTTTGAGGAGGGCATGGGTCAGTCAGGGATCTGGATGGATGACTGCTGGCCAGTAGCTTAAGGAATTCGGGTCTAGAGATGGGAGAGGATGAGGAGAAGATAGGGTCGGAGGGGAGGAGATAGAAGGCTCCTGCTGGCGTGTAGGTGAAGGGAGTGACAGTGTTGCTAGTTTTGTGCCAATGATGCAGGATATTTCAAGCACTGTGTTGTAGAAATGGTCTAAGAGAGCATCACAGAGGGATTGGGAGATGTGTGAGGGGGGAAGTGCAATGAGGGGCCATGAATTCTGTGATGATCTTTTGGAGTTCCTTGCTGCTTTTAAAGGCATTAGTGATACTGTTCCTGGAATTGGCTTTCTGGATTTCAACTTTGTAGACATAGGTCTGATGGGCATAGGCTGTTATGTTATGGGGAGATGGGTCGGCCCACCATATGTGTTCAAGGGAGTGGTTGAGTGTTTTGAAGGATTTGAGGAGAGGGGTGAACCATCTGGGGGGCGGGGTCTTGTCTATTGGAGGTTGACCTTTAGGGGGTGGGAGGTAGTAGGGCATTGGAGAGCCATTGGTCTAAGTGACTGATAGAGGATAGTCTTCCCATGGCTGGAAGGTTGGGGAGGGAAGACAGCAGGGAGTGGCTGAAGGCAGGACTTGTTAAGGCGTTATTAAACAAACAGCATTACTACAGCTCCAATTAAGTCACTAACTCTCAAAAGACTGCTTTGAAAAAATACTGGCAGACACTTTGAGTGCACAGTTGAATGGTAAGGCTTGATTAAAGTGAGCTCAACGAGTTCCCATGATGGGATGTCTTGGGCAGCAAGTGGCAGGAACTGGACAGAGAATGCCATAGAGAATGAAGTGTGAGTGAATATGAGAGAAGGTGTATGGATGAGTGAGAGGTGGGTGAATGTGTATAAATGTGATTGTGTGGTTATGTGGGTGAATGTTCTGGGTGGGTGCCCGTGTTTTGCTCTTTAAACCCATACAATCCATTGGTTTTTAACAGGGCAAATAAAACATAATTCCAGGGGTTATGTTGCTGGTGTGCGCTTCATGGCTGTCCAGGTCCCCAAGAGGCCAGCATGGTGAGTGTGCTGGAGGGCCACCACCATGCCATCCACAAAAACGGCAACTGTTTTTGCTGTTCTGGGCAGAAGAGTTCATCTTTGTTTCCAATTTGCCTCTTCAGATGCCATTCTACTTCTACTACTCAGGAGCCAGAAACCAACGAGCTCAAGACAATGGTCTCCCCTGGTTGGGTGCAAGTCACTGGGAAACAGTGCATACCACACCCTGAATAAGCATTGCAGACCCATGTCGGTGGGGTGAATGGTGCATCCCTGAGCAACCCTCATGATGAACACAACAAGACTTCTTGAGCAGCATCCAGAAGAACTTTAATACCACAAATAGCATGACAACTTTGAAAGACAAAAACGAAACTGCCAAGACCAAATTGTGCATTTATGTATCATGCCTATTTCAGCCTATAACGCAGAATGTACAAGGCAGTGACATCACAGTAAGTCAAATCAGATGATGACTTTGAACCTAGGGACCTTACATTTTAATCTTCAAAACCAAATGTATCAATACGCTATTTGTAGTTGTAAAATGTAATTTTTTACCGCTTGGGTTCACAGAATTCTGGCTTTTTTCATAAACAACTGCCATTCCCAATGAATCACAAGATGTCTTTTTTAACGCGAGAAGTATTACAGTGGGATAAATATCAGAGAAATAGCTACTATCAATCATTCAGCCCCCTGTGCTACAAAAATGATTGTACCGAACCAACATCTCATTTGACAATTTAACAACACAAAGTGATTTTGGACCAAATAGCTCCTTTCTAAGACCATCATCTAGCCTGGGGCAGCTAATAATAGAAGCTTTCTCAAAGCCTTCCTCAGCAAGGTAGCCACTCTGAAATCCTTTCCTCCTAGAGTTCCAATCATACTAGACTTTAACCTATGGGTGGATGACAAAAAGATGGAGCAGTCTGCAGAACTACACAAAACCTTGCTGTATTGGGGTTAAGGATGACACACAAATAGTAGGTCACACACTAAATGTAGTCTTCTCCCATAATCTACCACAAACTTAAAGTCACCTTCCTCCTTTGCTCAGATCTTCCCCTGGCCATAGTGCAGACAAGGATTGCTAAAAACCACAATCACTAGGTCAAATGGCCTTCCATTTACACCAATCAGGTCCCTTCTGTAGACAGATTCCATGATAGACCAACACTGCCTAACTCGTACATAAATGTCACATTTGCATTAGGTATGTGAAAAGGGACATGCATGCAGTCTACAGGCAGTCAACAGATGGTGTATAGTAGAGCAAGCCATGCTGGATGGAAATTAGAGTAAATATAGCATTGATCCTACACAGAGGTGGACAGAATATGTTGCAGCGTCCACCTCAGAGGCAAACAGCCAACAATGAAATGAGTTAAATATAGGCTAAGAAACTCCACTTCCTAAAAAGGATATTGAAGAAAGCCAATCCATACGACACGTTGTTAAAAATTGTCAGCAAATCAATGAGCTGTGAATGCCTGAGGACCACCACACCAATGTCAGATCAATACTTCAAATGGATTCAGAGTCCTCCCTTTCTGCAATTCAGAAAATAGACAAAGATAAGTGGAAACCTAAGAGCCTCATCCGATCCCTGATCTCTTCACCATCACTGCAAGCTGCCTCCGTGACATCCAAACCAGGAAGCACAACCATAAAATCAGTCAATGAAACTGAGTGCCGATGCTTGGACCAATAGGTTCATCAAATCACCCATATCCTTATAACCGGGCTGGTTGCCGGAGCCTCTAAGGAATGCTTGAATCACTCAATTAAGGAAATACCATAAATACCCATCGACACATACCTCCGGAGCAAGAACCCTGTGATTACGGTTTCAGCTTTCACGAGGAACCAGGTCTGACTTGATTTAGATGAAGACCATCCAGCAGTCCTACTCTTCCTCAACCTGGCTGTCACCCGTGACATGATGGAAAACCAATTCCTCCTCTAGAGAAGGAACAACACCAACTGAATTGGAGTAACTTGAATGTTTCCTTACAAACCACAGCACATACATCAAAATGTGTTCTGCATGTTACAGGGATCTGCAACCTAGATGTTTTGGACTATGTCTCTCATGATCCCTCAGTGTTGAATAGGCTGCTAAGGACTGATGGGAGCTGTAGTCCAAAACATCAGGAGAGCCGCTGATTGCAGACCTCTGTGTCTAGCATAGTGGTGTTCACCTGTGGTTTTTTTCTGAAATCCCCCGTGTCCCACCCACCCTTGCTCACTGGACATTCCTATCGCATTGGACAACTCATGGAATCACACAATTGACATGTCCAGGTGTTAGCAGAATAGACTTAGATGCATTTTAGAAGTGGGCTGGATCGAGGATACATGCTGCACTTTGAATAGTTGTCCCGACTAGACCCTCCTATTCAGCAAAAGAGAGGCGACATGCGTGACTATGCTCGTCCGTAGTTTATGTGCTCGGCAGCTTGGCACACATTTTGATTGGCAATGCAGCACAGATAGATACATTTAGGATACTGCTAATGTGCCCAGAAAGTGCCCGATCAAGCAGAAATTCTCATGGTGCAGCCAACCGTTTCACTTTAAATGTTCTACTTCAAATGGTTACAAATGTATCTTAACAAAACGTCCAATGTACAGAATAGGGCAATATTCACAAAGCACAAACTCATTCAAGAATTATTTATTTTCTAAGAAAAATCCATATTTAATTCAGTAACTTCTCGAGGCATCATCGGAAATGTTCAATATGTAATCCCATAACATATATAAATAAACAATGACACAGTAACTCAAGTTGGGAGACATATTCATTTATCTAAAAAACGACCTGTCTCAGACCTCATGCAGACATAAAAATCTGTGGACACCTTGTACTTGCAGCGTTACCTTTAGACATGGCCTGCAGCCCCATCCACTGCATCCCTGAAGTATGGCAAAGCTCACAGGTGTTGCTAGAAGGGATGGGAGAGTTTAGGGGGCTGAAGCCCCAGGTCTTTTGGTTGTAGCCCCAGATAGAATCTCAGGGTCTACAACCAAAAGGCTAGCCAGCCCCAAGTCCCGACATTTCCAACATGAGCGTAGCCCCAGATGTTTTCCAGACCTAGCAACACCCCTTGCAAAGCTCCTTCGGGATAGTGCAAAAAATATGAATGTGTGTCTGCAGAGGGTGCTATCGGATCTTAAAATCCCAGTGGCACTACTGGCAGCCAATTAAATGCTTTATGATAAGAACAAGACATCGACATTCAGATGGGCGTCCGACATGGGCGTCCGACAAGGGTGCATATTGGCCCCAAAGCTATGTTGCTTATTAATCAACAGGGTTATACATGTATTTATTTATTTGAATTTATAAAGCGCCCAGAGGCCCGGAGGCATCGTGGCGCTGTTACAGAATGTTCACTTAGCAGGTTTTAGGGCAAAACATTAGAAAGCAATAGTACAAAACAGAGAACACAGAAGCAATGAACATTGTTAAAGGGTGTTCCGAGGTTACAGAGGAACAGAGTTTGAGACAATATGTTCGGCATTCTATGAACATGACTTGGTTCACACTCCCACAAACTCCCCAAAGCTAGCAAGGACCAGTTACCCCATTATGCTTTGTGAAGATGAGGCAGTTTTCTTGGCTCTTAAACTGACTAGGCTAATGAAATAGTTTTACTTCTTTAAACAGTTTTGTGTAGATAATGGCCTATCAATCAATACTAAAAAAACTAAGGAGATGGTGATAAGGGGCTCAACTGCAAAAAAAGCATGGCGGCTGTACTACTACTGGACGGCCAGGTAATAGAGCAAGTGTATAGCTACGACTACCTCGGTCTGAGGACCAGGCATGACTGCAAGTGGAATGGATGTCCAAATTGAGAGGGCAGGTGTAACTTTGAGACGATATAGTGGTGCCCTGGGGAGGTTGTGTAGGGATTCAGGGTTTGGGGAGTCCAGCGTCATGTTGGAAGGCTAGGGAGGCCAGGGAGGCTGCTGCATATGCAGCTGAGCTTTCGGCTGCTAACCACTGAAGTAAATTCAAGATGTTTCTTAAGAGCATTCTGGGATTACCAGATGGAGCCCCAAGCATGCCAGTCTTTCTAGAAACAAACCTGACTAGGATTGAGTCAATATGGAAGTCTAGGCCCGCGTTGTCGTTTGGATTAGGTTATGGTCCACGTCGAAACTAGTCAAATTCAGGGAAGCTCTCGAGGATGTTCTGTCACATAACAGGGGAAGTTCTCCCCTGTGGTTTGCATGTATAAAAGTGGAGCTAAACAACCTTTTGGCAGTCTGTATTCTGGGAAATGCCTGGTGGTTTGGACAGTAGTACCGGGTCACTAATCTTTCATGTGATGTATTGTATGTTTATGTGTGAAGTATTGTGTGTTTATGTATGAAGTATGGTATTTGTCTCTTCTCTTTTTCACATGGGATTTGTAATGAGTTGTTATTTTAAATTGTAAGGTTTGGTATGGTTAAGGACTTAAATACATGGAATTGTAATTATGATGCTATAGGATATCACTGTTTTTTATAATTTATTGTTGGACTGTGTTACTGAAACCTGTTTGATAGAAATGTATTTTGATGAAAAACCTAATAAATATATTTAAAAAATAAAATAAAAATCTCATCTGTGCGAGGCAGAGCGTGATGTGTCGAGTATGGTTGATAACTCTTCATGGCTTAGTGCTTTCTGGGCCGTCAAACAAAATGGTGGTTATGAATCTTATCTAGTCGACATGGCTCAGAAACCCATGGGAGCACTTTATTCCAAGTTGCGTCGAGGCATACACCCATTTGCGGGGGTCGTTCAATGGTTGGGAGATGAATCTGCACATGCATCTTGAGAACTGCCAATGAATTGTGGAGATGAGTAGACTTTACCTGTTTGAAAGTGCTGCAAGAGCTTAATTATGAAATCTTATATATGTATATAGCATTTTGTATTTCTATTTATCTGCTGTGGGAATCAGAGTGAATGTATAATTATACATAGTTTTATTCTAAGTTTTATAATTGTTTGTGATTTACTGGATTTTGTTTGTTGTGCTTTTATAGCTACGCCGAATATAGCTATCTGAGCTCAACTGAATGGTTTACCCAAGAGCAAATGTGGTCAGAATCGATTTATATTGGAATTATGGGGTGAAGGGCATTGTGAACAAAAGTATGCCCCAAACTAGCCAGCTCTTTCCCCGGAGGACATTTCATCTCGTTTTGTGATGTATTTTTTATAGGGTGTAGCCTGCCAAGGGGTTGTGAAATAAGAAGTAATGTACTGGGAAGTGGTAGGGGGTAGAACAGAGGATGTAGGTGGGCTGGCCCCCCATTACAATGCCACACAGAAAGAGGTGAAATATCCAAAACAGTGGAACGTCATAATTCTGAATAACATTTTAAAAATGGTGAATGGAGGAGTGAATGGTAAACTCCTCTAAAGAGTCGCATTTACTTAAAGTGGCACTTACAGTGATTGGCAGGGAGTGGGCAGAACTTGTTTAAAATAAATGACAGAGAAAAAAATGGGGAAACAAAATAATTGAGCATTTGCATTTGGTTGGTCAATGGCATAACTGGTAGGAAGCCTGTTTCACTTCCCCCGGTGGCCAATTGGCTCGGAGAGTAAAAGTGGTGCATCTGGAGTAGCGGGGGCGGGTGGTAGCTAAAACACGCCGTTAGTGAGGCATGGGGGTAGTGGAGATGAGAGGAAACAGAGAGCAGTAGGAAGAAGAGCATACAATGGTAATCCTTGTCACGTGGTGGGACTATCTGATCAAATGAGAATAATGTCTCCCGGTGCGTATTACAGAAACGTTGCCCCAGTGCCATGGTAAAGGCACTAGGGCAAAACATTGGCCTAGTGCAAAAAACATATTATATTAAACTCTTTTTGACCCAGGATGAAGTTATGATATATGATATTATATGGCATTTATAACGCGCCTGTCTGTACACAAGTGTTTCTAGTTTCATCCAGTGCTAATAGAATCCCCCATTAGCATTGTGGCAAACATTGTCATTGTGCAAAAATGCATTAAAATAATGTTTTTGCAACAGGACAATTGTAGGCCCATTGTCAATGCCATGAAACATTGCCCTTCAATCTGTGCAAAGTTTCTGTAATGATGCCCCTGCTATGACATGGCAGCACTACTGATCCAGTCTCGTTTTCTAGCACGTGCACTGTGAAGTGCTATTGGCTGGCTGGCACATTCAGCATTATTAGAAGTCCTTGTGCAATGTGTGCAAGGCCGAGATGCATCTCGAAAGTTCCATTGAATTTGAAGGCATCACCCCAGCATACACTGCCAGCCAATAGGATTTGATTTTCTTCCACAGTTAGTAGGTTTGGCATAGGAGATATTGACATGCATTTTATTTGTTTGTCACATGCTTTTGTGTGTACTGGTTTGTACTTGCAGGGACGTCATTTAGGGGATGCCAGGGGTCGCAACTGCGACCCCTGAGGTCTCCCTTGCTAGCCCTGTGGTCTCCCGTGCTACCCTTAAACAAAAAAAAAACACTTTTTATTTTTTATGTTTACTGCAAGATCCTGGTCTGTGGCCAGCGCCATGTAGCTCTTTGCTCTTTAAAAAAAAAAACAGGACAGAGGTTCCACAAGTCTGTAACTTTCAGCAGGGACCCTAAATAAGAAAGAATAGGAATAACAAATAATTTCTCTTTCTGGATCTCTGTACAATAATTGAAAGACTCATTAAAGGTTTGTTTCAGGCACACTTCAGGGGTTGAGCCACTGATTTAGTTTGTTCTTAAACACCTCAACTCAGCCTTTTATCCTACTGAGGTCGATAAATGAGTACCAACACAGGTTGGGTGATATTGTATGTATATTTTTTCTAAATAAAGCGCTTAAGCGTAAGTGCTTTTTAACACATCATTAACATTTGGCCAAGGACGTCTGCTTGCAGTCACAGTAATTTGGTAATATGGGCCTATACCCACTGATCTTAAGGATACATATGTCGATCCATTCTTGTAAGAAATGTATATCGCATTAAAGTGATATTGTAGCCATATTTTTCATAGTGTATTAGGAACAATGCTGTGTGATGCCACATCCTGTTTTGTCAAGGGGTGAAAGGTCATGTTCCATCGCTTCCTGTGATATCACTTCGGAGTGGGGTCAAATGACATCACTTCCTGTGATGTCATCAGAGGTCACGGGTCGGGTGATGTCACTTCTGCTACCCCCTAGCATTTTGGTGAAATGACGTCCCTGTATACTTGTTGAATTGTTTTGGATAAATTAATATGAATTACAGTAATTGTTCAAGATATTAAACAATATGTATACTTTTTTCAATTCATATTACTGAAAGATTGCGTGTATGTGGTTATTTCCAACATCTTCAGAAGTGGCATTTTTATTCAATAGCTGGGTAAGGTGCATTTGGAACCTTCCCAAAAAAGTGACTACACACTATACATGTCATGAAGTCTTTTTGTGTCACTTATGTGCGTGGTGCCTATTTGACCTCGACCTTAGGCTGACCCTCCAGAGGTGTCTTGACAGTTATTAAATGGAACACGAAAGATGACAGCCATTTCATCTGTTGCCAAACACAAGGCCTCATTACGAGTTTGGAGGTATGGGAAAAAAGTGCACACATTTTGGCGGAATTACCAGTGGTAGAATTACAAGTGGCAATTCTGCTGATTTTTGGAGGAAAAGTGGAGGATGTACGTCCAGCGTGATGCGGGAGGTGAATCTTCCACTTTTCCTCCCAAAAATCGTCAGAATTACCACTAGTAATTCCACCAGTTCTTATTCCGCCCAAAATCCCAAATGGAGTTCTATGGACTCCAGAAAATGGGGATTTACGCTGCCTACCACCTCTTGTAATCCTGTGGAACCAAGTGTTGGTAACAGTAAATCCGTTTGGTGGTATCTCAGAGGATTTACCTCCGAAATACCTTAATGAGGGCCACAGTTTTTACATTTGTATAATGCCCTGTGGCGTATGGTCCATGATTGCCATTTATTTCTAAAGGGTAAGTTGCACATATCATCAACCACTGCTTCAGTAATGTTGACGAACCGTGTGCAGTTATCTTGGGAGGGCAACTTGCTTATGGGTGCACACATGATGTGTGGATTGTTAGGTACAAATGCTGCTACTAGGTAGGGCTCTGCACACTTTGGAGTGTTTCAGTATTTCATCTAAATTTACCATTTAGAACTCTCTATAAGAATATAGTGGGGGGCAGCCATGGTCAGTAACGGCCTGCCAGCCTGAAGGTTGTGGGCTGTTACCAGCCATGGCTACCACCCAAAGTGGGGGTGAAAGTAATTTGCACACCATGTTTTATCTGGGGTGCAAATGTTTTTGTTTTTTTCCTCACGAGATTGGTGGCGCAAGGAAGGCCAATTCTCCAGATAAAGAAAAAACAAAAACAAGATGGCCACCAACATGGGAAAAAGGGGCAACATCCATTTTCCATTTCAATGGCGGCTGGCGCAGGAGGTGCACAGGAAAGTAGCCTAAAGCTCCGATCCTGCAGATATATGGGGATAGAGCGGGTAGGGAAGAGGTTTGGCGGGGGTGGTGATTACAGTAAAAAAAAAAAAAGATTCTGCCACTCGGGTAAGGGCCTAGGGTGGCTGCAACATCGGGTGGATAATGTGTATTCTCGCCCGCTGTTCCCACCGCCTGATTGGCTCAGTGCCATTCCGCAGGTGCGAATAAGGCATTTTGGTCAATGCATTTGGAAAATGGTTCTGTATATAATCCACCATTTAGTTCACGTTTCTATTCTATGGGGGTGCACCCAGGGGTGAACTGGGAACCAAAAGAGGCCCTGGAAATTATTCCAATTCCCCATAATACACATTTTCAGCAAGCCCAACCCTTTTCCTACAAGAACATTTGGAAATAAGATAGGTTACCACACAACGGAGGCCCAGGATGCAGAGGCCTACCGGGAAATCTCTAGAGTTCCCTACAGGCAGGTCCAGCCGTGGGTGCACCCACACTATTCTGTGACTAAGGCCAGGTTGGCTCACTGTGATCACTCGATTATTGGTTGTTTTTCAGCCGACTTGTAAGTTCGGAAGCCAACTTTTCAGATGGTGATGATTTGCCAGTTTTCCTTATGTGGCTTTGTGTCTCAGTTCCCTCTTTCCCACCTGTACCTTTCACACACATTAGACACCTTTCGTAAACATTATCCAACCTGCCCAGTGAAAGGGCCCCTTTCTTGAGCTTTTCTGATTTACTTTGTAAACATACTTTACATAGTTTAAACACGTGTTCTAATAGTACGCTGATAACGTTTAACATGGCAGGATTAAAACGTGACACTCATTAATCTCAATAAAGACAGGCAACAGACTAGCTTAACTGTTTAAAGTAACTGTTTAGCTGGCAGCCATACAACTGAATAAAAACAGAATAATTATGCATGTAACAGACACAAAGTGACCTACACAAGAATGTATATCAGAACCT
The DNA here is from genome assembly GCF_040938575.1 of Ambystoma mexicanum. Lineage (NCBI taxonomy): Eukaryota > Metazoa > Chordata > Amphibia > Caudata > Ambystomatidae > Ambystoma > Ambystoma mexicanum. The sequence continues at coordinate 72,823,152 of NC_090941.1, read as the reverse complement.
AGCTAGCATATCATTAGCAGTTTCCAAGTTATCACATTGTTGGCTGTTTCCAGCAAACCCACTTAGCGCACAGTTACCAGTTCACATTCCACGCTGTAGCCAAATGATCTCATACCCACTTATCCGGTCCCTGCCAGTTTCCAACAAACCCAGTTGGGACGTCACAGCAGATTGTAATATACCCTCTTAGCACACCCTGGCTAGTTTACATTGTATCATTGGACATCAGTTTTGGTTTCTTCCATTTAACCCATCATTGTCTGGTCTCAACTGCCCTCTCTCCGCAGCTTTTGCGTGCTACTGCTGGTTCAGGGAAACAAAGGGGTTCAGTTCTCCCCATTAAGGTTTTGTACTTCAAAGGGCTGTGAGGCAGCAAGCAGGAGAGGACACAGCAGTAGTGACTCTGTACCAACCTTGACTGTGTCTGCAATTGGCTTGAAGGCTGGCTGGGGGTGGGTTGAACTGCCAGGCCCAGTGCGTGCCAGCCATCCTTCATGTTAACAGGTTTTAGTGGGGTATCTGAGTGACAGCACATCTCTATGGGAACTTCTTTAAAGCACAAGTACATTCATTGTCCTACTACTGTGTCGATGAACCGCTCTGCACTGATCATAGTGCAGCAACAGTCACCAGATGTGCAGTAGTTTTTTTTATCGCTCTCTCTCACGCACTCTCTTTTTCTCACTCTGTCCCCTTCACTCTCTCTCTCTCTCTCTCTCTCTCTCTCTCTCTCACACATACTCTTTTTCTCTCTCTCTATCTCTCTTTCTCCCCCCTTCACTCTCTCTCTATCTCTATCTCTGTCTCACATTTTTCTATATTGCAAATCTATCCCTTCCTCCCCCCCCCTCCATATCGCCCTCTCTTCCATTCATCCTTACTCTCTTCCTTTGTTTGAATGTCTTTCTCTTTCTTTTTTGTAAGCATGTAATCATGCGCCATGCCCTCCTGACCTAATGACTCTGAACATGCAATCAGTAATATTGAGACAGTGTGGCCGGAACAACATATGGGGCCAGAATATATAATATTTGCACCAGTGCTAAAAATGGAGCAAATGCTTAGATAATATGGAGTATAGCAAACTGTTGCCCCAAATCCATATCATCTAAACACGTTTGAGCTAGGGCAAAAATGTGGCTCACGCTTTTTTGTACTGTGTTTGCTGCATAACGTAAATTGAAATGTGTTTAGTACATGTCTTCTCATGTTATGCAGGAAACATAGTAAACAAAACAGTCTGCTTCATTTTTGCCCTCGTGAGCAACTAAATGGTGGTAAATGTATTTGCAAATTTTTTTGGTACAACGGCAACGCTTTTTCATGCCATGTAGACTACCTCAGAGCTAGCCTAAAATTGGGCAGATTATGCGGCGCCGTGAGCGGGTGCCGCTAAGACTTGTGGGATAGCTGAAGGTCCCAGCGAGCTAGTCCTCGCTCTGTGACAGGAGTCTTAGAGATCTCTTCCCGATTGGGGGCAATATATGCCCACCCCCTCGGACCATCAGAAGTATATCTGGCCATTGGCACCACAGATGGCAGGCTGGAAATGGCTAGATGATTGGTATTACCCAATTTGCTCGTTTATTTTTGTTAGTTAGGTCTTTTTGTCCTAATTATAACTGTATACTTTTACCTTCTTCCCTCTTGACCTTCTTACCTGAGCATGTGGAGCGGGGGTGCTCCTCATGTTCAAGTATCTGCACCTCGGGGGCTGCAGGGTTGTCCCCCGCACCCTTGACAATGGAGGCGGGGGACAAAATTGCGGCGGGGACAAAAATTGCTTGGGCCCCCGTTTTCAATGAACGGTCAAAATTGGGGCAGTTTTACTGCGGGCGGTCTGCCTGCAAACAAAACGTTTGCGGGCGGATCACGTACATGCAGATGATTACTAAAACAGTTTGCTCGGCCACTACTATGCGGCCCAATGGAAAAGGTTATTATCCAGTCAGGTGGACTGCAATTCCGTGCTCTAATGATGAAATGTGTATCACTATTCTATTCTGTCGTTATATCTTAATCACAATGTGTACTGATGCATTTACACATACCTAAATAAAATAAATGTTGTGTGGACATCTGCATGTTTTATTTGTATTGATTTATTTTATTTATTTATTTTGCCATTTGTAAAGCACACAAAGCCCGAAGGCATCAAGGTGCTGCATTATGATTATTGTGGCTGTATTGCCAGTGTCTCATGTAAGAAACAAACCTTTGATTGTTTCACATCACAGAGTGATACATGATTAGGCACCAGCACAACACAAAGTTGGGGGCCATTAGGGTTTACTGGCACCTAACATCAGCCTGTTATCCTCTATACATTTATAATCCATTTAGGTTGCCTGTGCATTGGAGATGTGACATGTGCACAGCCATCCCTACACTAAGACGTGGCTAGAATCGCACGCAGGAAAGAAAACATTAGCTCACAGTAGGCCTGGGACCCTAATAATGGAATAACTGATGTCACAACTATTTTATCCTCAACCCAGACGCTATGGTTGTCAGCATCAGTACATATGGTCCATTGTTACAAGTGTTTGAATGTTAGGATGAGTGTTGTGAAAAGAGCTCCAACCCCACTGTGCGTTATGTATTTTGTGATTCAAATATACAACCATTTTATTACAAACATATTTGTTAAATAAAAAATAAAAAATCTGTGGTCATTCTAATGCTCACAAAACTGCTCTTTGTTGCTATGCACAGCAGGTTGGCCCCTTCACTAGCGCTATTTGTCTCCATCCCATTTCTCGTAGTTTAGAAAGAGTGCTATAGGCTCCACACTGTCTATCTTGGAATGATAATTGTTTTTCAGAAAATAATGTATCTGGTTATTCCGGGTTTTGATAATGTGCTTTGTTAAGAAAGACAAGTGTAATGTTTTTATTTTGACTAAAATATACATAGGAAATGATCATTAGAAATGAAAATGATTACATTTTACAAAAATCCATTTTATGTTTTTACAAGTAAATAATGTTCTTTGTTTTTTTCCTAGCTGATTATGCAACAAAACACATGTGCCCCCTCTGCCCCGCTCAGATATCAGTGTTTTTGTTCAGGTCACACAGCTATCAGCAACGGTTGAGGTGGCTCTGGTAAATATCCACCTGACAACTTGGCTCACCCTCATAGAAAGAGATAGCGACATAGACTGTATCAAGAGAGGAAGAACAAAGAGGGAGAGGGAGTGTTTGCGATAGAGAGGGAGAGAGAGAGAATAATAGTTCAGCATATGATATGTTGGATATACCCAGTAGCATATAAGACATTGGGCCTCATTACGAGGAAGGTGGTAGAGGGATAACGGCGCCGGTAGAGCTGCCAGCCCCGTTATCCCTCTACTGCCTCATTACGAGGTCTGCTCGCGGGTCCCGCTAAGGACGTCTGGTCCTGGTAAAACCAGACGTCCTTATCGGGACCCGCTAGCAGACGAGGATGCTAACAACGGGTCCGTCATTAACGTGCCCATTGTTAGCATCCTCCCAAGTCCCATTGAGCCCTATGGGGGCTCAATGGGAATGGGGATGTACCAGGTCCTGGTCCCGGGAAAGGGAATTACCGGGCCATCGAAGGTCGGAATGGCCTGGTAATTCCCCATTCCAGGAACCCAGACCCGGTACCCGGTATGGGTGTAGCCATGCCGCTAAAAGCGGCTTGGCTACCTCCATACTCGTAATGAGGCCCATTGTCTGTTTTGGGTAAAATATTATTTGTGACAAAAGTACCCATATTGACGTACTTGTAATCACTTAATTTTGAAGGTTATAGGACTAGTCATTGTTTCTTTTAAAAAACGTATATTGCAGCATTGATAACAGCCCTAACAAAATTTAAAGCGGGTGTGTTTTTCAAGTATGATAGCTAGATAAATATATTGTTTTTAATAGTAAGAAACTGAGTATGGCCAGGATGGAGACCAAGGTCTTGACCTTGATGTTACTTCTGAAAATTATTAAGCGAAGAAAGTGTTCCTACTCTATGTTGGCCCTGGTATACGTCTATAAAGCAAAGGTCACCTCGGCAGTTCTGTATGATACAGATCTATTCCTATTCTTTGCTTTAAAAACAGAAAGTGGCTGGATCGACAGGAGGGTATAATATGGCGAGAAGTTCTGGGCCTGCCGGGGTCCGTACCTATTAGTGTTAACCACCTGGAATTTGGCCTGCAATCTTGCTGGACTACTTACCAGTGTAGACATATGGGCCTCTTTCGAAAAATAAATGAGGGAGTGGAGAATACCTTGTTTGGGGGGGCTAAAGAAATTAATGGAGCAAGGGAATATTGAGATGCTAACTGAGCTGAAATTAGAATGTCAGCAATATCTGTGAGAAGCCAATGTTCCTGGGGAAGACCCACTGCAAGGACTAGAAAACAGTATGAGGCACTGGGACAGAAATTGCAATGAGCTGGACCTCCAAAGACTGGCTCTTTACAAAGATATTGGCCCTCATTACAAGTCAAGCACATTAGCACCATGGTCCATGCCAGTCTCCGGCATGGTGGATGGCGAAATTACCGCCCCCATCACAAGGTTGGCGGGGGCGGTAATTCCCCATTCACCATTTGCCCTTCCCCATTCCCATTTCGCCCCATAGGGCATAATGGGGATGGGGAAGGCGCTAATTACGGCACCGTAAATTACGGTGCCGTAATTAGCACCAAGGTCGCTTAGCACCTTGGACTTTAACGCCTGCAAAAAGCAGGCGTTAAAGTGTGAATCAGCCGTTAAGGGTTTAACGGCGCCAACGCTCTTTACGACGCCATTAACCCCTTAACGCCTGACTTGTAATGAGGGCCATTGCCACACAATATACTAATGTTACAGATGTACGACTTTATGTGTTCCAATTTCACTCTGGAAAAATCTGGGCTGACTTCATCAGATTCCATTTTATCTGTGTACACACTGATCAGAAATGAGAGGCGGATACAAAGTGGTAGTGTTTTCAACATCAGACATTTTTATTAAAAGAAAGAGGTTGGATAAAGACCTCTCTGTCGCTACCCTAAAGAACGTTTCCATGCCTAGGAAACTAAAACTAAAGATCAATCTGTGTCTTGTCATCAAAATTGTATAGGCTGTCTGAGTCCGGGGACCACGCTATATACAAATGGCTCTCGCCAAATACTCTCCCTCCAAATCTTTACGCTCCTCCTGAGCCAACTCTCTGTCTGTCAAGCGCTTCTCTAAACAGTGAGCTGGTGGCCAATCTCTTTCCTAGGCTGTCTCCCTCCTTTGGAATAGCCTCCCCCTTCCTCTCTGTCTTGAGCCAGAACTCCTCACATTCTGGAAGCTCCTCAAGACTTTCCTTTTCGCCTCCTCCTTCCCCCTCCCTTGCTAAACCCCACAGTCACTGATATTGGTGACCAGGGCCCTTATGTGTCCTTCTGGATCCTGGCCTCCCACCCCCAATCGCCTTCAGCCTCCGCTCACTCCCAGTACTTGCCTTGGGTGCCCACTGGCATGTGCTACCTCACAGCCCGCACTTATTGTATTGGCAGTTGACCACTCTTACCAGTGATCTCTGCCAGGCACTTAACAGCTGCTTGACACCCTCTCCCTAGCACTTCCCTCCGTGGATCTCCTAGCCCTTACCCCACTCCCTCGTCCTGTCTCTCTCTCTCTGCACTTGCACGTTCTGAATGCTCACAAGGCCTAGTAGGACCGCCTTTTTCTTTCTCTTCACTGCTATTATATTTGCCTTTAATTTCCATGTTCCCTTCCCGTTGCCCTGTGGGCGCTTTGAAACACAATTTACTTGATGTATAAGCGCCTTACAAATGCACAATAAATAAAATAAATAGATTGTCCTTGTGTCCAAAACATATCTGTCCCTCACACTAGAAATGAACAGCTAAGAAGTGTAAGAAAAAAGTATCTCTGACTTATGTTAACCACAATGTTCAAAGGGGAAAAATAAAAAAATTACTCCAGCAAAGATAGTTTCTCCAAAAGAGAAGTCCTTGGACCCATAGGGTAGTTCCCTTCCCCTGGATTATTTCAAGAAGGATAGTGAAGTGGGGGGGGAGTTTGGGGGTGTTGTAGAGCACCCATCACAAAAGCAAGAGGTCTGGTTCATGGGGAATTCCCACACCCAAGAAACAGAGAAGTCCAGACATGTGACAAAACTGCTGCTTTATTGATGAGATCTCAGAAAACAGGGATAGTACTGAACATCTCAGGATTTTCAATGCTCTCTGCTGGTTACAGACTTGTCAACAGGTTTTTAAGTGACTGTGATGTGACAAATAAGAGATACATTTCTAAAACCTTAGATGAGATGGGATTGAGTTAATAGTATGGCTATATATGTATTCTATATAGGTTTGATGAACTAATTGGTCCGGCCATATCAGGTTTCTCTGCCTGGGTCCACCTACAGAATACTGCAAGTGAAATTATGTCATGCTGGTGGATTGTGAGTGACTGCTGCAACAAAGTGTGAGAGAGCGTTAAAGGTGGGTAGGGATTGGACAGTGGGGGCTTTCTCAGCTTTGGTGCCTTGGAAGGTTACCAGCACATGAGCACAATAGGGGGTAGTGATAAGGGCCTCAAGCTGCCACCTTGTTCTGATAAAATGACCACTCTCTGACTCCCCTGGCCGCAAGCAAGGACATTCTTGCTTTCAACTGCATGCTGTATTGTATCTTTTGTCCCAATGAAATGGATGGGAACGAAAGTCTCTGAATAGGCATTCTCTGCCACTGCAAGTCATGTGTGTAGGGACCGCATTTTGGATTATCCTCCTCAGTAATTTGTGAGGATTTAAGCTTGTTTTACTATGGATGTTCCTACCTCCCTTCACCTCTGGAGACTTGTTCAGGCTGTTTTCTCCTCTGTGTTGGGTGTAAACTGATGAGAACCTGACATTTCTGCAACATTTGTTTCTTGGTTTATGCAGATATAATTATGGCTCTCGCCTGTTAGATTTGCTTATTGTCTATATTTTTCCAATTCTGGCTCAAACCTGCCTTCCGACAATGATCTTGGCAACTGGTGTGCTGTCCAGACTTCGGCTTTTTTCGCTAGCTCAGCAAAACTGAATCTTTCTCCCTACAATGTTAAGGCCTCTCAATGGCTCCCGTTCATCTAACAGGGCTGTGTCTTCCATCTTGGTTTACATGGCCACACAGTTTATTTGTGTTCTGCATCAAGCAAGCAGTTATATGTATTCTTGTGGAATACTCATTTCAAAATAAGAGAGGGAGGGTGTTTGTGATCTCTATCTTAGTGATTGTAAGCGTGTTCTGTGTCTACGAGCAGTTTGGCCTAGGTTTGTAGGGCTGCTTCAGTGAGTGGGGTCTATTACCTTGGCGGTATAATGGCGGTATAATGGTTGGGAGGGCGAAGGCACCAGTAGCGATATGCACCATTCATGTCTATCACGCCGGAATATGGGGGCTCGTACACTCCACCTCTCTACAATAGCGAAAAGTATTTTCCCAAATAATGTAACAGTTTCTAAAGGCTAGTAAACCTGTCTCTTTTACACAACTGCTGTTTCAAGGATGGTAAAGTGTCTCTTTTATGCAATTGCTTCAACGGTGGCCAAGTGTCTTTTTTACGCAACTGCTTCAAAAATGGCAAAGTGTCTCCCTTACACAACTGTCACGACTCGTCAGGGTTGGAAGGTTTGGCATGCCTGGGGAAACCGCCATTAAAACGTGCCATCACATTTTCTCCCGTTTGCCTTCTAGCAGTCTAGTTGTTTTCCAAAATGGCGGCTTCCGTTCGGCATAATTGCAGAACGGCTGAACAAGCAGATGCGTTGCAACCCTGTTCTAGCCTTGGGTAAGATGCTTGTTTCTTCCTTCGTTACCACCGCTTTGCTTTATGCCTTCATTGCCCTCTGCTATCGTTGCTTCCTTACTACCTCCTTCTGATACCTGTCTTCGCTTGCTGCCTTTCCCTATCTGCTGCTGGGACTTACGCTTCCTGTTCTGGGTGTTGGTCTGTTTGAATCCGAGTGGAAATTCTTCAGAGGTACTGCCTCACACTTCTATTAACATTGGATCCTTTCTTTAAGACCTGGGGATGGGGGGGGGGTATGCTGGCTGGCTTTTTCCCCTCTAAATTGAGGAATGTACCCGGAGGAATAGAAAGTCCTGCTGTGACAACCAGCGGACAGAGTGGCTTCCTCCAGGGCAGACCCTACCTCTTTGAGGGTCGGCGATTGGGACTTAAGAAAAAACCTGCAACCTGTCCATCCAAGGAATCATCTGAGTCAAGCTTTGCATCTTCAGGTGAGGATGACATTTGTGAGAGGTTGCAACACCAGGAGAAGATGGCAACAGCAGAGCAGTTGCAGGAACTTGTTTCTGCAGTTCAAGGACTTACCATGGAAGTTTAGTCACTGAAGGCAGAGAATGCCGTACTTAAGCAGTACATGACTACTCGGGAGGGTCATGTCACGGTCTGCCCCCCTTCGGCTTGGCATGTGGAAAGTTTGAAGGGTCTCCCAAAAGACTTTGAAAATTCATGGACGCATTTGTTGTCTATTTCACCTTTTGTCCCACCACATATGCCTCAGGCAGGTCCCAAGTGAGATTTATGGTCTCCAACATGACTGGAAATGCCTTGGCCTGGGCAACCCTGTTGATGACTTCAGCCAGTCCCATTTTGCAGGATTACTCAGCCTTTATCAATTCTTTAAGACAAGTCTTCGAACATCCAGAAGTGTTCTTCTCAGCTTGGGAATCCCTTCTCGATGTCAGACAATGAAATATGGATCTATTAACATATATTTCCACATTCAAACGGATTGCCAAAGAGGCTGGATGGCCAGAAGAAGTACAATATACAGTATTCAGGAGAGGCCTGAATGAAGACATAAAAGACGAATTAGCTCGTACTCCACGCATCAGCACTCGATCAGATCTGATGTCCATGGCTCTTCAGATGGATTATAAACTGTCAGAAGGAAGATTGGAGAAGAAGAAAAATAAGGGTCCTTCTACATCGCTGCAGACAGGACCTACTCAGAATACCATGGAATCTCCTCTTTGAGAAGAACCTATGTAAATTGGGTCAGCCTGTGGGCCACTTACCGCTGCTGAAAGAAAAAGGAGAAGGGATATGAGTTTATCCCTTTATTGTGGTTCCAACACTCATCTACTTTGTGACTGTCCAGAAGTGACACCTCAACGCCCGGGAAACGACAGACCCCGGTCCTAGGAGCGACCACTAACCAGGGTGTTATGAAGTGTCCCACTGTCTCAACACAATCCGTATCAGGAAAATTGGATTCCTGTTTAATGTTAATTCCCATATGCCTTCATTTCACAGAAGGTAGAAGGATCCACACTTCGGCCTTGCTGGATAGCGGGGCAGCAGGAAATTTCAAGGACACCATCTGGGCAGGGAAGGAAAATCTTCCTCATTGTCTCAAACCTGTCAATCAGCCCGTAGAAGGAGTTGATGGTAAACCTCTTTGTTCCGGACCCATAATTTACTCTTCCTTACCAGCAGTGGCATCCATCTTTGAACACCAGGAAACCATCAGTTTTGACATATTAGGGCAGCTCCCATAATACTAGGCATACCCTGGTTAAGCATGCACAACCCAGAAATAGATTGGGCCAAGAACACTCTTCAATTCTCGTCTGATTATTTCACCGTTCATTGTCAACCTGAATGTAAAGGCAGTACATTCACTGCCACTTATGTGGCCACGCAGCCCGCTGTCTGTGAGATATTTCTGATTCCTGAACCTTACAGGGAATTCACGGACATCTTTGAAGATCGAAATCCTGAAGAACTACCCACTCATGGGGCAGAAAACTGTGCTATTGATTTAGTTCCGGAAGCAGTTGTCCGCTTTGGCAGGATGTATTCACTCACACTTCCATAAAAGAGAGCCTTCAGAGAGTATCTTGATAGCAACTTACAAAACGGGCTTATCAAAGAATCTAAATCTCCTGCGGGGGCCTCTTTGTTCTTCATTCCGAAGAAGGACACTAAGGAATTCAAGCCGTGTATTGATTACAGAGGACTTAACTGGGTTACCATTCGAGATCACTATCCTATGCCCCTAATAAAGGACATTCTTGAAGTGGTACAGGGGGCCTCCATCTTTACCAAACTTGATCTCCGAGGGGCTTCTCATCTGCTTCGAGTAAGAAAAGGAGACAAATGGAAGACGGCCTTCAGGACTCCTTATGGGCATTTCGAGTACCAGGTGATGCACTTTGGTATAGTATATGCCCCATCCATATTTCAACGCTTCAGGGACAGATTATTTTCCGTCCTCCTCATTCATTCGGTGATCATTTATCTTTATCACATTGTAGTGTTTTCAACCTCCAAAGACGTTCATCGACTCCAGGTCAAGGAAGTATTGAGGTGACTTTGTGATCATCATCCACTAGTAAAACCTGAGAAGTGTTTGTTCAAAGTCACCTCTGTCCCCTATTTGGGATTCATTTTGTCAGGAAAGGCATTGAAATGGATCCTCTAAAAACATTGGCATTATTGAAATGGCCAACTCTTACCAGCGTTTAATATATCCAACGTTTCTTAGGATTAGCCAACTTCTATCGGAAATTAATCAGGAATTTTTCAGAGACCGTCCTTCCCATAACAGCATTACTAAAGAAGGACATTCCTTTTGAATGGAACTCTGCTGCAGCTCATGCCTTTGATCTACTAAAGACCAGTTTCAGTTCAGCACCCATCCACAAGCAACCCAACCAGACTTGAGCTTTCACCGTAGAAGCTGAGGGGTATTCAGGGGCAGTCGTAGCTGTTCTTAAACAAGTCATCTCAGGGAAGGAAAATCCCATAGCTTACCTGTCCAGGACTTTAAGTAGCAGTGAAACTAACTACTCAGTATTAGAGAAAGAGTTGTTGGCCATAAGATGCGCTTGTCTGGAAAGGTGTTACTTGTTGATGGGAGCGGCACATCCTTTTGAAATACGCACAAATCATCGTAACCTAAAGGTGTTGCAACAAATGGATTGTTGTAATGCCAGACAAGCTCGCTGGGCATATTGTTTTGCTCAATTCGACTTTCACATCACGTATATACCAGGGAGTGAAAACGTCTTGGCAGATTGTTTATCCAGGAACCCTGCTGTGATATCCGACTTACAACCCAACTAGGAACACTTGCTTCCAGGAAAAAGATTCCTGCTAACAGTCACATCATTTCTCCAAGATGTTAAAGAGGAATCTTGTGGTTATCAAGCACCTAACACCAACAGAAGAAAACCACTCTTAGACAATCGAGAAGGGTTGTTATTTCAGGGTCAGAGTCTTGTGGCACCCACACTGTCCCTTCAGAGACAGGTCATGGCTTGGTGTCATGATGCTTTCACCGCAGGTCATAAGGGATACTCAGCCACACAAGACCTGGTGTTACGTTCGTTCTGGTGGCCTTCGGTTAGAAAGGATGACAAGGATTACGTACAGTCATGTCCTGTGTGTGCACAAGCTAAGTACAGCACCTCAAAACCCATTGGTTTATTAACTCAAGAAGATACGCCTGCACTTCCCTGGAGTCATTTGTCTACTGACTTTGTGGTGGATCTGCCCAACTCCCGAGGGTGCACTGCTATCATGGTAATCATAGACTCTTTCAGTAAAATGGTGCATTTTCTCTGTTACCTGGACTACCGACTGCACCAGAGATGGCTAAGGTTTTTCTACAAGATATATTCCGCATTCACTGACTTCCAAGAACCATCACATCAGGCCGAGTTTCCCAATACAGTTTATCTTTTTGGAAGGCCTTATGTAATCTCTTGGGTATACAATGCTCTCTGTCATCTGGATACCACCCACAAAGCAACAGTCAAACAGAACGGTTAAACCATACCATGGAACAATATTGACGCTGTTTCACCAATGCTAAGCAAGACAACTGGATAGACATGTTAACCACCGCAGAATTCTCATACAATGCTATACATACAGCCATAAAGATGAGTCTATTCTTTTGCACTTACGGTTACCACCGTAGACCCTTTCCATGTGGGCCATTCCTCTCTTCTCGAATACCATCCATCAATTATTTACCGGATAACATCTCACAGACACAAAAACTGACCTACAATTACCTGACAGAAAACAAGCAGAGGAACAAGACCTATGCCGATAAACATTGCAGTGCAGTTCCAACTTGGGACAAGGACAGTGTAGTTTGGTTATCCACGAAGAACCTCCCAAGCTGGGTTCGCCCGTCTAAATTGTCTCCATGATACATCGGGCCATACAAGATAATCAAGAAGATAAATCCTTTTGCCTTCAAATTACTTTTGCCAAAATACCTTCGCAGAATCCATCCCGTCTTTCACTCCTCACTGTTGCAAACTTACCATCCCGATGACTGGAATCATAAAAGACTACCAGATCAGTCCATACATCCTGAAGATCCTGAAGAATACGAAGTATCCAGAATACTAGACTCCAGATACTGCAAAGGAACTTTGCAATACCTTGGGCATTGGAAGGGATTTCTAACTTCCCAGTATTCTAGGGAATCGAGTACACATGTGAAAGCTCCCGTTTTGCTCAGACGGCAACATCCTGGTAAACCCGCAACGTGGAAGATAAGAAGGGGGCACACTGTCACGACTCGTCTGGTTTGGAAGGTTTGGCATGTCTGGAGAACCACCATCAAAACATGCCATCACGTTTTCTCCAGCGTTGCCTTCTAGGAGTCTAGTTGTTTTCCAAAATGGCAACTTCCGTTCGGCATAATTGCAGAACGGCTGAACAAGCAGATGCGTTACAGCCCTGTTCTAGCCTTGGGTAAGACGCTAGTTTCTTCCTTTCTTACCACCCCTTTGCTTCATGCCTTCATTGCCCTCTGCTACCATTGCCTCCTTACTACCTCCTTTCCGATTCCTGTCTTCGCTTGCTGCCTTTCCCTACCTGCTGATGGGACTTACGCTTCCTCTTCTGGGTGTTGTTCTGTTTGAATCCGAGTGGAAAATCTTCGGAGGCACTGCCTCGCCCTTCTATTAACAATGGATACCTGCTTTAAGACCCGGGGGGGTGTTTATGCCAGCTTTTTTTTTTTTTACCTCTAAATTGAGGATTGCACCCGGAGAAACACAAAGTCCTGCTGGGACACCCAGCGGACAGAGTGGTTTCCCCCAGGGACAGACCTTACCTCTTCAAGTGTCGGCGATCAGCACTTAAAAAAAAACCCAGATCCTCTCTGTCCAAGGAATCATCTGAGTCAAGCTTTGAATCTTCAGGTGGGGAAGAAATATGTGAGAACAATTGCTTGAAAAATGGCAAAGTGTCTCTCTTACACAACTGCTTCAAAGATGACTTCCTGACATACTCCCTTACCAGGAATTCTTAAGTAGTTTCCTCACATCCCCTGTTATACACTCCTGCCAAGTATCTTTGTACAATGTCTCTTTCATACACTTTGAGGGGACTCCCCGATATATTCTCCTGCCAGGTATCCCCTTCCGGGTTCTATAGATCCCGTGGTGTACTTTCCCACCAGTTATCTTTTCCCCAAAAGGCTCAGTGCCTGATATATCCCATTTATCAGGTCTTCTTTCAATGTTCTCTTTATTTCCAAGTTCTACTCCTGTACTCTCTATCCTTCGTGGACTCTAGATTTCACTTGTCCCAAGCTTTCCCATATGGATCTCTCACAAATGAAGACTTGTTCAAGTTATGTTTCTTACCTTTTTCACCAATACTTATTTGCTTATCGCAATGCTTGCTCCAACTTTCCCCATATGAACTTCTCATATATGGAGACGTTGCGCAAATCTTGTCTTTCAGCTTTTTCAGTAACATTCATCTGCTTGTAATCAGATTTCCTCCAGCTTTCCCCATAATGACATTTCAGGCATGAGGAATTGTGCAAATTCAGTCTTTCTAATTTACTTGGTCGATATTTAAAATGCACTTTCAATTGACTGTGTACTTGTCAGTGAAAACCCTCTTTAAATGTCCAGCACCGCTGATTCACCTTGCAACAACTAGTCCACATGTTTTGCTTAGGGTTTCTTTCAATCCACATCAACTCCTTCTCCCTCTTTCTCGTCTCAGTACTTGAGGCATTATGGGAGTTGGAGTCCATAAGATTAACGGGACTACTAATGAGATTTTGTTTCAGATTTTTACCTAGTACAAACACATCAGGATAGAAGATGTGATTTGTGTGTTATGTAATGTGAGGAAGGCATGGTATCAACAGTAAAACATACACAAGTGACCACTGTTCAAGGGTGTTTATTGAACTTCAACAAGGGTATGATAAACGCCTAATGAATCCTAAATCTGCAGATGGGAGCAAGCTACGACCATCAAATAATAATAACGCAGTCTTAGTGGTGTCTTGTCAAAATAAAAGGGCCTATACTATAAAACCTATTGCCAAATTGACCTCTAAATACAAATAGTGTGGGGGTAGTGTTTATGAAAAAGTAAGAAGGGTTCAAGAAATTATATGTCAGTATGTTCAGGTCTTTGGCCTGCCTTCCCCACCTTTTCACTTGAGCATAGCACAATCTCTGGATTCTTTGGCACAAGGATACAGTTCAATCAGTAGCATCAGAGCCTTCTGTGCCCAAGTCTCTTTGCCTATCAATGTCTCTTGATTCAGTGGGCCTGATGCAACAAAACAAACAAAAAGTTATTTTCCTCTTACAAGTACTCAATTCAGGTAATTCACTATTCACCCTAGATCCCCCTCAGCCGGGCTCAGAGTCCTTTAATACAATGATCGTCACTTTGGATCCCCCTCTTCCGGGCTCAGATCCTCTTTCCCAATGTTCATAGAGTATTCTTCATCAGGTGACTCACGGTTCACCCCGAATCCCCCAAGGCCGGTCTCAGATCCATCCTCTTACACAATTAGTCTCCCTCAGCCATGTTCGTACCATTTTCAGTTAGCCTCAACTATCGAAGACTTTCGAATGTGCACAGGGTTTGGCTTGACCCGTTGCAGGACCACTTCCATTTCACAATTCCTTTTCACATTTGCCACCTTTCAGTTGGATACCTAAAAGAGACCTTCGAATGAGCACCCATGTGGCGCCAGACCACTCTGTTTACAGTATCCTGCAGAGCAAAGTGGTAACAGTATTTACCATCCCATGCCACAGGAAACTAAGGAGGAACTTGTTTGATGCAAGTCAGGGAATCTCAGCGAGTGTGCCGAGCAATGGCTGCAAGGAGTGGTGCCTGAACGGCTCACTCCTGTGTCCATTTCTGTTCTATTTAGATCAAATGTTCAAGTACCAAGTGCCAACACAGCACACGGCAGGGTGTATTGCAGGCATGGATGAGAGGTTCATGAGAGCATCCCATTGCAACTGCATGAACCAGATGTTGTTGTCATATGGCCTGGATCTGCATTCTTTGTCTATCCAGGTGTTTTGGACTACAGCTTCCATCATCTCTACCCAGCTCTACCTCTTCCTACTCCTCTCACCCCCTCCCTCACTTAGCCCCTCTCCTTCAGCACCTTTCCTATCAATAATGTAAATTGTTCCTTGTACTGTTCTCTGGTTCAGATTCATTTGTCATGTATTGCTTATTGTATTATGCTTGTTCCTCTTGTTAAGTGCTTTGGATTAAAGTGCTATATAAATAAAAATAAATACAAAATACAAATACAAATACAAATGCAATGGCGGGCGATCATGTGCGTCATAGTCCAAAACAACTGTGCAGGCATGACTAGGATGGAGAACAGAGCAGACAACAAGTGTATGTCCTTCTTTACCCAGTGTTAATAGGCATTAATTCTAAATTACACCCCAAACACTATTTGATTGTAGAATAGTAGCGGGCGAGAAAAAAACACAAAAATAGGTGCAGTATTGTACACTATTTCTTTTTTAAATGTATCATAGTTGGACACATTTGTGTTTTTAACAATCTTGGTCTGATAATTTTCCATTGAGCTAACATGTTGTTCAACCTATCCGGCACAGCCAGTCAGTTTAACAATGCAGGAGTGGATATTATGCAACCTGAAGGCAAAACCTTCTATTTGATTGGAGAGTTTATTATGACACAATCTCAGTTCTATCACAATCTGCCTCAAACTTACATCCGAAGTCATCTAAGCATTTTCCTCACCCAATGGTTTCATTTTAGCAACATTATTTCCAACTCACTTGTATGCATATTGCTGTAAATCAGGCATATCTTAAATTGTGGTCTTCCAGGTCCTGTGCATTGCAAAGCACATTATCAAGGGTAATCCAGTCACTGGGGGACAGCCCCCTGATCACTCCCTTCCTCTCTTGTGTACTGTCCAGCTTTTAGAGACAAGCAGAGAAGCATTGGTTTGTGGTTGAGGGCACGATCCTCACAGTGCAGTTTATAATGTGACCCCAATGGACGTTTCACCAGCAGAATATTAGTGCACTTCAGCTGGATGAAGGGCAGAAGCAGATGAAAGTTGTGCCAAAATCACAGAATACAACATTTTACCTGACAGTACAGGCACAGAGGCTACATTCAGGCCACAGATCTCAGAGGTATGACAGGTCCGGCTCTGTACAGGGTACGTATGGACACGTCCACTATTACAATCCAAGGACCACAGGGAGGATGACAGGCAGCACAGCAAACGTGCAGGGCAATGATTCCAGCGCACAAGGAGGACTGTCACAATCGCCCCCAGCAGCGGTACTATGCTCTCACTCACTACTTCCAACACACGTTCCATGCTAGTTGCTCCACCAGTGCCCATCACAGCTTCACACACCTCTGGCAAGCAGGAGACATGACTGTCCCCAGCAACTCCTCTGTGACTCCAGCAGTGTGTGGGCCACACTTTAGGCACCATTTTGGCAGAGCTTCTTTGTTTAGGCTGCTGACACATGGTCTGCACACCGTGTATTCAACCATGGAGAACACCCTCTCCCCACCTCAGCAGCATATCCATCTGTATCAGTAAAAAGCTGTGAAAACAAGATATTATTTTAGCACCTACAACATTCTGTATGTGTCAGAAGGATGCTGACCCAGGCGTCCAAATCAGTCCCTGCCTAGTGGGTTACCCTGAGCAACCATATTTTTAGTTTCCTACTCAGCAAAATAACTGGACCTGTTTTTCAATCCGAAGACCAGCACGATTATAGATTGCTATAATGTTGCACCTAGGAGCAAAATTCAGAGGAATTGGTGAAGGACTACATCATGGCATTAATGCATTTTGCCTTATTGTGTAGCTTTGTTGATAAACCTGATAAGCATTGTGGTACGTCAGAAGCAGGAGTCGGACACAAAGGTGTCATTTGGCTATATACTTTTATTTTAGATAACAAAACACCTACCTTTCCCTGGCTCCCCTGGGAAGTCCCTACCTAAAGTAAAGTTAACTGGGTGCTTGTCGTCAGGATGAATGTCCAACCAAAATGTCTGTCTGTTTTATGGCTCCACCTATGGATTCAGTACCGAAAATCAGAAACACGACCTTCATTTAGATGGAGGTAATTACAGCAACAAAAATGCAGTCGAGGTGGCGGTATGACCCACGCAGTATTACCGCATACCTCCAATGGAATACAATGGGACTTCAACATGAGGAATAACTAGTCAGTCCGCAGGACTCTAAAACCTGTGGGACTTTACTATTACCACAACATTACCGCATGCAGTAATTGTAAACAAATTTGGCGGTGCTACAAAAGGTAACGCTGCCAAACATGTACTGAGGTCCTACAATTGCATTTGAAAATAGTAAGACAAATAAACAGGATATAAAAGCAACACGAAACAAAATCAGCATGCTAAGCAAATCTTAACACCACTGAGACTTTTATACAACTATACGCTATTAAATATCTGATGGAGGAAAGACCATGGGCCTCATTACGAAGCTGGCGGTAGCCATGCCTGTAGTGCAGGTCAGACATGGTGGCTGCAAGGGCACCCGCGAGCAGAACTCCTAGTATGGTGGTACGGTAGCAACGGTGCCGGTAGCGATGCCAGCGCCGTTGTTGCCTTAACGCCATACTTGTAATGGGGCCTTATGAGTGCAGTAGTAGCTTTGCACGAGTTCTGAGGTATAGATTGCCACTTAGCAGCTGTCTGTCTATGCACAATTCTGTAGAGAGTTTATGCAGCCCTTGGGAGGGTGAGGGGGGACATACAGTCAAATATAACAATAATAATTTGTTGATTCATAATCTGCTTCCTACTATAGTCTACCATTTTGAAATCACTGTCATAATTAGTGTCTTGGGAATTACCCAAAATATCAACATGAACGTATGAGTGGAATAACTTGCCGCAGAGAATAAAATAATTGCGTAGCGCATTGTGCAAAGAGTTGTTATGGTTCTTTGATCCCACTATGGGTGCCATTTTAGTGTAGTGTAAAACTGAAAAGTAAAACCAGATGAAATCACCTTTCGTCTTAATAATGATAATTTTGCATTTATATAGGGCTACGAACCCTCAGGCATCTGAGTGCTGCTTATTATTACCCACGGTGTGTGGTGTGTGGTGTGTGGTGCTCATTTGTTGACCTCGGAAGGATGAAAGGCTGAGTTTGCCCCTTCCGGGATTCGGACCTGCGTCAGCAAGGTCTGCACAGATGTCAAAGCGATCGTTCTACTCGCTGTGCTATTTGGCCGGCTTTACGAAGTATGCCGTTCTGCTTCGTGAAAAAGCAAACACCCCCTGAGAATTGCACTTATCAGCCTGCTTTCACTTTACTTTATTCTTGATATAGCGCTGCACGCCCGAGGCCTGAGAGTGCACAAAGAATCAGGACAGACAAGGACACACCTAAATCGGGGGGGGGGGGGGGGGGGGAGAAGGGAGTGCAGGACATCAGAGTAGGATGAGAGTTATTGTGCTCATTTTAAGAAGATTAGGCTAGTCCTTTGTCATAAAGGTGCGTTTCTAATGCTTTTTTAGAAGTTGCTAGAGGGAGGATGGATCCAAGGCACAGAGATAGTTTTGTTTCAGGAACGAGGGGCCCAGCAATGAAAGCTAGCACCCCGAAACATGCCTCTTTCAACAACACCTGACCAAGGACTAATTCCAAAGGACGCATATACCGGCACACAGACCTCACAGTACTGTGCTACTGTTAAAAGATGGCAGCCCAAATGCAGGCTACCCACACTCTGTACTCTCGAACTAGGCCCGCGCTTTAAACAATAAATATAAAAAACAAGAGTTAATCATATGATGCTGTCTTTTCAAGAACAATCCTTATGTATGGTAACTAAAGAATTACAGGTTAGTTTTCTTTTTTTTTTTCAAAAAGGGACACATTCAGAGGTGTTGTCTTACCCATCTTTCCTAACTCTGCCTATTTCTCAACCCTCTCTTCCATCTGTGTCCCCAAGGACCGTTCTTATGCATACATGGCCACAGTGCTGGCAGGAGCGGAGTCTGTCCCTAGAAGATTTGGGCATACATTCTGTCTGTAGTGACTTCCTGACACACTCCTAGGCACAATGTGGCACCTGCACATGTATAAGAAGTCCCTTATTATTACTTATAATCACTTAATAACTTACATCACAAGCAACAAATGATGTAACCTTACATTCTACCTCCCTATCCATTGTCGGTCACCAGAATAAGTCTTTCATCCTTGATTTATTTGGAGTTCTGTATTGTGCCTCTAGCATACAATCGTTTCTAAGCTAGAAGAATGACGTAGGTTGAGAAAGAAAGGTAAGAGAGCTGGATTGAAGATGAAAGAAAATGGAGCAAGAAATCAGATGGGTATAATTTATGACAGAATATTTAAAATGTCTTTGACTTTTATGGGCCGATGCAGGAAGGAATTTACATATTGGTCCTCATTGATGAATATTCAAGATTTCCTATTATGAGAGTTGTACAGTCAACAAACTTCAAAAGCACTGCTCAAGCGCTTGATGAAGTATTCTGAGAGAGGGGTATTACGATAGTTGTGACGGTCATTCAGAGGCTATGAGTTCACCAGACTGGCTGACCACCCAGGGTTCAAAAACAAGAAAATCAGACTCTTGTGGCCCCAAGCCAGTGGAATGGCTGAGAGGTTCATGGCAATTATCAAATGCACCGCCAAGAAAGCAGAGGTTCAACACATGCCTCTGCAAAGTACTGAGACAACATTGCACCACCCCTCATGAGGCCACAGCGATAACGCCAGCCGAACTAATGATGGGCAGACATTTGAAAACGAGTATGCCTTACTATGGGATATTCCAACATGCGAAAGATGAGATCTGAGCAAGAGAAAACAGGAAGAAGATTGCCGCAAAATATTACCCTGATCAGTGGAGGAAAGCAGAGGAAAATGACTTTGATTTTGGAGATGAAGTACTTATGCAACGCAAACAGACGAAGAAGTCGGACTCAAGGTATCTGCCAGTAACCACCACATGTAACGGTTTTTTGAGAGGCCATACTCAACACAGGGAGTTGCTCCCCCACGTTAAGTGTACCACAATAAACGGTTAATGTCACTTCTTTTATTCAGCCCTATCTCAGCCTCATATCTTGCCCCTTGGATTCACCCCAAAACCCCCGAGCTACCAATGAGATGAGAACCAGGCTTACATACAGGGAATATATTTGTATTTATTTGCATTAGAAGCAATAGAAATCACACTGAACTACACTCACCACCTTCTTTGTAGCTCACAAATAACTTCTTGTTACACAAATAAATCACAGAAATTAATTGGGAAAAACACAAATCACAGTACTTTATCTCAATGTCAATTCAAGAAATAATTAGCGTTAGTCAGTGAACAAAATCAATTACAAATGTAGTGCTGTGCAATTTCGATTTTCAGGGTGATTTAGCAGTGGGTCCTTCAGACCCCCCGCTCTTACTTTGGTCTGTGTTGGGGAAGCTGGACATCAGAAATTGGGATGATTTGAGAATTTTGAATTTCAGACCCCCCTGCACTTAAAAGCCTGTGTTGGGGAAGCTGGACAGCAACAATTGGGATGATTTGAGAGTTTGGATTTGGTCCACCTCCACTTAAAGGCCTGTGTTGGGGAAGCTTAATGGTAAAATTATGAGGATTATTTTAGTTTTGGTTTAGGAACAAAGGCACCCCTCATTTGCTAAAGGACGTTGGGTTTAACAGGCAAAATAGGGTTTCCCAATTGCATTACAGTCTATAGTTTTCAGCGCACACCAGGAATGAACTTTGTTAATTTTGAATTTTAACAAAAATCACCCTCTGGTGTTCCACCAAGGGGTATTAAATTAATATGTGTAGTTAAGTAGGCTAAGGATATACACAGTTTTGCCCCCTCCCCCTGCTCAATATAAAGGGAAAGGATTTAGGGCAAGCAGACTCCCCCACATTTCAGTCTCACAAGGCTCAGTTCTACTTACATAGAAAGCCTCAGATTAAAGTTCAGGAAAGCCAGCCGCATTTCAGCACCCTCTTGAAGGATAGGGAAGGGGTCTGGTCACTCCACTCTCAAGGATGGTCCCCAGCACTTCACCATAGAATCCAGTCGGCCTTTAGGCCTCCCCAGCAAGAGACAGAGCAGTGATAGACAGCTCCATCCAGAGGAAATCAGCAGCTCTTTTCACAATGGTAATTTGTAGGAGGACTCCCCCACTCTCATAGTGCATTAACTTTATATAGCAGTGATGACACCATCAAGTTTACAATTTTGGGGAGTAACCTGGAAGAGTTCTTGCAAATAGGATTGGAGAGTTACCCTTCTCTCCCCTCCCATCTCTAACCTCTCTCTAAGGATTGGTTTAGGAGTCTGGAACAGACATATGGCAACTTCTCTTTGAAATCCCCCTTTGTCTGTTTGTTTGGCAAAACTTAGTTTTGTAGCAAAACTCCATACACTACTAGTAACCACCACAATATGCATATATTCTGCTTCAGCTACTCATGGGAAATTTTATAAAATGACAGCCATTTCCGCATCATGTTGCAGGCCCATGAGGCAATTTTTCACTGTTTACACTAAAAACAAAACAATTATGAACATGGAATTTACTCTCCAAATACCAAATTTTACCCCCCTCCAGTCTGCCAGGAGCACCTTTTGGCTCACCATTACAAACCCCTAAGTCACAGATGGAGGAATTGTTTATCAGCAAAATCGCCTGGAAATTATCCAATAAATTAAACATACATGTAATCAGTGAGACTTGTGGTTTCTGGGAAAATGCAACAGTTGTGACAGTCCATTTAAACAAAAAGAATCTTCATATATGCAAATATGAGCTTCCCTCCTGCAGGTCGTTTGTCTCTCTCTTTCTGTGACAAGAGTTTTTTTTATTAGTCTCTTTGGTTGTTTGAAGTTGGTGGCTGCAGATCGTAAATGGGAGGTAGGGATGTAACGGTATTACGGTATACCGTTAAAGATACCGTGAAGCACTTAATTGAACAATAATAACCGTCACATTGTTTATACCGGTATACCGTTCATACCGCTAAGTGTACTTTTCAATCTGATTTGGAAAGGCTGCAGTAAGCAAGTGCTGCACAGTCTTGGTCTTTCACTGTTGGATGTGCCGTCTGCCAAGTAGTTTCAGTTGGAGCAGTTTTTAATGCCATTCCATAAACCACACGTGCCTGACACAAAATCAATATGTTAGCAATAGGAAGAATAAATACAGTGCCAAGAAGGGAAAGGGTTTACTTTGGGTTGGCGGCTTTGGGGTTTATATATTTATAATGGATAATGTTAACCATATGACAATGGGGGATTTCCCTGGTTCCATCATTGAATTTACATATAATAAGTCACACTGCGAAATGTACTCCTCTCTGTGGGAATTCCCTGCTGCCATACAAAAGGGTAACATGTCCGTGATTACTGAACACCTTTTGGCCCGCAAGTAAACTAAAGGCTGTAACTTAAAGAGAGAGTGCGTGTGCGTGTGTGTGTCTATGCGCACAAGCGTATACTACCATCAGACTCCATTGATCTGTGGCATGCAGGTTATCAAGATGGCCACATGTTCGTCTTCACCAGTAGCCAGTGGGGGAGCTAAAAGCCTAAATGACCACTTAAGAAAAGCTATTAAGTATGCTTTGCCAGTCGCAGCAGGGCTCTTTCCCCCCCAACCCCCTCCTCCTCTCCACACGTGTGTGTGTTGTTTGGTGGAAGCAAGGGGTGGCATTTCAGTGGAAAGTATGTTGAAAAGCCCAATTCTGGCCCTGGGTGCCTGGTTTTCTTTGTGATGATAAATCTGACAATTTAGTTCACTCCACCTGCTATACCATGATAACCATGATATACCGTCATTTGGCAAGAAGGTTATTGTACCGTCATAAAACTAATACCGTGACACCCCTAATGGGAGGATGCATTTGCTACACAGAGATCTCCCACTGCAAATAAGAGCTTGGCCGGCCCTGTGATATTATGAGGCCTGTCTTCTTATCTGAAGGGCACCATAATTCCGATCTGAAAGGCTTGTATTTTTTGTATTTCTTTCAAAGTTTCAGCTTCAATTGATTGTAGCCCCTGTTTTCTCACCTCCCCCCTACATTCCGACCATGCACCAGCCAGGGCCAATTTTCCTGCAGAGAGCCAAGCCTTCAGAGACAGCAAGTTTAGAGAGAGTTTGTTTTCTACACCCTTCAGGCACAACACATATTTCAATTGTAAACAGTTGGGATGCACAAACCAGGCTGGCAGTGGTGGAACTCACATACTGCATTTTTTAACATCAACCTTTATTCTTTGACATACGGTGCATTTTACTGATCAGAGTTCACTTTTCTTTTGCGCTGAAAGTGCAGGGCTGTTTCCTTCAGTTATTAATAAAATACACTTTTAAATATTTGCTGTTTTTTTTCTGCTTTAAAGTGCATCTGAATTGTCACAGTGCACCACCTTTTGATGGGTGACAGTTTCAGTGACAAATGCTGCATTTCTGTCTCAAAAGTGCTTTTCTTTTGCAATCTGCACTCGGATTACATTTTTGTTTTAGCTTTCTCTGGATTTCCCCTGCAGAAAGACGCGTGCATAGTCTGCCTAAATAGGCCCAATCTTTCAGCATGCAGGTTTCTGAATGCTGGAAGGTCAGATTTCCAATGAGCCCTTCAATTCTATTGGTTTGGGGCCTTTGATTACATCCCACACATAGTGATTGCCTAAAGGGTTCCATGATCACCATGTCGTGAGGCGAGAGAAAAGTGACTAGTAATGCTTTGCAGTTCCGACACTTCAGAAAAGCGGAGGATGAATAAAGGGATAAAAACCCACAAGGGGGATACCAAAAGAAGTGAGAAGCCTGTTAGAAGGACGGCAGGAAGAAAGTGGATCCCCAGACCCTGAGCAATTAGTGGTACACGGAAGATATGGAAGAATGATATGGAGACCTTGCAGATGGGTTGAGGAAATATAGATGTAGGCATTTGAAAAGGGGGAAATTGTTGTGTCCTTAGTCAGACACCGTCTGTGAGTGGGAAGTCCAATAGGGTGGAGCTAGGGAGAGAAAGAAAAGGCAAGTGAGGTGAGGGGAAGAGTTTTAGTTTTGTGAAAGGAAGATTAAAGAAAGAGATACCCATGATCCTGTCTCTGTGATGTCTGTTCATATTGTGTGGCTCCTTGTGACTCAAAGGTCACAACAGTAGCCAAACACAGAGCAACTTTATATTCAATCAGAATTTAGCAGTGGAGAACAAGTTAGGAAGTCATCACACAAGAAAAGTGTTTCAGTGTTCTCCTGAAACGGAAGAGGTCAGCCTTGAGTCTTAGTTTTAATAAGAATGTGTCCCAAAGTTATGGGTCCTTGACTGTAAACACTGTGGTGCTGCTTGTTTTACTGTGGTGAGCTGTTTGGTTCTGCCTGTAATTAGTTGCAAAGCAAAGATGTCCTTTGGGGCCACAGTAGTCAATTCCATGGGGAATGTGTTTAAAGCCTGCAGACCATAAGGCTCTGCATGCACTGGCTAAGAGTTTGAAATGTATATGTTGATATATGTCGAGTTACTGTAATGCATGTAAGGGACTCAGAAGACTGGTTAGTTTGGGCTATTAGGTGTCGCTTGCAATGCCTATAAGCTCAAACTATTGCATTAGAGTACAGATACGGAGAATGGCCTATGAGGAGGGACACAGAAGAATTACATGTGAGGAGGGACACAGTCTCTAGGTGTTGTTTGGTTATGTGCCCACCCATTGCCTGCCCATGGTCATGCTAATCTCTATGGCCATTCCCACTCATTCTTCCCCCTGCTTGCCCCAAACACTGTCGCCTGGAAACTGTTTGAGCTTGATTTAATCAAGCCTTAACATCAGGCATTGCATTCAAAGTGTCTGCCAGTGTTCTTTCAAAGCAGTTTTTCTGAGAGTAAATGGCTTAATTGGAGTTGTAAACATGCAACAGGTGTAATAAAAATGTCCTACCGTCAGGCTTCAGCCACTCGATTTATAAACTGTCGGCACATCCTTCACTGAAGTCCTGTTAAAAACAAGTATTGGGAAAGCCACTGAAGTCCTATTTAAAACAAGCATTGAGAAAGCCAACATGTTCGGCGTGTGCATAAGCGTTAGACTTTTGCCAGGCACTGCTATTAGATGACCAGGTACTCTGTACCATTTTGCACCTGCTACCAACAATGGGTAGTTAATACCACTGTGGCTGTGCCTGGCAAGTGCCTTTCCAATGCCTATTTTGGAGAATTTGTAGATTACAAAGTTCCTTGTTGGGTAGGTCTACATTAATATCACAATATTCAATTTTAAAGGTCTAGGGCACTAACTAGCTGCACTTTGTGATTGAGGCCCAGGAATGTTCGGATTTGCTTCAAGATTTGGTTGTTGCGTTTGCTTGATCATGCCCTGATGTGTGTGTTGAACAAGAAGCTGAAGTCAAACAGGGTACTTATGCTTTTAACCTTGGCCCCATGGACTGTTGTGCTGCCCGAGAGGTTGATCAGAAAAGAGGGAGTAAGATGGTTAGCAAGCTAATGAATTGTAGAACCACTGTCTACACCCACTTTGAAGCTCAGGCAACTTGCCTTCACCCAGACCTGATTCATTTTGAGGAAACCTGTCAACATTTTTGTCTCATTACATTTCCTCCCATTCTTATCTTTGCTGAGCTGCATCAGTGCACCAAAGTAAAGAGAGTTTGAAGCCCCCCAAGTGGCATGCTACGAATCTTATTTATAAATGGAAGAGCTTTGGAAAAAAGGACAATGCTCTTATGACCCCACAGGTCTCCTTCAATAGTGCCAAGCAGAAATCACCTAACTTTACTTGGAAAAAGCATCTGTAATAAAGCAAATTATTCATCTGAATTCAATTTCCTTTGATTTGTTTGGATCTACTTCAAATGGCCCTTTCACGATACACTTATAAATATGCCCTTTGTGTCCTTAAACAATGGCAAGCACGCTCCACTCAATGCACAAAAAGGCTGCAACAAAAGTTTCACATTCATTCTCCTCAGCTCCTTAAACTCTTTACACTCCTTGTTCCAAGCAAAGACTACACAAGGCCTCATTACGAGTCTGGCTGTAACTGTCCCGGAAAAACCGGCAGGTTACCGCCGGACCCGTATTACCATTCCGCCTCCGTGATTCCCGGAATTACTGGGGCATTACGACCCCGGTGACCCGGGAATTCCAGAGGCGGAATTCTGTAAGTCCCCATTCCCAGTCTATGACGGAGCCGGTGTTTCCATTTCCGCCTGCAGGCGGGTGGTGTTAAACACGCCAGGTCAGACCTGGCGGGAGTGACACCTCCCACCTGCAGGACTCTGAATCAGCCAGTCTGGAAAGAACGGTGGCGGTGGTTTTACAACCACCGTTCTTTCCAGACCAGCAGGGTGGGTCGTAATGAGGCCCATTGTCTTGCAGTTCGGATGATTACTGGTCTACGTCACTGGCTGGCTTCCCTACTTCAGCACTCAAAGCAACATATTCAACAGTAGCCACCAAATTACTCCAAATGTCAATGCAACATGAACCCATATTCCCACCTACACTTTCCACATCTTCGCAAGGAATGCATAACAAGCAATTTACTACAACATTGAAAACACCTGGTAGGAATTTAACCATAAAATCAAATTCACCTAATAGCAGTAATCATTGTATGTTACGTGAACTATCATTCTCTGAACCCTTGGTCACCAACAAATCCTGGTTTATGGGCCATCCTCAGTCAGAGTCAGACTCAGAATTCCCAACAAATCAGAATCTGAAATGGCCCGCCCTCATGTACACCCCTATCCTCAATGGGTGTTGTATTTGGGTCTACATCTCTAGAAAGAACATTTGCTTCAAGCCCAACCTAAGTGTTTCTTTTCTGCATGTACACGGTAAAGGTCAGAAAACATGTGTAACTGATGTAACACAACTATGAACTCTCCAGTGCCTGCTTTGTTTTACAACCACATGTAATACAACATACATTCTCTGCATAATTTCTTGCACAGAGTCGGTTTGGTTGTTGCTGTTGCTCATTGGGCCTCATTACGACCCAGGCGGTAAGTTACCGCCTGGGCCGTGACTTTACCACCATGGCGTAAACTACGTTTACGCCATGGTGGTTGGTGGACTTACCGCCCCATTCCGACCTTGGCGGGGCGGTAAGTCCCCAATCCCCATTTACCCTTCCCCATTCCCATTTTTGCCCCATAGGGCATAATGGGAGTGGGGAAGGCGTTAAATACGCCACCGTAAATTACGGTGGCGTAATTAACTCCATGGTCCCTTAGCGCCATGGATTTTAACACCTGCTAAAAGCAGGTGTTAAATCCGCCATGGCGCTAAGGGACCTCGTACTCAGGCGGTAAGGGTCGGCGCTGTTTACGGCGCCGTAAACCCCTTACCGCCTGGGTCGTAATGAGGCCCTTATGTATTAAAAAAATATATAGAAAACATACCTGACACCATCCTTTTACACTAGGTAGTTGTTCATTTTCACATAATCATATTTGAGGGTGCAGTAGTAAGAGATCAACACAAAGGTGGCGTTTCTGTTGCTGCAGATTTTATTCAAATGAAAATAGGGTTGGGGAAAGGCCTCACTAGCCTTAACACTAAGAGGGTTTTCCCTGCCTCAACACAAATCTCAAATGTGTCTGTCAGGATGTCAAAATAAAAAGAAGTCCACCGCTGTGTCAAAACTTGAACTCTAGCCCTCATACTAACAACTCACTATAAAGTGCAAAGGAGTTGTCTTCTCAGCAGGTTATTCATAGTTCTTTTCCAAGTTTGGAACTGTGACGTATCTAAGGGTGTCATCCCTTCTCCACTAGGAGGAGACCTTTCCAATGCAGTGAGGGACCTGTGTCCACAGTACAATAGTCCCCCTGAGGGTGGTGCGTAGAGGGAGGATCACATGGCGAGGTACCCTTTTTGGGATTGGGGATGACCATCTTCAGAGAACGCGGTATAACCCTGCCTTAACACCTCTAACCCCTTCTCCAATGTTAAATCCTCCCTCCCCCTCTGTTAATAGGACCAATATGTTCTATTGTCAAGCTACTCCACCTAACATACTTGACAAGACTAAAACATCAGAAAATGCTAAATATACTACATGTGGTTCTAATTTTACTACTGTGAATAAGATGACCTTGAGTCCAAGGATCACTCTGGAAAAACAGAGCGAGCACTCTAGTCTCTCACCGGGTATAATTGGTCCTAAGAAATTCAACCACCCAGCACGGGAGTTTAAACACAGCACAGCTGAGATGCCAAGAGAGAGCTATCCTCGAAGGAGGAAATCGGTCAGCTGGGCACCGGCCAAGCAGATGAGAGCCAGAAGGGAAGCCATGAATGGAGGAGAAGAAAACCCTGAACATAGTCCAGGATGAAAGGACTGCTCGGGCTATTGCCAAGACAATCCTCCAGGCATCCCAGACACCTGCAAAGCGCCCGAGAGGAAGGACGCACAGCTGGGGAGAAGCAGATGTCCGCAGAGTCGCGGCAGACCCTGACCGTTCACGAAATGCTACCGGAGCCTCAAATAAGGGAGCAGCTGTTCAGGAAATTGTGTAGCCTGCAGAGAAGGGACGCAGGTTTACCGTCTGGTGCTTGAGGTCCAGGGGAGCAAGAGGGTCAAGTCAAAAGCTCCAACAAGAGGGTCTGAGATACTGGGAATAAATATTGCGAGTCCGGGATCCACACCCAAACTGAGACAATAGCTTGGCAGGAGAGTTAACCAAGCCATTCTAAATATTGTGAGTATGGGACCTGCCGCCAAAGTGATAAGAGGGTCTGCGACCCTCGGAATGGACATTGCGTGCCTGGGACCCGCTTTCAAATCCATGAGAAGATAACTGCTTGGCAGGAGAGTAAACCAAGTGGTTCTAAACATTGCATGTCTAGGACCCACACCCAAAAGTGATAAGAGGGACTGGTACTCTGTGAATTAATATTGCGAGTCTGGGACTTGCATCCGAAGAGAGAGAATTACTTGGCAGGCGAGTGAACTAAGCCATTCTAAATATTACGAGTCTGGGACCCGCACCCAAAGTAAGAGAAGAGTACCTAACCCAAGAGTCCTATACTGGGCAAAAGAAGTGTGCCAAGATGTTGGGATAAAGCAGTGTGGAGCAAGAAACCCTTTCTTATGAATTATTCAGAGAAGAGACATTTGCTTGAGAGAATGCAGGCCTGAGAGGTCCCAAAGAAAAGGAAGTAGAGCCAGCAAGAGTCTGGGCAGTGATATTCAAACATTTTAGGCTTGGGCTACCCATGTGGGCAGGCCGGGCCCCCCAAAAATGCCAAAAGGACAATAAATCCAAACGGCTATGAACTATTGTGTGCCTTCACCGCACCCTATTACCAGTATAGTCCCTGGGCTCCCCACCTGCTCCCATCACAGTCTCTGGGCTCCTTCATCCCACTCCTACCCAGTCCATGGGATCTCCCCACCCCACCATAGACCATGGGTTCCCCCCACCCTGCTCCCACCACTATCCTAGGGCTCCTGTCCATCCTGCTCCCACCACAGTCCCTGGGCTCCGCAACCCTACTCCCACCACAGTCCCAGGGCCAGTGGTGATTGGTGAATGTTTTAAGTGAAGGGGCATAACTATTTCCCCCAGATATGCCATAGCGACCGAGCATAACTAGGGAGCCCAAACCAATCAAGGGGCAGTTCGGGGGGGGTCTTCCCCCTGGGAATTTTTCCTGGGATTTTTTTTAAAGTAATGGGTTAAAATGTTGCTTTTTAGAGCATACTTATAAAACAAATTGGGTAAAAAGCCAAACAGTTTGTAATTGGCGCTGGGGGGCACAAGGGGCAGGTATTATATTTTTTTTACTGGACATCTATGATAGATGTCCAGTAAAAAAATACCATCCCTGTCCCCTCTGCCCCACAGTGCTTAACACAATCAACATGATTATGTGTGTATGCAAGGCACTGGGGGACCCAGGAGGAAAGCATGGTATTGACTGGACATCTAGGATAGATGTCCATTAAACAAATACCATCCCTGTCCCCTGGGCTCCACAGCACCTCAGAAGGAGAGCTGATTTTGGCAGGTGGGTAGGGGGATTGGACAAAGGCATTTTTAAATTGTCTTTGTTGTACAACCCTCCTCCCCCACTCACAAATATCCGCTCCACAGACCAGCACAAACACACACACACATTCACACAGCATTCACACAGCAAGCACGTTACCATTCACACGAGCACCCATCATCATATGCTCACTCATAACACAAGCATACATGCATCTATACACATATTTAAATACAAAATAAATGAACATAAACGCACCTTCTGCCCCGGTCCTGAAGTTTCCTCCCCAGCGCTCTAACTCCTGTATCATGAACAAGAATCGGGAAGCAATAGCTTCCTGGTTCCTGCGTGCAGGGGCCTGTTTGTGGGTGCTGGAACGTCCCGCTCCAGGCTGCTCTGTCCGTATGTGCGAGGAGGAGCAGGAGCTCCCCTTGCACATACAGACATGCAGTTCCCCAGCCAGCATTTCCAATGAGCTATGCAATGCTTATGAAGAAAATCGCCCCAGCCTTGCATGGCTCAGTCAGCATGTGCAGCTGGGGAACTGAACTGTTTTAAAAGTATGCTCTAAAATGCAACATTTTAACCCATTATTTAAAAAAAATCCCAGGAAAAATTCCCAGGGGGAAGACCCCCCAGCACCTCCCCTTGATTGGTTTGGGCTCCCTCGTTATGCTCGGTCGTTATGACCCTCTACTTAAAAAATTCACCAATCACCACTGGCCCTGGGACTGTGCTGGGAGCAGGGTGGGGGAGCTCAGGGACTGTGGCGGGAAACATTGTTTCCCTTTGACAATTCAGCCAGTCCAGGAGCACTCCCTCCGCTGGAAAAAGCAGCTGAGGGAGTTCTCAGTGTTTCATTGGGCTGGCTCCTCGGCTCCTCCATAATGGGTGAGGCACCAGGCTTGGACTGGCCTATAGAGCAACAGGGCAATGCCCAAACCAAAAATGCTAAATGCTAGTGTGGTCCTTTTTTTGGTCTAAAAGGCCACTTTTTTGGCCAATGTGGTCCAGTTTGATGAGTTACTTCACTATGCAGCGAGTACTTTTGACCATTGTTGCTGAATGAATATTCCTTAAATATCACAATTTGCTTGTATTTTAACAAAAAACACCCCCTTGGGTACTATTCAAACAGTCTGTCACTAAAGTAATGAATTGCCATTTGAACTGTGGCCCACTTTTGCATTGGTGCCCGAGACAGTTTTATGCTCCAGTCTTACCCTGTCAGCCGCCCCTGCCCATTTCTTCCATTTACATTTTTTTAAAAAGTTTTTTTATTTCAATTTTAGGCTGGGGACTGGAACCCCCCTCCGCTCCGCCCCCCACATCCCCAACACACCAGGAATACGGCATGCCCCACAGATTGAAAACCTAGTTCTACACTTGTAAACATTTCGTTATTTCTTCAGTTCTTGATAACCAGAGAGACTGGGAACTTTTCTGTTGGTTGGAACCACAAGGAACACTTTACTTTTAGAAAAGAGCATCCCTGCACAGTTATTCTGAGTTACTAGTATTAGGGACAGAACTAGGCTTCTGAGACACGACAGGGACAGACTTATTAGTTTTGGACATTATGACAGTTTTCTTAGTTTTCTTTGAGGCAGGTTAACCCCTCTTAGATTTAGGTACAGAGTGGCATTTCTTGAATAATAAAGGTTTCAGCCCAGAAAATTGCCAACATTGTGTCTGAGCTTTACTTTTGAACCCTTACATAACACGCGGTTCGAAAAGGTTCAAAAACAAACAAAGTTCCACAGGGGTCAAGAGGATGCCTTCCTTATCTTGACTTCTCCCAATGTTCACAAGTTCCAGGGTGGAATGATTCATTTCCCCTGGTTTCATTTCCACTTCCTTGAAGAGCCAAGAGAATGTCTTTCTTCTCTTAGCGTTGCCAACATTTTCACTAATCCGAGGGGTTGTCTCCCTTCCCCCAATTTCTCTTCCTTTGCACAGCCAACCGGGTTCACTCTTCTATCCGGTTCTGTGACTATGAAGATGAGTAATGATTGTTCTTCTTATATGGGTATGAGTTCCAGACACGCCTGGTTTCAACAGTTCTCCTTCTATGTAGACTTTGTTTACTTTCCTGCCAAGTGCTACCTATTGCACAGGTTGCCTTTCTCCCAGGCAGTGTGACTATGAGGATGAGCAACTGATGTATTTCTGCTATGGATGTGAGTCCTTCTCCTTTTAGGTGGGCTTGGTTTGCTCTCCTGCCAAGCACAGTGTTCAGGTAGTTGAGAGCAGCTCCGCAGAGTTTGGCGTTCAGCGGAGCCAGAGGCTTGCCTGTTCCACGTGTCTCTTCGGCATTACCACCTCCGAGATGCCTGGTGTATCTGCAGACGATCGCCAACATCATTTCTCCTCATCTGGGTCTCCTTCACTTGTTCCTCGTGACAAGTGCTGGTCACGTCTGCTTTGCCTCCACTGAGGCTCTGCTCCCCAGGGAGTCCTTCATCAGTTTTGATGTCTCTCCTTGAAGGGCTCCCTCCAACAACTAAACCGCGCGGGCGGTTTCAAGTCTGTGAACCTCATAGATCTGCATCTCTTCGACGTCCCAGTACAAAGAACTAGATCTATATAGGGCTCGGTCCAGCTCTTCCTCATCCCAGTTTCTTCTGGATGTGTTTGGGAGTAGCACTTGTCTCTGGAGAGTATTGATTTCACTGGTGGGGATGAAGCCAAAAGGAAAGATGGTCCTGGAGTTATAGAAGGTGAAGAGCAATCCCTCGTGGAGGTGGAATCAAGACGTGGGTACCGCATTCTCACTGGATAGTCATAAGAGAAGGAATCTTTTACCATGTGTTCTTGTTGGGTTTTACCTCCAGGTGTTCTGTCGGTTAGGTGTCTTGTTTCTTGAGGCTTTTTAGAAGGGAGTTCCACTACATTCATAGCACATATGTTATCTCTTCTTTTAACCCTCTATGGAAAATGGTTATCTGGGCATCTTCGGGTCACATGGTGTGGGTCACTAAACTTTTGAAATGGGCAATATACTGTAGAAGTTCCTTATTTCCCTGATGGATCTCTATGAGTTCGTTCCTCACTGACCAATATTCCCCTTGTCGATCAAACATAGTTTGGAAGGCTCCTTGAAAACCAGAATAATCATTTAGTAAGGAGCCATTGCAATCAATATAGAGGTAGCCCACGCAGGAGCTGTTTTCTCAAGGTTGAATGACATAAAAGCAACCTTAGCTTAATCGGACACATACACTTGGGGGCTATTAAGAAAATAAATTTTACATTGAGTAAGGAAAGGTTTTATGTCCTTGGGATTACCTCTGTATTTTGCAGGCATGGGAGGAGAAGGAACACTCTGAGTTGTTGTAGTTGCGGGAAAGGGAGCTGGGGAAATAAGTGGGTGGTTATCTTGTTTAGCTGTGGCACTGGTGGTGCCTCATGCACTTTCTGTTCTGACCATTAATCCCCATGGAGTACTAGTGGCAGTGCATTTTTTGACGAACTGCTGAACAGTCCCCTGCAATGCTGACATAGATTGGAAAAGGACTGCATTTTCCTGTCTGGAAGTCGTGATTGGCATTTGAAGTTTTTGCCTGATCATTGACATTTCTTTTAGTATATTTTCCATGCTCAGGAGAGAAAGATGGGTACTTGCAATCTGTTAGCGATGACAGCGAGCCAGACAGTCTCTCAGGAGCATGAAGAATTGACACTGCCAACCAGTTAGAATATGATCCACCAGCATGGTTTAACCACTCAGTGTATTGCTTTCCACTTGGCGGAAGTGCTACTGGGCACACCTCCTATCATCAGTAGGTCTATGGATACAGGAGCTGCACGGGGTGACAATATATAGAATGAAACACCAGATGGGATATAAGCTATTTATCAGGAAATAGTTCAAGCTTGTTTGACAATAGTACCTGGAACAATAGTAGTAAGAGCTATGAAGAAAATGAAAATGTTGCTCCAGTACAAGCCATTAATGAACCTTTTAAGTTCTGAGACAGACTCTTACGAAATACCTATGTAACTATTAACAAGAAATGAGATACTTTACATGTCCAAAGTCTGTGATTCAGCAACAAGTGCAACCGTTTTCAGAACACCGTTCGGGTGCTTCCTAGAGGCTGAAATACATATCCAGTTGATGACGCAGAATCACGTGTGTGTGGCGCGTTAGCGGAAAGGACATAATGTGCACTACTGACTACATGTCCGCCGTGCAACACAGCAACAGGATCAGGTTTGCAGCCGTCTCCATGGAAGTTTATGAGCCCCAGCATAGTAAGCTGGGAAACGAGTGCAAGAGGAATTCCAGCCAGGTGAGTTTATAACAACAGGTACTAATGACGATAGTCACACGATGGGCAGACAGTCCAGGCTGGTAAATGGCCCCAACCCGTCCATATTAAGCACATGAGTGAATTAGCCTGGGGACGGAATTGGTCGGTATAGGCCAACTATCTTCTAAATATCTTAAATGGTCTTTATGGTCTTAAATGTGTTACAGTAATAGTGATGGTGTGCAACAATATTGGATTAGGTTTAGGAAATGCATATGTATGATTTTGTTGATAATTTTTATTTTTTTTGCTAATCACTATTAAATTATTTGTCTAGCTAATACATACATGAATTGGATTTAAGGATACAAATAAAACAAAACTAGAATATATTTTGTTTGCCCCTCCCTGCTATATTACACTTTTATCAACAAATTAAGTAAATCATTGACTAGTGAGTTACTGTTAGTTTCATAACATGAACACCCATGAGAAAATGCTTTGTGTATATTATTAGGTTTCACATTTCTTGTTACGGTAAATTAGATCCCACATTTTGGTTTTAGCTCCTTTTGAGTGACGTTGCAAGCGCCACCAAGAGTGAAGCAAAGCCATTAGTACAGAGATATGAGTTGTGGCATGTATTGGACAGTGCGCACATTGTTCATTTGGATGCTCATCCGGAGCCTGCCGCGTCCATTTCTATTAGTGGCAGAAAGACAAGGCTGCTTATCTTAGTATTGTCAAGCAATGAGACAGGCTCATAGTGTACCTCTTCTTCCCACGATCTCATGAAAGAAAGAAGTCAAGCTCAAGTCTCTCACATTGCAATGATGTGCTCTGGAGCAATATTGTTCGCTGATGGCCATCATCTTGTACGGTGTGGACAGGAGGGGAAAGAAGAGCTCCCAATAAAGTCAAGGGCAGTGGAATCAGGGAGTTGGGCAGTGCAAGGCATGCACTCCAAAGACTTAGCCCTGCCCACGCCTTGGCTTATGCTCTCAATGACAGTGGAAGGGTGGAGACTAGTGGGGCCGAGGGAGTACACCCACAATGCACTCGCCTTGTGCTCCCAATGGCTTTCTAAGGCGGGTGCCTGTGGGAAAGGAGCGAAGGCACAGCATTTTTCTCCCATAGTATCAATGAAGAGTAACTTACAGTGGGAGAGAGGAGTGAAGCATCACTCCAATCTCCTTATGTGCAGGAGAGCAGGCAGAATCAATGAGGCGAATAACTAGGCAATCCCTGGTAAAGGGGCATATGTCGGGGCAGTGGATGGCACCGAGGCAAGTAGATGGCTAATTGATGGCAATCCTTCACGACAGTGAGGCAGGTAACAGGGTCTGTAATATCAATTCTTTGCAATGGGGCTAGGCATTTGCAGTGCCTAGCAATGGGACATGTACCTGGACTGTTGTTGCTAATGGTTGGCACATGCATGTGGCCGTTTCATAGAATTCTTGGCAGGGGTCCAGGTGTCCGGCTAGTTGATGGCAATCCTTAGCATTTGGGCACCTTCAGAGGAATTTTGTAACAATCCTTGTCTATGGGGCAAGTTCCTGGGATGATGCTGTCAAGGACACAGGTGCCAATACTTTTGAATTAATGCATCGCCATTGGCGTAACTACCTGGGCATTTTATGGCAATTTTTGGCAAAGTGGCTAACCTCCCACAACCAACCAAAATGGCCACTGCCAGTGATCCGGGAAGCTGCCTGCACAGCCAAAGACACTGGCAACACAAAAGCGCAAACTGTTGGCATTGCCACTATTTATTTACAGAGTCTATATATGGGCCTCATTACGAGGTTGGAGGTGGTCATGGCGCTATTAGCGCCATGACCACCTCCAATACCGGTACCGTGTCCAGTCCCGTTCAATGGGGACTTACCGGTCTATTCCGACCTCTGCAGGACCAGTAAATCCCCACTGAAGAAGCCATTCCCCATTCCCATTTCAGCCCCCATGGGGCTCAATGGGAAGGTGCTAATAACGGTACCACAAATTGCAGTACCGTTGTTAGCTCTGAAGTCCCTTAACGGGTAGGCGTTAAGGAAGGGACCCGCTAAGGGACCTCGTAATAGCCGGCACTGGTGCCCTTACCGGTGCCGGTAATCCCTTACCGCCCACCTCGTAATGAGGCCCTATGAAGTATTTTTCTTACAAGAAACAACCAAGACATCTCCTTGATTACCAAACACTGTTCCCTATGCACAGATGCATGTCTGACTATGGCACTCCACCTATGACTAGCTAATCATTCCCCTAAAGATTCCGGTGGTAAATGTGATGTTTTTTATCTGCTGTGGTCTCTTAACAGCAGGAAAGATGGGAAGGAAAGTAAAGCAATTGTTCTAACGATCCACACCCGATGAAGTCAACTTTAAGGTTGCCCTTCTGCTATCCGTGAAGACGAGGACAAAGAGTCATTGACGCCATTCCACCTTCTGTGCATGTGCTCGCGCTGACGCACTGTTTATGTGCGTGTGGTACGCTTAAGTGCTCATAAAAAAAGGTTGGCACTGCCAGTAATAGCGACAGCGGTCGTAAAGATTTTTTTTTCCTTGCGACTAATTTATTGGACGTGTTCCTCACTAAAAACAAAACAAATGAATGTGACATAGAGAGCTGAAGAGCGATGGCATATTATTTTTAAATATGAAGAGTGTTTAAAGTACATTGTGCTAAAGTTAGAGCGTTGCGCCATTGGCACAGTTATGTCGAGTTTGGGTTCAAAACGTCATCAGGCCCTGTAATGTAGACGAACATGTTTGTTATACTTACGTTCTGTAGTCTGCATGAGGAATGTGTATTTCTTGCTTAGGTTTAATTCTAGGAAGTCCATCTCAAAACCATGTGTCTTTTTTAATTTGGGGATAAAGCCAATGTTGTTATAGCGGGCTTTCTTTCCTCGCATTGGGCAATCTAAACATCTGAGCAGCCCACAAAACAGCTATAACAATGTCTTAATTCATCCAGAGACAAAAGGCCACTCACTCGATTTATGCCTTGTTTTATTCTAAGGGCTCATTGATGGAAACCCTATTATGTTGTTACTTGTTTTTCAGCCAGAAATTCTTGCAAGGCTGCACTCCAGCGATATAATGTTTATTTAGCTGCTACAACATGACTATCTGCCCCTCCCTTCTCCCCTGCACTTGCGTGTTCTCAATGTCACTGGGCCTAGTAAGATCGTTGCTTTGTCCTCCCTTGTTCCCCGCCCTTGCCTCGTCGCGCTCTGAAACACTTGTGTATGCGCGCGATACAAATAAAATATCATATCATATCATACATCTCTAGGATGGCGATACCAACTTGCTCTTTATTTACCATTCCGTCCTTCCTAGTACAGAGGGCAGCTCTACTCTATGGTACCCTTCGGCTTTGGTATTGCTCTCTGGAGAATTTAAAAGTTCAAGAAGAGAGGTAAAGTATCCTACAATAAGTTGATATTTAGTGGAAGGTGTGTGCTAAGGTGAAGTGTCATCCAAAGAACAAAGTAAGATTGCATAGGTCTTTTATCTATATGCCTGGCTGTCCTAGTTTGAATATATAGAATTGTAGATGGGAAACCATGGTTTATAGTCATTGCATCGAATGCCAAATCATCGAATGCCTTACCATAGAAAAAAAGTATTAAAAAAGCATCAAATGCATTTTTCTTTTCATTTAAAACCCATAATAATTCAAATAAACCCTTTACCATTGAAAAAAATGCATTCAATGCTTTTTTTGCAATGCATTTCTTTCTATGGTAAGGCATTTGATGCTTTGGCATTCGATGCAAAGACTAGATACCAAAACTATCAGCAATTTTCCTACCTTATTATTAATAGCATATTTTTTTTAATTAGGGGTTATTAAGTAGGGTGGGTGGAGTTAATAAAATATGCCGGTTCAGATGCGTGGGGTAAATCTGGGAGCCCCTTTGGTTGTAATTTGTTGATAACTGAAATAGTTGTGGGCGGTGCAGCAGGAAAGACATAGAAACCCAAGAAGGCGAAAGAGGGGAAAGGTTCAAATCATTCTATGCAAAAATGTAAGGGAAAAGTGAATAATCAAAAAGGTGCCCACTACTAAGTGATTGTCCACTTGAATTAATAATGGCACAGATAGGAGGCTATGTGCATTCTATGGGCAGTGCCAGCATTCTGACCTTACCCCCCTGGCCTGAGGCAGTCAGGGAGCGAGAGAGTGGAGAAGAGGCATTTGTTCCCTGAACTGGCCCGATTTCAAGTGCCCATTCAGGGAGCTAAATGCTGTGATGTCAGACAAGGTCACCTTAATGCTGCCCAGCGCTCTACTCATGAGACAATTCAGGGCGTTGACAGTCTTCGTCCTGCCACTTGGGCAGCACTTTGCCGGCATTAAGAACATCACCAGCCTTTGCATTTGGAAATAATCTAAATGTGTTTACACTTTTTGCAAATGCAAAGACTACATTTGCATTATGTATGTATATTTTGTTTTGCTACGTTAGTTTTCATGACCAGGATGCCCTGGAAATTAGGAGGGCAGCACCCTAGCACCTATGATATGATAGGTTATTTATAATCGCTTAATACCCAGAGGTTTCTAAGCGCAGACCCGGGGATCGAACCTGTGTTGCTCCTTGTCGTCTTGCTTCCAAGGCGAGCACGTTGCCCCTGAGCTATCCTCCCAAGACAACGTGCTAATAATTAATCCAAGTAGTTTCTTTGCACAATTATATGCACTGTGTCATTTTTCTTATCTCTTAGAAATTGTTCCAATGCACTTATATATAAGACGCTTGTGCACCTTTTAAACAGACAAGGAAGAATCGTGAATATAATTATAATTGTTTTTTTTTCATAACGTGCTTAATAACAAAGAGGTTTCTAAGTGTGGACGCGGGATTCCAAAAGTAATGACAATATATCCTTACTTGAGTATGTGCCAAGCATGCCACTTCAAGAGGACAATAGAGTTCAGCATACATGGCTTTGAATCTGGGTTGCCCAGGCAAAGAAGTCATGGGTCAGCCATCTCCCAAAGCCAGACATCTCATCAATCATCAGAGCGACTCATTATCCAGAGGAATGCAGGCCCATCTTGAAAAAAGACGAGTAATCCAGACCCTGCATTCCATGATATTCATTTTCGCTGTCCCTCTTTGTTTTATCGGGGGATCAGTGCATTTCACAGGAAAATGGATCAACCACCAAGTTTCCTGCCAGGCCCTCAACCTTTTGTCATGGCAGTCCCAATAAAATACCATCTGTCAATGTTTGTTTTCAAAGCTCGGAAACTGACCCAGTTTCAAGTTAATAATTAGCTTAACGGACAGAAAATGGTACGGTAATTTGCACCAAAATTATATTTACAAAAATGACCATAACGTTGCAACAATCTGGTTGTTTAAGAAAGTGAAAATAGTTTGCAATTCAGTGGAGCATGTTCCACTGAATTGCAAACCAAATATGATATATTAACATTTGTATCAATTATTAATACCTTAACATAATCCAATAACATGGTCATAATTTCATGCTACAGAGGCAGGTGGCATATCCCTGCATGCTGATTTCTTTGTACGATTCCTCAAAATGTATGCCTCAATAGTGATACAGGTTCTGAACAGATGTTATGGGTGCAAATAATTTTGGGTCCGCATCTCATCAAAACGTCCCTTTGAACCATGGGGGTGTATCCTTGGGAGTGTTAAGTCTGTAGGGAACCAATGACAAAGTGTTTCCAATGAAACACTGCTATGTCAAATGACGCTGCATTTGGAAAAATATCATTCATGTAATCCCAAATTTACAGGAGTAGACATAGATCTGAGATTCTGACAAGTCTGCAGACAGAGAAATCTGGCTGCCAGGAGAAGTGCTTGAGTGGGATAATACCTTGAAGATAATGGGAAGAGCCTCTAAGAAGGTCTTGTCCAGAGGAAATCTGATACAGAACTTTGCCTAAATAGGACCAGATTCCCTGAGAAGGGCATTGAATGCAGAGGACACCCGGGAGGCATAGCTGATTGGGTGAAGCTGCCTGGAGCAGTGAGATGTCATTGCAGTCTAGTGCCTGTACAAATCAAACACAGAAGTGATTATAAACCCCCCTGCCCAATTAGATATATATCATTAGGAATCCTTTTCTAGCTAGGCCACTGAATGGGTTTGCGCTGTAAGTGAAGCCATTGGGAACGTGATTTAAAATAGAATGCCATTGCATCTTTTGCCTGAAATTCACATTGTTTTCTGTAAGTAGCCAAGTAAATTAAACTCTGTGCCTTCAAAGGTGTATTTTAAAACTGCCACTGTGCACTGGCGTGTAACATTTTCACTCTTTATAGAGGATGTTTCATCTCTGAGCCCATGGGAGCAATAGTTATATAAAAAGAGACATTCTGTTTACGGCCACACCATTCTAGTGAAATGAACGGGAGATGAGTCTGTCCACTTCCATCTCCCAGGAAATTATGCCAATTTAAATGACCATGGAGACCTTGCTAATAACATTAGCCTAAAAAAATGACCCTGTATTAAGTGTACTTCCTATGTTAAGTAGGATTGGGGGTTGGTTCCTAGCCCTCCAGAGAAATATATTTTCAAGGTCATATGACTTTTAATGGAACAATATTTTGTGATCATCAAAAATGAAAGTACAATTCTCTAAACCCAAGCTTATAGATTCCTGTTGTAATCCAGCACAGTTTACATTTCATGTGCATGCTTACACTAGAAATCAACAGAATCAAATGCGCATGGTTGATTTGACTGTAAATGAGAAGTTTACTACTAGTCAATGGATTGAGAGAAACTCCAGCTAAATGTGCATTTGACATTTTTCTCTCGGGCCAAGACTAATCACATATAAAACAAAAGTATGTTACATTTTCTATTGTTGATGAAAACATTTAGAATATATGGGTCAACAAATGGCAATAAGTTGAAATAGATTTCATATTCCTCTCTAGAATTTAGATATAGATTTCATTCATAAGAATGGATGTTTGTGGGCAATGACAAGTACAGATAAGAAGCAGGTAGGTGCATTGTCTCTTCTTTAAACAAGCAGCCTGTGTTTGCATAATATTTGGGTGACTTCCCCAGCCTCAAGTTAGGGGAACATCTTTGGTTTTGATTTATTATTTTAATCAATGTGAATTTTCAGATCAAATGCAGCCTGCTCTTGCCCCAACATTTTGGGGTTGGGTTTTCATGGAAGGGGTGTTAAATTGTGCCAGCTCTGCGAGATCAATTTCAATGCTAAAGTATATTTTGCAAATCAATTAAAACACCTTACATGTGGCATGACATTTTAACTGGCATGCTAGGTAAAATACATATGTTGGGTTCATTAGTGCAGAAAACATGTACATGCATTCCTACATTGGTGCAGCCAGCATGGATATGATTTCTAACAGCGCAAAGGCATATTTACTGGCATTATATGAAAAGCTAACACGAGAGCTGTCCTTAAATGGCCACAATGTCCTGCTATTGTGTAGCCAGTATGGATCTGTTTTCTGACAGTGGCATGGCATTTTTTCCCAGCATTGCGGGCAAAAAAAGTTATGAGTTTTACTACGTGGCTTTACTGGCCTACATTGGTCCAATCATTATGGACATGTTTTCTTGCATTGGCATGGATGTTCTGCCAACACTATGTGCAAAGCCAACAAGAGTGTGTTCTTATGTGTGAATGCTTCCATATATCAGCAGAGCAAGCATGGACATGTTTTCTTATACTACCATTACTGTCATTATGGGCAAAGCAAACTTGAGTGTGTTGTCATGTGGGACTACTGACATATATTGATGCAGCGAATGGACATGTATTGGCACAGCAAGTATGAACATGTTTTTTGTGCACTGGTAGAATAGTGTCATATATTGTAGGCAAAGGCATCATGAAAATAAATTGGGCAATGCTCCAGAAAATGCTACTTCACACGACTCGTAACTTGGCGTCTTTTAGATTTTTGTATGTGTTAAACTACATAAACAATTGTAAACTGTATGCCTTTTTACCAAATTTTTCACAGAAGGGGGGCTCTAAAATACACAATTTTAAGCAACTATTTAAAACATTTTCATGGGTGCAGATCGCCCTGAACTACAATTGGTTGATTCAAGCACACTTCGCTATTCGCGGTCACTCCCACATGTTCATGGGAAATGTTTACATCCCTCCAATTAAACATAAATCACCAGCCGTTTCCACTGTAAACCATTAATTATTTCTTTACTTCTGACCCAACTCTTCCAAACCACTGTCTTTCCCGCAACCCCTGGCCGCTATCCCCCAACACCGTCATGTGGCAAGAAATAAGCAAAAATACAGAAACCAGCAGTATGACTAAACAAAATGTTTTAGAGAAAAATTACAAAGAAGTGCAGTGAATCGAGAGATCAATGAAGTAATGTTGGGAAAGGGTGAAAGAAAGAGAACGAGGTGTGGGGAGATGGAGATGACATTGAAAAGAGCATAGGAAGGCATCAAAAAGGGTGGGGAAGAAAGGAGGTGTTAGAAAGGAGAAGAAAGAGGAATGGAGGAATTGGGTGAGGGCTAGTAAGAGGGATGTGTAGTGCTAGTAAGGAGAACAAAATAAAGTTTACTGAAAGGACACAGGCCCATTAAGCATAAATGAACAGAGTGAGAAGGTATATGGAGTAAGCCTAGTGGAGTAGCAGGTGGAAGAGGGAAAAGGAAGAAGAGAACTAGGGAGGGAGCAAGCAAGAGTAAAAGGGAGATGCGATAAAGCGTACTAGTTTTGATGTCGTGTTGTCAAGGAGCCAACATGTGCAAATATGGAGCATCGCTTGGAGTGATCAGAGAAATTGGCACACCAATAGGAATCTGTGTGAGTACTGTGCGGCCCAAAATACTGCATACAGATATTCTGAATGCAAAAACAGAGCCTGCA
Source organism: Ambystoma mexicanum (assembly GCF_040938575.1). Lineage (NCBI taxonomy): Eukaryota > Metazoa > Chordata > Amphibia > Caudata > Ambystomatidae > Ambystoma > Ambystoma mexicanum. The sequence continues at coordinate 72,779,612 of NC_090941.1, read as the reverse complement.
TCATACATCCATGCGCTGTTGCCCCAATCCCTTCCTTGTGACTGCAGGGGACACCCCCACAACCACCAAACCCATTTTACCATACAAAGGGGGCGGGGGACACCACCGTAACCTTCGCTCCCCTTGTTCAGTATAATGGTATTCAGCATTTTTGTTACTGCCGAATGTGCAGTAAATGCGCATTCAGCATTTTATTTTCGCCATTATGAAACGATATCTACCAGTATTAGCGGGTGGATCCCTCGCTGTAGTGGTCCCTGACAGCAATGATTCCTCACGTCACAAGACAGGCATTTGACAGGAGTTGGCCAGCCAAGGCTCTGAGGCAGTGCTTTGTGTTCTTCTGTGAAAGATTGCCATGCACTGAAATCCGTGTTACCATTTTTCCTTGAGGACGTTGTTCCCCAGGGATTGGGAGGAATATTAGACACAGGGGGGGAGGTGGGGATTAGTTGAGATAAGGATAGTATTCATGGGTACTCAAGAAAATAGGATATTAGGGGTTGGGTGAGTTTAAACATATGTAATTTAAGGGAGAAAACAAATTAAGAGGAATCATTGGGAGTGGCATACATGGCATCAGGACATATAGCCTGTTTATGTTCCGTCAGGTGGAGGTGGCACTAAGTGGATTTGTTAAATATGAGTGTAGCATACTGGTGTCTGGATTTGTCAGCCTACATACACAAAAACATGCAGCTTTGAGGAGTCAGGAATGAAACTCGGACACAAGTTAGTCATGATTTTGTTAAAGACTTTTATTGAAACTGAAAGGGTTTGGGAAAATGCCTCGCTGACCTTGCTCTAAGAGGAATTTCCCTGCCCAAACCAAAACTAAGGCTCTGATTTGTGTGTGTCAGAATGTCCAAACAAAACTGTCCTGTGTCCAAAGTTCTATTCTGACCCTCACACTATAAACTTAACTTTAAGTTGAAGATGGAAATGTCTTTAACCTTGGGTGGTTTAGAAAAGTGTTCATAAAGAAAGAACAGATGTCTCCAACACAAAACATTTCCCAAGGATAAAGGATCTTGCTTCAGAGGATGGTTCCCTTCACCCTGCATTCTACTTTCCTCTCTAAGGCTTTGTAATTGTGTCGCTTTCAGTATACCTTCTTCTCCCAGAAGGTGTTGCTCCTTCTTTCTCGATTAACACAATCCCCTTTCTCAGTTCTGATACTTCTTCTCTGGACTTCTTTGAATCAAATCAACACAATCCTTTTCCTAGTTCTGATGTTCCTTCTCAGGACTTCTTTGGATCTAATCAACACAATCCTTTTCCTGATTTCCTTCCCAAGGCTTCTTTGGATCTAATTAATACAATCCTTTTCCTAGTCCTGATGTACTTTCTTAGGACTTCTTTGGATCTAATCAACACAATACTTGAATTGCCTGGTGTACTCTTCTGGCAGGGTTTCTGGTTCGCTCACTTAAACTTGCTTGGTATACTCTCCTGCCAGGGCATCTTGTTCTCACACACTTGTAATTGCTTTGTATACTCTCCTGCCATGGCTTCCTGTTCTCACACACTTGTAACTGGCTGGTATATTCTCCTGCCAGACCTTCCTGTTTGTACACACTTGTAATTGCCTGGTATACTCTCCTGCCAGGGCTTCTTGTTCTCACACACTTGTAATTGCCTGGTATACTCTCCAGTCAGGACTTCTGTTCATTCAGGGTCTTTGCCCGCTCACAGAGTTGCATATATATGTTGTTATATAATGTATCCTCCTGATATAGTATCCTCTCTGGATTTCCCATGTACTTGCACTGAATATATTCACATATTGGTAAAGGGTTTGTTTGTAGTTTAATTCCCCCTTTAACAATATGACTTTTAATTTTTTCTCACTCAGTTATGTTGTTCACAATTACACCCTGGTGTCCATGCTGCCTCTGGGTGGACTCACCGGCTCTTGTTGGTGTTCCTAGCTTCTCTTACGGTCAGCCAGTGAAGAGTTTTCATCCGCGTTCTTCTCACGACAGCCTCTACTTTGGCTGCCTCCAAAATCGGTCCGACTCCGGTCTGGTAAAGGGAGTAATTACCGGTCAAGTCCGAGGTCGGCGGGACCGGTAATTCCCCATTCACCAGAGCCATTCCCCATTCCCATTTGAGCCCCCATAGGGCTCAATGGGAAGGGGGAAGGCGGCAATAACGGTACCGCAAATTGCGGTACCGTTATTGACCCCGGTATCCCTTTGCGGGTCCCGTCCATAACGCCTGGTAAAACCAGGTGTTAAGGGAGGGACCCGCAAAGGGACCTCGGAATAGGGCACAAAGGGATTACCGGCACTGGTGTCATTACCGGTGCCCGGTATCCCTTTGCGCTCAGTTCGTAATGACCACCATTGTGGATGTTCATTTTTCAAAGAGACACATGTGCCATTAGTTTGCTTATTCTTGTTGGATGATCTCTTGAATGAGTTGATGTTCCATTGACAACATCAGCTTCGTCTACGAACACTGGTGTATACACGGCAGGGAAAGAAGGACGTCTCTGCAGTCCGGGTGAATTAAGATCCCGGGAGTCAGCCTCAACACGAGAATTCACGATTTTGTCCACGGCTCTACCCTGGAAATACCGGTGCAGCAAGGAAACATTAGCAGAGTGTTGATACGAGAAGGAGTGAATTAATTACGTCTGGTTCCGTGTGGAACGGTGATACGCACTGCAGGTTACTTCTGCCTCTCATGAAAATTCCACAGACCGTATGGTTCATGAGACAAATCCATATTAGTTTGAAACAGGATTTACAGATTGATCGGAACGCAATATGTTCCTAGTATGCAACACGTTAAATACCATCACGTGAGGAAAACAAAGAGTGTCCTGAAGACAGCACCAATGGGAAATGCGAATAACATTAATTTGGTTGTATTTCAATGACTGAATATTGGTTCTAGAAACACATACTGAGTGTTGACACATTCACCTTCCTCAAAAAGGGAGTCTTATAAAGGCACATGATTAATTGATTGAACAACTTGTTTCATTGATTGACAATATTGAACTGTTTCTTTTGTGATGCATATATACCAGAATGAAATGGTGTTTTAGACACATGATTTAGACCAGTGAATTTTTATATATTTTTAAATATATGTTTGTTATTGATTGTGTTTTATAAACATTAAAATGTGTATTTTTTCTTAAATCCATGTATCCTCACCTAAATTCATGTTGAGTAGGTGCTTGTGAAAGTGTCAGTTGGATATTGAGAGCAACCTTATAGCTTGAAAGGAGGAAGCTGTTTTTATGGATTTTTTTGTATATTCCATTGACAACATGGGCAATTTATTTAGACAATATTGAGTCATTGGCCCTCATTCCAAGTACAGTGGTGCAGGAAAAACTTTTGGTAATGCAGTGGTAACTCTGCATTACGTTCTAGGTGAGGTATCTGATACCTCATCTAGAACATAAGTTATTTTTGGGAAACGTGAAAAGAATACACCCGAGCCAGATAGATCACAAAAGAAAACTCAAACGTGTGATATTTTGGAGTCAGCTTGTTTCATGATAAGATTGAGCTGATGATCTTAGCAATGTAAGTAGTGTGCACTTGGGTACACTTCAGTGAAGTTATTTTGGACCCCACCAGACATCCCACTCATCACACTTGCACCATCATACATTCAAGCAATTCCTTCCGTTTATGACAATCCCCATGGAAAACTATGTGAACGCTTGCTTGTAAAACAGTAGCAATGGTGTGTGCCCAAGAGTCTATCAGATGAGTGAATCCATAAAACCTTTCAACAATTTAAAATCGTTCATCAATGTAGTGATAGTCTAAGTCTCAGGCGACATATCAGTTATCATCCCCCTGTACAGTCACATTATCTGTGCTTTCTACAGGGAATCATATAGTGTCTACGAGAATGCAGCCCGGAAGCTCGATTTGGATTGTTGTAGAAGTGGCCTTCAAACACTGTTGCTTTTTGAATGCATTTCAATTACACTGTCTATGCTGGACACAAAATCCACTAGGCCTCTGAATACACCAGGATTAAAAGAACCTTCAGATTCCTCACAGACACTTAACGCTTATTTAAAAACACCTCAAAAAGGCTCACAATTAATTTCAACAAGATGTATCAGTTTGTGTCAACATCCTCGTTATGCTTCAACACTCTCAAAGGATAAGCATCATTCAATTGTGTTGTTATGTTAACACTTCACAACGTGGGCAGCTGTGATAAATTCTAGATGCGAGATGTGCATGATTCATGTCTCAGGTTTTTTTTGTTGCAAACAAATGCTTTTTGTAAATGACTCCTGTTTTTGTCCAAACCACTTCGCCACCGATCAGCAAACAGGGGAAGCAAAAGACAGAGGGCCTGATTCATGGAAGTGTTTTATAATGACACAATCCCATAGGAAAACGTTCCATAAATCAGGCCCAGAGTGTTGAGCAGTGATGCGAGTGAGCTATTCCTTCTTTTCATACAAAACAATGGAACAAGCACATCTGAAGTCCATTGCTCTATATTTAGAGGAATGTAGACATCTTATATGTGGCCGATAATGCCCTATTCATTTCAGCAAAAAATGTTCATAGCATGCAAGTCCGGAAATAGTTTGAGAAAAACTGATACAATTAACTCATCTGTTAATAAGCAAAGGATAATGTAAGTTTTCAGAATGGACAATATATTAGTTGCTAAAATAAGGTATGGCCTTTCATAACACACACAAATGATGCGTCAGAAGGCACAGAAACCTCTGTAACTATACCTAGCTCAACTGTACCGGTCATGAGGTAAACACGCTGGCCCATTAACAAATGTGATGTTAGCCATATGCTGAGTATCACAGCTTGTTTGGCATTGAGTGTTTATGTTAGAAATGGGGTAAGTGTGGTCTGTTCTCAAAAATGCCATTGTTTATAGTTGAGTGGCTGCATCACCACCCCTGCCCTTACAAGCACAGTGACAGTAATTGCAAACACAGATAAGGGATGGCATTTAAAGGGAGCTGAGATTTCTCAACTCCAAAACTGCTATTGCTGTACATTAATGTGGTCAAATCACTTATTTCTCCCATTACATGAACAAAGCAACTTTATGATACCAGAACAGCATGAGAGAAGTGGGAACAGGCGCCATATCCCTATTTCCGGACCGCCATACTTGTAATGAGGCCCTAGGTCTGCTTGTGTTGACACGTATTTGGGTGTTTTCAGAGTTATCCTTCGTATGGCTCTTTCCACATTGTACACTATCTGCAAGCCAGAGACAACATCATTAGTTTGTGTTGTCCATTTGACCCCAACACCACTCTTCTCCAGCTCCCCACAATGAAGGATTCTATTTTGAATGTATTAAAACCGTGATATTGTTGTGTAGTCTTTACTTAATAGCCTATTCAAAGTCTAAGTGCCCTTCACAGCCATCCCTCGCACAGATGTTGCAGGGTAGATCACCTTGTTGTTCTATCACTTTAAGGAAGTCTGTAACAGGCTTGGTCAAAGCAGATATCAGGAAGGTGCTGAATGGGAGGTTGAAGTCAGACGTTGTTAGCATTCATAGTGAGGAACATTCACTATGTTGAATCCGATAGTAGGGGGTCCGCCCCTCCATTGCATCAGCCCCCACACAGCGGCTCTATATAAATCAAGACGCGGACACAGAGCACAGGAATAACACGTCTTTATTCCTAACTCTTTCTATATCAATCCAACCCCATCACGTCACTTCCCCTGCCTCCCCGCTCCTAGGTCCCACCCCCCTTCCAAACACTAGACTGCACAACCCGATGCAACACACTGTTATGTATTTGTGCGGAAAGTTTAAGGTTGTCTGCAGAGGGGAAGCCTGAGAAAGACCGATCTGAGAAGGTGCAACATGGGCTCGGAACCAGGCCCAAATGTCCTGTGAGATCCTACAGTCGCCCACGCACATACAGGCTTTTGCCATTTCTCGACCAACCTCAAGACCATGGGTATGACGTCAGGTTTTAGCAGACCCAGTATAAGCAATCCATAACACTACTTAACAGAATGATAACACCTGTGAATAGGCGCTTCACTCATACTTCAGAGCATTCGAGAACAGGAAATGATTGAGTGTGAAGAATAGATGTTGGCACACGTGTATGTATACATACATATGCAGATATGTACTTTTGCATAAGGATCGGAAACCAATTTCCACATCACTCTCTTAACCTAGAAACCAACGTGCCATTCTGCAAATGGCGGGCAGGCCACATTGAATACAGGGGGAGAGCTGTCCCAGGCACACTGCCCATGCAGGGGGAGAGCTGTCCCAGGCACACTGCCCATAGAACAGTTCCCACATGTGAGGTGTGAATAAATAAAACAATGCAGGTCACTGGATCACACAGCTTCTTTGGTTTTATGTTTAAGTCTTAAAGGTACAGTTGGAAATCCTAGAAATGATGTATGATCAGACTATTTTGCTTGCTAGTACCTCTAGGTGACCACTCAGAATGAGGACAACACAGCTGCAACTGGTTTTTGCTTAACATATTTCATTAAGGACTTATACATTTGTCAAATTGGTATGTGGTATTTACTCGGGTGCCATAATAAGAGGTGCTATTTTAGCCCTTGAAAACCAAACTTTAACAGATTTCTACCAATTACTGCTGAACAAATTGGAAAATGCCTAAGTTGCAGATAGTGCTCAAATCACAGCTCAGCTAAAATGTGTGATCCTGGGAACATTATTTTTTCTCATTCTCCATGGAGAGGGGTGCACTGGGCCTACATTCAGTATGCCCGGTCCCCTCTCAGACCCCATCTGCAGGGAGCAGCAGAAAGATTAGCGCTGGGCCTATGCAGCATGCAAAACAATGAGTGGAATCACATTGTAACGGGTTCCCATAATAAAAGAAGCAATTGCAGTTAGTGTGCAGTATGAACTTTAAACCTCCATACCCCCTCATTGTGTGTTTTGGCTTCCTCTAATGTGCTATTTTCACAAAGATACAGCTGGAGAGTAGACTTTGTCTATACAGGGACAGCAGACTGGACGCACCTGACACAGAGCTTCGTATCTAGATTCAACTTGGCTGTTGTTTGTTTCTGTGGTTATCAATTTTGTGCATGCCAAAATACTCAAAGGCACTTTGATGTTACTGTGGCTTGGAGTTTCCTGTACCAAGCTACAATAGTTGATAAGTCACATGTGTTTGCTTGATTCCTCCTGCTCCCTCTCCATCTAACAATTAGTGCCATTACTACCAAATGTATTGGCACTCAAGTTATCAATCTCAGAAGAATGAAGAGAGGATGTGTCCTAGTTGAAATGTGAACTTGGTTAGTGCACGTCAGAATGGAGCGTTTAACTAACTCGCTGAGCTATCCACTTACACTACAGTATGTTGTTTGATCAATTGACAGTTAAGGAGAATAATCTATTATGATATCTGACAACCAACTCGTCCTATGCCCTGCACACTCCACTCTTTAAATACACATTACCATGTTTAAAAGAAATGTGCCTTAACTTATTCCTCCTGCTTCAAAGCACTGCAATAAGTGGTATGTTAATAAAAGGAAGTAGCCACCAAAGACAAGGCATTACCAACATATGTCAGTATATACATTCAAGGAGAAACAGCTGGTAATATACCTCAGCGGGTTAAGCACTTACTGCTAAAATCCATGTGAAACTCACAGGTCACAGTTTGAATCCCACCAAGGCCAATTTTGGATGGCTAATAATAATAATATGTAAAATATGTTCATTTTTATTTATTATTATTTTATATAGCGTCTTAATCCAAGGCGCTTTACAGTTAACAACAAGAAACACATCAAACATGGGACAGTAGAAGCAAAACAGTGTACACGAATCAAGTCTTAAAATTGGCATTTAGAACAATTTGCAAGAAGAAAGGAGAGGAGAGGGGAGGTAGGAGAAAAGAGAAGGAGAGAAAAATGAGTGAAGTGAGCGATAAAAGAGAGGAGATCAAAGGAGGGACGGGAAAGATAAAGATAAGGAGGACAGGGAGAGGTAATAAAGGGAGGGAGGGAATCGATAGAGGGGAAGTTATCAGGGAGGGAAGTGAAGAAGTTCTTTCAATGAGGTGCAGAAGGAGGAATAGGTGGGGAATGAGTGGGTAGAGAAAGGTAGGGAGTTCCAGTGTAAGGGGCAAGGAGTTGAAAGGAGCGGAAACGAGAAGAGGGACATGGTGGTGGGGGGACAGAAAGTAAGAAGAGATCAGCAGAACTAAGGGAGCGAGAGGGGGTGTAGAATGAGAGGAGAGAAGAGAGGTAAAGAGGGGCGAGATTATGAAGAGATTTAAAGACAAGACAAAGCAAGTGAAATTTAAATTGGGAGTGGAAAGGAAGGCAACCTAGGTAAGAAAGTGAATTGGAGATAGAGTCATGGGGAGAGAGGAAACAGAGGGTATGGATGGCAGAGTGATAAAGAGATTTGAAGGGGGCCAGATGGGAAGCGGGAAGACCGAAAAAAAGAGAAGAACAATAGAACAGGCGAGAAAAGATGAGGGAGGAAATTAAAAGTTTGGTAGCATGGAAGGTGAGAGAGGGACGGACTTTACAGATGTTAAAGAGATGATGGCGACATGCCCGAGAAGTGAGGGAGATACAATGAGAGAAGGAGAGGGAAGAGTCAAAGTAAATACCTAGATTACGAGCATGGTTGGGAATTGGAAGATTAGAAGGGGGAAAATGGATGGATGGAGGGGGAAATGGGGAGGGTAGGGAGTTAGAAGGAAAGAACATGATCTCAGTTTTGTCAGTGTTAAGAGAAAGATAATGAGATGACATCCAGTCTTTAATAGCAGTAAGACAGGAAGGGAGATTGAGATGTAAGTCAGAGGTGAAGGAGGAAAAGGAGAGGAACAGTTGGGTGTCGTTGGCGTGGAATGGTGGGAAATCCCAAAGGAGGAGATGATAAGGGCAAGGAGTGAGGTGTAAAGAGAGAATAAGAAGGGTCCGAGGACAGAGCCTTGGGGGACACCGTATTTGAGAGGGAAGGTAGTAGAGGTTCACTGTTAGAGGCTGTGCTTTCCCAAAAGCAATATATAAATCACGCATTATTATTTTACATTGCAATTGTCCATTCACACAGTGATGATATAGCTATTAAACTTCAAGTCAAATTACTAATAACTTTAAGTAAACATGAATCATGTGATGTGTGGTGTATAGAATTACACTATTTGGTAACTATGATGCAATGGGCCTCATTACGAGGAAGGCGGCCGCGGTATGAACGTAAGGGACCGGCACCGTTCATTCTGGGCCGCCACATTCCGAGGTATGCAGCGGGTCCCGCTCTTCACGCCTGGTCAGGCCAGACGTGAAGAGCAGGACCCACTAGCAGACCAGGATGCTAACAACTGGCTTTTTATTAACGGGCCCGTTGTTAGCATCCCCCCCATTCCGATCGAGCCCTATAGGGGCTCAAATGGGAATGGGGATGTACCGGGTCCCGGTCCCGAGAATGGGAATTACCGGGCCCGCCAAAGTTGTATTTTCGGGACCCGGACCCGGTACCTGGTTTGGGGGTAGCCATGCCACTAAAAACAGCATGGCTACCTCCAAATTCGTAATGAGGCCAATGTATTCTTAAGTAACGTGTATAGAATAGCAAACAGGCTGAGGAGGCTAACTCACAGTGGGGTTGCCAGGGGTATCAAGAGATACCAACTCAGCCAGTATGAGTGCGGGGTGGTGGCGGGGGGCAGTACGACTGGAAATATTTTATACTGCATTCGGATTCAAACCCAGATCCTCTAGTACCCAGGCTAGAACGTAACCACTAAAATAGACCACGTAACAATATAAGTAAAGCCAGTGTGAAATGTCTTATATTACTATTTTGTTCTGCAATGAAGATTACACTACAGACTCTTGGCATAAAAAGGTGAGTGCCTTTTTTAGTTTGCCTGCAATTTCATATGAAAATCCCCCCTCTCATTTTCTATAGGGTGTTTATGGGACATTGTCTGAAAAGCAAATGCTCAATTGTCCTGTTCATTCTTTTTGACTAGAAAAGGCCAATTGAATGAACTTTGGATATTTCACCGAAGGATATGTTCCCGTCTACTGACGTCACGTCATATCATGTTTGTTAATGATTACATGTCCCCCTACCCTTTTACTTAAGACGTGTGCCATGAAGCTTTGTGGTACTGGCACATGTGTCTGACCCCGCTTCCGATACTAACTACATGGAATTGTGCAGGATTAGCACTGGTTCCCCTGGTCTTTCATTTCTAGGGATCTGTTTCACCCTTTCTCTTTCCCCAATCATTAGCAGTCCATTGGGGATGTTTAATGGTCTTCGTATTGATTGCACTTTGGAAGATAATTCTGAACTTCTCATTTCTGGATTCATAGGTGATTTGGAAATCCTGAATTAGGATTACTAGTAATCCATACCATTAAAGGAACAAATGGACATTGATTGGAGCTGTGAACTGCTGGATTTGTGCACGATTTGAGTCAACTTGATGATCATTTCCTGGGATAAAAATAACATTGTAAAATAATGGTGGCTATGTATATCAATATATAATTTATTTCGGCTCAGCAACATAAAAGCAATACATAAAAACAGTACAGATATAAAACAGATACAAACATTCAACACCATTTTCCTGATCTTAAATACAAATCGTCCAAAATGTCAGGGTATCACATCCTGAAATATGTCAGTGCTTAATTTACAGCATTAAGAAACATGTAATAGGCGTGCTATTTCATCTTAGAAAGCCTCATTTTCTGCGTCTCCTCTTCCATCCCATGATCAAGTAATTGGAGACCACATACAGAACATCGGGACGAGATGAGTTTCTACATGGGCTCCCGGCAGGCTATGTCACGTCACAATGCTGTGTTTTGTTGGCTTTTTATTGACCACTTACAAAACCTTAATGCTACTTCAAAGCGGTGACGTGGAGGAAGAGGCGAGAGGGGGGATAAACAGGAGTGGGGGAAGAATGTGGGTTGTCTGTAGTATCCATGTACCTGATCAAGGTGTGAGAGTTCCCATAGGCTGGATAGAGGGGCACATGGAAGCCCATTGGGAGAGAATGAAGGGAGGCCCAGGGGCAAAGAACAGCGAGGTGCATAGGGACACTGGGGCAGGGCCAGGGGCACAGACAGAGTGAGGGCCAGGGGGCACGAGAACGTGTGGGCCAGAGCGACTGAATAAACAGTTTGAGGGGCAGTAGAACAAAACAAGTACAGAAGGGAGGGAAGTAGGTGGTACCGTAGTGTTCATGTACCAGATCAGGAAGTGAGAGAGGGCCAGGAGCCTGGATAGAGGGCCATAGAAAATGCAAGAGGGAGACAGGGATAGAGTGGAGGGCTACGGATAGGAGAAGCCCAGGGTCAGAGAGAACGTGGGGGGCAAGGGGCACGAGAAAGTGAGGGCCGGAGGCCAGGGACTGGATAGACAGAGTAAAGGGCATTAGAGTGAGGGGCAGAGGGAGACTGGAGGAGGAGTTGTGTCATGTGTGTTACCTAGTGAACTTTACACAAAGCTGGAGCTCTACACCACATGAGTAGATAATCTGCGTGTCTCCTTCCTTTCTGGTGACCACAAGTAGTCACAAGGCACAGCCACCCTCTAAAGCACCAAAAGCCAATGAAATGCATCAATGAATCGAGGAGACAGTGAATCGCAGCCACAGTAGCAAAAGAAACTGTGCTGTTGGAAAATGAAAACATACTGGAAGATACACACCTCTGATGTATTGCAAACTTCCCAATCTCAACTGTTACACTATCCGCGTGGAGCCTGATACACTATCTGCGCGGAGCCCTTCAGGCTCCATTGTGCAGAACACAAACACTATGGAGTTCAATAACCATTCCAAGTATTTGGGTTTATATACCATGACCCTAGCTCGTAAGCAACGGATTACTGTACAAGTAACTTAAGGTTAACATAGGTCAACGGAAGCTGAGCTTAATGGCGTGCATATCTCAGACTGCAGGGGTTGTACATAGCTAGGAGTAGCAGGTCCTAAATGATCCCTTGGTATTTCTTGACAAGGAGGGTCTAGAGTTCCTTCCTGAACTGCAGGAGTGCTGGTGAGGTCCTGATTGTGACCAGGAAGGGGAATCCAGTTGGCTGAAGCATAGGAAGAGAAGGCAGGTTTCTTGGATTCATTTTCCCATGCCAGTTTAATCTTAAACTGCGCCATGGTTTGGCTTCTATCTGAGCCTGCACGGTTTGTGGCTGGGTAGGCTGGTGTTCTGGTAGCAGTTGCCTTCATTGCGATGCAGGAAGTTTTGACGTGTATCCTGGATGGGATGTCCAATTTTCTTAGCATGGGGGACATTGTGGTGATATGTGTTAGTTCCCATTATGATGCATGCAGTGATGTGTTGGCCCGTTACCGTAGATTCCTTTGAATATCATTTCACATAATGAGCCTTCATCAAATCCATTCTACTGAAAATGGTAAAGTAAATGATATATGTGTGATGCATAATAGGTGGTGTGTGGGGTAAGGGTATAAGTTATGTTAGGGAGCAGTGAAGAGGGGCTGCAGGGTTCCCCCCCTGCATTAAAACATAAAAAAGTAGAAAAAGTAAAAAGTAGATTTAGTTTTTCGGTGAAATGGTTTAGGTGAAATCTCCAGTAGGTGAAATATTTTCGAAGAAATCACATACATCCGTGTTGGACGGACCTAATGAAAGCAAGGTGTGTGGCCAGTATGCCATCTAGGAGTGGGATTACTGTTTTTTTTCAGTACCCTTTCCTGTATATGATATTTTAGAGCAGTAAGTATTACTGTATGTTGGTATGTGTTTATATTATTGAATTCTATGTAATTGTTTGGATCTGAATAAAAATCAATGAACTAAAAATAAATATCTTGAGTACAATTTAATTTGATAAATGACAGAGTACCGTTGTCATGTTGATGAAGTAACATATTAGGGTTACTGAGAAGTGACCTAGGTTGATCCATATAGAGATCCATATAGACACTGAAGAGCACATGGAGAAAAGCAATCCCTGTGGTACTCCAGAGCTGACCAGTTGATGGAAAGATCTGAAAGGACCCATCTGGACTACTTGGTTCAAGGTATAAGTGCCAGATGCGTACGGTTGAGGTAAGAACGAATTGTTTAAGATGCAGATCTTATTCTGACCAGGTTGTATTCTCGTTCCTAAATTGTAGTTATTTGCATTCAGTTCACATGTTGGATGGTGGATCGTTTCAGATTTTAAGGCCTGCCACCTTGAGTGTTTTCCTGGTGGGACAGTTCTTTGCATAAGAACAGTGAAATATGTTTTCTCACAGCACATCTGAGGTTCCTCAGTAAAAGGTGTTTGGTTCCCATTACCTATGCTTGTGTCCGAAAGACACCTATGGTTTACATATTGAAAACTGTCTCTGTCCCACAGCAAGGTCAGTAGAGTGATTTCCTCCATCCAAGCACAAGTTCAATTTCCCCCTGCTCACTTACAATTGGGACTTGATTTCATGCTTTTTGGGCCAGAAATGGAGCCCAAGTTCCTTTGGCTGGTGATGCACTATGTAGTTGTCTCAACTATCATTGTTCTCGTACCGGACATGTCTAAAAACTCCAGGTTCCTAAGAAAGGTTCAGACGCTGGTTTAAACAGTATTTCTTGCAGCATAGTTTGCGTACTTTCCTCGATAAACTCATCAACATTCATGATAGCAAGGCACATACTTATAACTGGAGGCTGACCTGGTAAGGTACGGCCCATATCTATTAAGGTGATTTAACCAACACAGACTTAGCCAGAAAGCATCACACCACTCTATCTGCAGAGTAAACGATACAGGTAGAGGAAAATGATGAGAAGTGGTTCTGGGGAAAGGGCCACTATGAGTATCTGGTTCTAATCAGTTGCTGTAATGTTCTTTGACAAACAGGGTTGTAATGTTCTTCCTGAAGTTCAAGAGCGAGGGAGATCTCTTGATGTTGGTGGGTATTTCGTTCCAGAGTGTGGGAGTGAAGTGAGATAATACTTGCTTTCTAGTTTTCTCCTGATTGCACTTCTTGGGTTACATTATGAAGATGTCTTTGCTTCTAGTGCGGAATTGTCATCCTGAGATGACGAGCGCTTTGGCCAGACACAACAATGTATGGTTCATCCGTGCTGTATAGGATTTTTAGCCCATTTTGAAGGTGATTCCAGATTTAAGGATTAACCAGTGAAGTTCCTTGAGTCTCACATGAATGGTATTGAATGTCTTCAGAGCTGCAATAGAGCAGGAATAATAAGGTCAGAAATAAATCGTTTTTTCTGAGTTAAAATATGTTATGTTGTAATGTGCAAGTAAGCAATATGAGGTGCTGGCTCCCTGCTCATATATCTTCTTGTTGTAGGGTAGGGCGGTGGAAATGTTCATTGTAGACTGAATAACATTGTCATGAATGGATGTGGGTCTTTTCCTTGTCAGTTGTCTATCTTCACCTCTACGGATCATCAATAATTATTATCTCCAAGGCATATTGTTGTCAAGGGGAATTCATATTTAAAATGCACTCTTATGCACTCTTAAAATGCTCACTAGTTGGCATTATTAAAGAGCTCAGCTGCTCAGCAAGGCCAAAAATGCAATAGGTCACTTTACATGTCAAAAAAGGCGTTGTGTTGTTTGTTTTTATCGTGGGTCCCCCCTGGAGCCCACCATACTGCGTTGCTTCCACCACTATGCTTGATCTTGCCTTCCTACCCCTTGCTCAACACCCCCATCCCAGTTCGCCATTCCTGGGCCATTCAACTCTGCGGTGGCAGGCCCCGCCTCCCCCATACCCTACACCTCACCCGATTCCCTCGGCCTGACAGGGGATCGACACAATGTACAGGAGGGCAATCTCCTGACTCTGGTGGGGAACTGGGGGAAACTATACTACAACAAACAAAAAAAACCCACCTGCAATAATTTGAAATAGACCTATTTTACAGGGCTCTTAGTTATATATTATAAAACACTTCCATGAATCAGGTCCATAGTATGCCTCCTAGAGGTTATTCCTAGGCAACCTACTTGATCACTAAATCCTCTGTATGGTACATGTCACTGCAAACATGTTAGGGAGCAATCAATTAACCCCTAAATGTATAGATGTGGGGCTGCGTGCAGTTGTGTGCATCCGTTCTCGAGTTCGCAGGAAAGATGTGTGGCAAGTAGTGGTGCATGCCGATCATAATACCGTGCCGACCCGAGCGACATGTCGACCGGTCGCACTGCACGCTTCAACGCAAGGACTAACTACCATCATGAATAAAGTAAGTTCGTAATTAAATAGTTATGACAACGAGTGGAGCTCTCCTCCTTGCGATTCTTCACATCCCTTTTACTCCTGGTGATGAACTATATGTAAGAAAAAACTATTTTGAAAAATGTAAAACACCAAGGAACACCCAATATTATTCAAATACTGGTGATTTTGACAAGCCTATGGGCCTGATTTACAAAGCGTTTCCCAATGGGATTGTGCCA
This sequence comes from Ambystoma mexicanum, assembly GCF_040938575.1. Classification (NCBI taxonomy): domain Eukaryota; kingdom Metazoa; phylum Chordata; class Amphibia; order Caudata; family Ambystomatidae; genus Ambystoma; species Ambystoma mexicanum. Next base: position 72,764,165 of record NC_090941.1, on the reverse strand, counting down.
TTTTAAAACGCTTTTGTAATTCAGGCCCCATGTATATTAAGTTAGTCACCACAAAACAGCACTACTGTACTTACCCTGTGATATATGTGTAAAGTGAATTGTGTGAGACTTTATAGTGCATTATAGTGCATTCAGGATACTATACATATCCACACCTCCTTTAGTTAGAGTTGCCTACCTCATTAAAAGCAAACAGATGCCTACTTGGCATACTTTGCACAGAGAACGTTTGCACACGGAGGTGTATGTGACCAGACACTGCATGGTCTCGGGAGGATAGCTCAGAGGCAACGTGCTCGCCTTGGAAACAAGACGACGCGGAACAACACAGGTTCGATCCGCGGGTCCGCGCTTAGGGACCGCTGGGTATTAAGCGCGTTATAGATAACCTATCATATCATGAACATTTGGCCAGAAATTGGATCACGGTGAACCACTTGTGGCGAGCATGTGACTTGCCATAATGTGTGTTTCGTTAGCGAATCAGAGGCCAGGCAATGTTTCGGAAAGACACATGTTCTTCTCTGACCGGCAGACCCTGCAATTCTGGTAAAACGTATCATTTTCTGAATGACAACATTTTCTTTGGCCTAATGCATGCATGTGTGGCCTTTGCTGCATGTGTTTCGACTTAGTTTCCACTATGGTTTGCAGCATTTGATTGGTGCGATGTGTGTTCAAATTATGAAAATGTTCTGCCTCATTTGCACTGCGATGACATGCTCTGCCTGTCCATTGCTCTGCATCTGAACAGGCCTCCACCCGCTTTCAATAGTTTCCCAGGGAAATGAGGGCATCCAGGGGGGCTGCATTGGATGTTAAGGATTTAAAGCCCCTTATTGAGTTCATCATTCATGCAGGAACATGTCCTGGGATTTCCTGCAGTAAAATCCATTCTGCATAAAGCAGATTCCTCCTGCTATTCTCATGGATCCACTGGCTGATTTATACCAAGCTGATCACAGCTAACCATTGCAACATGAAACAAGTTGATCATGTCGGTCTCATTATGAGTATGGTGATGCATGAAAACATTGTGGTATTTGAAATACCCGCTCTTTTTAAAATATCACCTAATTTTGAGTTGGGATCACATGGGATATTGCTGGTATAGGGTACATAGAGAGCGGTGTGTGCGGTAAATTTATCTGGATCTATGTGATTACTGCACGCCCCGAAATGTCGGATACGAAAATACCGAATCCCAAAATGGAGGCACGCAGTGATCAAATAGATCACTCTTTCCCCCTTGCCTCCTGTCAGTTACGCCTTTTCCCATACTTACTTGTTTGCTTTGTACCTACCTTCTTTCCCGCACCTCGTCCTTCCTCCTTCTACTCCTGACGTCAGTTCCCTAACCCCAAAGTGTGTGCGAGCTTCCGCTGGTGCGTCCATTTTTTTGTGTGGTTTTTTTGTACTTTATTATCCCCTGCGATTCATGGAATGGATGCGGGGGACACCCCCGTAAACCTCAGACTTATTTTACCATACAAGTGGAGCGGGGGATACCCCTGCAACTCCTGCTCCCCTTGTTCGATATTATGGAATTCCGTATTTTCATAATCAGTCAAAGGCGTGATAAACGCGCATTTAGAATTTTTTTTTCGAACTTTTCGGACAATGCCAATATATCCCATTCATGCTATGCAGCACTTTCTATGTTCTCCATACCGTAAATATCGCATGCGCTCCCAACTCATGATTAGGTGGAATTTTCAAATAGGAGCTATTGGAAGCACCAGATGTGTTTACCATTGCCCCATACTCTTAATTAGTCCTGCTAGTGAAGCGAAGATAGACTGGTCATGTTCGTAAAAATCTACATACTAATTATCCTATATAGACGGGAAATGGAACCATTTGATGAGCGGAGAGAACATTAAATGGACCATCACAGTGACAGGCTTTTACGAAAGTCTTGTGCTATTGAACCGCCGGGATCAGGGCAAAGTAGATAGTGCAACTGGAGTAGATGGTAATCCGAAGTCCAAAAACTCTCTCTCCTCCTAGCCGTTCATGAACCCCCCACCCCCTCTTCAAGCAGCAGAGGCTGGCAGGATTTGGACTAGGCTTTTTCTTTTTTTTTTCTTTTTCTATAACACTCAGGATCAACCTTGTAAAAATGGTTTCTTGTTAAACAATTAAATCAAGTAATAAAAAAAAAATTAAAAAAATAATGACCCAATATACAGCTCTGAATGATATGCAGCGAGAGGGTGAGGGAAGGCTTCTTCCTGCTTCCACCACACAAGATGGTAAAAATGTGGCACCTTTCACCTTTCCATTGGCCTCATGAGGGCAGGAGAGGAGGCTAGCCAAGCATGATGATTAGAATGTGGACTGTGTGCACTAATCCAAGCCTGAGGTTCAAGCAGCCTGTCACTGGGGGGTCCCTCGCCTCTTGCCACCTTTCATGCCCTTCTACTCCCTCTAGCACCTGCGTTGTACACGGGCAGGTGTTGGATGCTTTTTGGACATTTTAAAACTGAAAAGGATTGCTTACCCTTTTGCAGGAATCTGCACCAGATTGCTGATCTCCTACCTCTGCGTTGATGACATCAGCACAGAAAACAGGCAAGCGTGGCTTCCTCTGAGGCTCCAGTAAGCAATCATTTTTGTTTCTGAAAATTCCCAAAGTACCTCTAACACCCGCCCATGTCTACATCGCAGGCTTTCATGGTGATATAACCTGGGGTGGTGGACCACCCTTCAAGTTATAGCAACACCACCCAGGTTAAGGGACCCTTGGTTTGCCCGGCCACTTAACTTGGAGGACAGGCCATTACTCGCAGGGTTAGAAGGCCATTGCTAGGTACATTGCCTTAATATAAAGCACTCAAGTTCCCAAATAGGTCCTACAACAGGTGAGACAAATATTTATCAAGCAATTATTTGTGAGGCAATGATCACAGGAGGAGATCGCCAGCCTGTAAGCAACATGACTTGTTGAACTCAACACCTAGGCCATCACGTCGCTGCTCGTGCCAGCTGACTCGCTAGACGCTGCCTGCCCTGCTCTCCCCCCCCCCCCCGTACAGCTGTACCCCTCCCTGTGCCCCTCTTAATCCCATCCGCTGTATATCTGTTCTGTTGTTACCTCTGAAAAGTGCTCTGTTATGCATATGTATTGTTGTATACCTCTGTAAAGCGCTCCAGTCCTTCTCAAAGCTAGGTCCCCGCTCAATAAATACAATAGCAATAATAATAATAATAATAATAATAATAATAATAATAATAATAATAATAATAATAATGGGCCTCATTACGAGGTGGGAGGTAAGGGATTACTGGCACCGGTAAGGGCACCAGTAAGGGCACCGGTGCCGGTAATTCCTTACCTCCCTACGACGAGTTCCCTTTGCGGCTCCTTCCCTAACGCCTGGTTTTTGCAGGCGTTAAGGACGGGACCCGCAAAGGGACTCTAGAGCTAATAACAGTACCGCAATTTGCGGTACCGGTATTAGTGCCTTCCCCATTCCCATTGAGCCCTATAGGGGCTCAATGGGAATGGGGAATGGCCCTGGTGAATGGGGAATTACCGGTCCCTCCGACCTCGGAATGGACCGGTAATTGCTCCATTCAGCAGGGCGGAGTCAGAAGGGTTTTGGAGGCAGCCATGAATAGCTCCATGGCTACCTCCAACCTCGTAATGAGGCCCAATGTCTTGCTAATGGAAAACACATAGTTGTGCAAAAGGAGTACAGAGTGAAGGCATCAGCCACCCGACGACCTGAGAAGGGTGGAACACATGTAGGTTGCTGGGTCGCACAAAGGCCCTGGCATAGGCTCCCACTAAACTCACTTTACTTGCAGGGAGAGTCTCCACTACTGCCGTTGAGGCCTTAATGCCCACAGCTGCAGTCCCTAAAACACAAACTCATGAATGCATGTATCTGTAGTAATATTAAGAACTGAGTAATGTTTAGTGGTTCCAGACAGTGTGTCTAGGAATTAGCATTTATAGATCCAGGCTACAGAAGCCACTAGCCAATTAATGCCTATGAGGTACCGCTCCCTAAGGAAACGCGCACTTCAATAACTTTCCTCCACTAGCACGCTTCATCAATAATGCTACATCCGGGACGCTGCTGAGCATCCATCAAGGAGTCAAATAAAAACTTTCCCTGTGGACTTAATATGAAACTACATATCTAGGTTAAATAAATAAGCCTGTTAACCCTTCACCCAAAATCCTGACACAGCACTCCTTTTCTGATTGTGTCTAGGGATAATTAATACCATGAATACATAGGCCACCCTGCTACTGGATTGGCGCTGCCTGTGCCACGTGTTGGATAAGCACAGCAATCTTTTGGGGATTGACTCAAGACTAACAGACAAAAGTAGCTGGATGAAATTAGTAAAATTACAGTTGGTGTCCTCCCTCCCCTTCTGTCATCCCATACAGGTGCAGATACAGCCCTTGTTTATCTTCTTAAGCCATCACAAGCACAACTACTGATGCTCGATAATAAATGAAGCATCCGAGGTCCTGAAGAAAGTGGTCACACCAACATGAGCCATTGAAACCGGTCGGCCAATACCATTCATGGATTTTCCCAGTAATAACGGGATACTCTGTGTTAAAAAATATGTGCACTAGTTTAGTCCACATTTGTATAAGTAAATATTGTTTTTAAACAATTGAAGTTCACGAAAGTAGGACGATTAAAGTAACTGAGGTCCTTGCTAGAACTTTGTACATTGTACACATTGTGAAGTGTTTCCTTGTTCTTTTTAAAGATATTTGAGCATTAAGGTCAGCCTCTCTCTGTCCCCTCACCCTAGATAGGTGGTACAGCACCCTACATGAGCCATCCGTGAACTCAAAGATGCCATAAACCCTCCAACACTGACTAAAGGCACAACATGGAGGGAAGCACATATTTGAGCAATAAGGTCAGCCTCTCTCTGTCCCCTCACCCTAGATAGGCGGTACAGCACCATACATGAGCCATCCGTGAACTCAAAGATGCCATAAACCCTCCAACACTGACTAAAGGCACAGTATGGAGGGAAGCACACACCTGGGAACTCGTACCAGTAGAGCAAATACGCCGCCACAAAAATGCACACAAATTTTGCCTTGGGACGAGCATGCGTAATCCAATGGCATGTACAGAGAGATCCGGTAAGCAGTGCAATCTGTATAAGAGAGCAATGCTTACAATCCGATTGTAGTTCCAAAATACTGGACATCCTGACATAGGGTGCATGCCCATTGCCAAAAAAAATACAAAGGTCATCTGTATTACAGAGTTGCAATGCATCCACCTGCAGCCAAATGCATAGGGGAAGCCAACAGGTGGGAGAAAGAAATATTTGTTAAACCAGAGAAAATCAGTAGCATACAAGCCTACCATATCTTAGCTTATTTGTGTCATTACAGGAGAAGGCCGTCTATATGCAAATCAGTCTTGGCTCACCTTAAAGGGAGGAGTCCGGCTCGGATTGTTATGCAATGTATCCGCTAAGTTTCTTTTTGCATATTTTTGAAGGGCAAGAAGGCTTAAGCACCGTGTTTTTACAGATGCTGGTAGAAGTGGAGGGCCCGCCCCGATGGGCCGGATGGTGGACGCCGCTGAGAGCACGCAGTAATCAAGCGACTATGATTGCGGGATTGCACTGGTGGCTACAGCCCATGCCGGAGCAGCCTGATTGGCTGAGCACCCCAGCCAGGGTGCTCATTGTAATGAAGCTGGAAGTTACTTGTTGATATCTGCTGAGGTTCACGTCTTGAGGAACTGTGTGAGTTGCAGGTGGAGGAACCCCTCTCTTTAAGAGGCAGCTTTATATTATGAGACCAAAATAAGGGCAGTAGCAATTGAAATGATCACCATTAGTAGTAGCATGCATCCCTCACTTAAATTAACGAGAACTTCAGAATGTAAAGTTTTGTGCCACAATATTTCATTTTTCTTGGCGCAATGTTGACGTCTATGCAACCACATCCTAACGTGACCTGAAGGTTTTCTTGGACCTCAATGCTTTGGGAAGGTTTCTCGCTCCAATTTCACAATGTCTCGTGGACATTCAACAGTCTTGTTTTTTTGGTCAATCTTCCCTCTCCTTCAGTGATGAAGATCATGCACTGAATGTGTGAAGGGGCCATGTTCCCATCATGTAGGTCTGGCCTCTTTGAGATCTTCTATTTGCTGCATGCGATGCGCTTATTCAGAAGAAGCGAATAATGAGCAACTGCGTCCTGGGCCTTTGAGGACCTGGCTTTGTATTCAGACCGTGGACACAGTGGCGGAGGGCGGGAAGCATATTTTCCAGCAGTAAATAGTAGTTTGTTCTTGAGGTTACCAGAGGCTGTTTATTTCACAACTCATATTCATATGTTGACGGGCTTCATTATATTACTGCACGGCCCAATTGGTCAAACTGTCACTGCCATTGTGTGGTTATTTGTTGCACTTCTCACTTCAGCTAATGTAACTAAGAAAGTATTCTTGTAACAGCGCCACAATGCCCGAGGGCTGTTTGTGCGCTTTATAAATACAAAAAATAAAATAAAAATATGTGGTCGCAATCACATTGAAACCTCGCCTCCAAGATCGATAGTTAGCACTAGAGAAAAACACACTGGAAGAAAAGACTCTGGAATGCGGTGGTTGGTGTTACTGAGGAAGAAAGCCAAGTCATACTTGTCTTTGAGAAGAAGAGGCGATCTTCCAACATTGTCCCACTGGCGTGCAGCTCCGACAGAAATGGCGCAACCATCACACTGTGCCTACAGCGGTGGGGCAAGTTCGTGGTAGAGGAAGAGAGATTTCGAGGAACGAGGGAAGGCTTGCATTTCTGGGAGAGGAAGACTGAGCCCTTCTATGGCAGGTACCCAATGCATGTAGGCGGGTGCAAGGGTGATGTGGTCTCTATGTGGTTCCATGTGTTAATACCCCGGAAAAATATTGTGATACAAAAATATTGCCATATTTGTACAGCGATATTGAGCCATGGACCCTGCGTTATTTTAAAATGTGCGGGGGACACCCCCGCAACTCCCGCTCCCACAAATGATCCCCCCTAAAAATATCGCCTATTGCGAGACAGACGACCATATGTACGGCGATATTTTTGATGGGGATAATATGTAGGGATACCCTCTATGCACTCAGAATAACATACCAGTGCACATCTGAGCAGCACCATTTCCCCTGCACTTAAGAAAGGAACTGGCTGTGGACTCTGATTTTCAAGTTGCACCTCATCACCAGTTAAGCCTGTGATAGCATATATTCTTCCACCCACCCCTCGACCCCCTTCCTGCCTGGGCGCTCCCCGTCCTTCTCCGTCTCTGTATTCCTCCCTATATAAATGACATGCATACAACACATACACTTCTAAAAACTTGGTATAAGGCTGCCATCAGCATTTTGTATATTCTACCATGTAAATAACTGCAACAATATGTGGTACTAAATTGTCTGTTTTGGTGTTTAGGTGATGCAACTCAGTATTGCATCATGATAAGTCATTTAAAATAGTAAAGAGGTTCTCCTTTATATGATCTCAGTTGTTAAAGTGACACTTTATAATCCTCTATCTGACTTTAAAGGACATCAGAATGGGCTCTGTTCTAGACTTAAACCTTAAACTGTGGCGAGCTGACCTACACCCAAGCCTGCATATACCACTGGGAGGTTTAGGGACTTAGCATGGCCAGGATGGCTTAAAATTAGGGGGACCAGCTTTCCAAAATAAGAAGCCAGGACAAGCCAGCAGCATAAAAGAAGGACTACACACTGACAGCAACTGGTAAAACCAGACTTTGGTAGTGGGAAAAGGGGGTGGGAATTGCTGACATTCTGCTGGATATAATGCAGGCACGTTTAGCGGTGACTGCAAAGCATGTTAAACACAAAGGAGCTTGTGCTCTGATTACTATTCCAGGACCGGCTATGAGCATGTTCCAAATCAGTCTCTCGGTGCAATCAGGTGATGCATGAGGCTGATGACGGAAAGGTGGGTGGTTACAGCGTAGCCAGCCATGGCACCGATCTGGCTTCATGAAGTGGTCGGATACAATTAGGAGCAATTTCATTTATTTGGTTTAGAAGTATTACGGTGGACTGTTGGTTGCTACATGATCACCAATCCTGCAACGTTGCCAGACCGTCTCCTCAACAAGTAGATGGGGTTTTCCCATGAGAACTACTTCTGGGAATTGTCCAACTCTGTCCGCTGGGTGCTAGTGTGGATTGTGTGAGACATGGGAACAGCGTATTGCCTGCAGTCCAAAACTTCAGTCACATAGAGAGAAACATTTCAGAAAAAGTGTAGACATCATTTAAATATTGTGTGCCGAGCTGTTGGCTTTGAATTCTATGAGGAAGGAAAATGTCTTTAATTTAAGGTGCGATTGGCTTTCTGAATGAAATTCCCTTTTAATTTGAAAATGGCTTGATGACTGATTATTTTTACAATTCCTTTTTCGCTTTTTCTTCTTTCTTTAAACACAGTTGATATGATCTTGATGTCTGACTGTAATTAATGTTAAGGCTTCTGTAAGTGATATGCTATTTTTGTGTAAGGTTTGTAATAAACCATATCACAATTAAAAATAAATCTTTTGGGGCAGAGGGGACAGTCCTGGCAAAACGGGAACTCGTGGCCGGCCAAAAACGTACTCTTGTGTTTATACAATTTAGCATGTGGGTTGAAGGAAAACCATCTAACTAACGTGATGATTGTGTTTTGTATCAGGCCGCCTCCTCTGCTTTCAAAGGCTTATGAAATCTTATTACATAAAGTAAAGCAATACCTTTGCCCTGACCATATTAATTATAGTGAAATTGGAGCGTCGCTGCAGCTAATGCAAGAACAACACTCAGATTAGCTCAGATTAAGCGTTCATATATTCTCTGTGGGCTAGACGCTGGAGCTGTGTTCTTTGAATGGCTTCCAAGTCTGTCAAGCGGAACCAGTCGAGGATCCACCCTGTCTGATTATCACCTCACCTCGGTGCGCAGATCGTTTTCACACTCGGGCTCCATTCGACGACCTAGGAAAACAACAAGGAGAGCGACGATGATGTCACTCTGCGGCAAGCGCTGAAGTAATCCCGCGAGAGTTCAAAGATATCCCCTTTTCATAAGAACTTCCGGGAGAAAGTGGTGACGCCATATGTACAGATTTCTCAGGATGGAAGTTGGGGAGATGAATGCGTTCATCCTTCTTTGCCTGACAATCGCCGACTGTTTCTGGAGTGGTGCAAAAGTACTCAGCAATGCGTTCTTATAACCAAGCTATGGCCTGGATTCACAAGGATTTGCGTCACAGCAGACCTGGAGTATTTTAGATTTGCACCTGCTGTGTTACACTGGTAGGATAGCCCTTAGCATTGGAACAGGACAAAGCTGTGTGCCATGGGTTCGATAATCCACTCTGGTTGACTAACAACATCACTCCTCAGCCCCACAGGCTGATAAACTGAGCACTCGGGAGGATAGCTCAGGGGCAGCGTGCTCGCCTTGGAAACAAGACGACTGACACGGAGCAGCACAGGTTTGTTCCCCCGGTCCGCACTTAGAAACCTCTGGGTATTAAGCACCTTATAAATATTGTATCATACTTTGTGGGCTATAATGACAGTAACACCATGCTGCTTCATGAAATTGATTTCCCAGTGCCAGCAGTACTCACCAGAACTATTACTATACCTGTTTCACAAAGCCTGAAATTGAAGCACAGCTGAAAATACCTGCAGCATCACTGAGATGCCCGTTTCGCAAGAAGTTGTGAATTGCATTTGTACATGAGCATCTCCACGACGCTCCAGGTTTTCTCAGGTTTTAGGTTTGATGAAGCTGCTATGAGGTATCACGTGCAGATCTGATCTGCCGCGTCATGGGCAACGCCTCAATTCCTGCAGAACGTCTGTGTGCATTAGGCTCAAGGCTGTCAAGGGGTGGAGTTATTCTGGTGGTAATGCACACAGAGGTGCATAGGAGATGACATATATGGGGGAAAGTACTCTTCCTCGTAGGTTGTTTGGACATTACAGGCTACAAGGAGGGCCACCATCATGAAGAGGAGCGAGGCCAAGGGCTAATTTCCTCTAAAATGACAGCGAAAACTTAGCTGACTTGAAACATCCATTGTACATTGGTTCATTATTTGTTATGCATCATTACCCCGCCCCCCTCATTCCCCTTCCTCCTTCCTCCTCCATTACTTGGTGTCATGCACTCTCTGATGCAAGAGATCAAAGGGTGCAGTTATGCGCAGAAGAACATCAGGGCCTCAATTCTCAAAACATGGGGCATCTAAATACAGCAAAGAGGGTGTGCCTTTTTGAGAACACCCATGCACTGGTCACTGGTCACCTTATCCACAAAGGTGGCCTGCACATTTCCAAGGAACTATGATGCGGCGCAAATGACGCACCCTAGCCCACCTTACAGTCCAGTTAAGTACTGGCTTTCATTTTACATTCTGGGATTTGTAGTCCTTTGTTTATAATGGCCACACCCAGTAATGGTTTCTGGTGTGCTCACTTTGCTTAGCAGGGGTATAGCAGGCACGTTTGTCATTAAAACCCCAAACTGTGATGTTATTGCAGCTGAGGGGGGTGATGTAATGTACCTGGTAAAGGTGACTAGTCAGATCAAAGCAGACCAAAGGAGCAAAACAGATGTTATGTGCATTTGCCCATTTTTTTTTTTGGGCGCCAGTGCAAATGTTAAATAATCTGGCCCCTGGTCTTCACTTAAGGATTTTTTTTAAACCTGCTAAAGTGCAGGTCTGTTAGTTAAACAGGGAATATAAAATGAGGATGTCCCAACAGACCAAAGGTGTGTCTCATCCTCTGTGCACTAATGTTTCATGGAGGAATCATTCAGGGGAAACAAATGCAAAATGATATATATTTTTTTAAAGGAGGTCATTGCTTATATGTTATGCATGTTCGATTATTTCGCATTTTCTAAAGGCGGACAAAGCAAGTACTTAGCATTAGATAGCTGCTTCCTACTAAAAAAAATCTTCGGTCTGTCAAATTGAAGGTAGAGTGAACAAGCTGGCAGTTTTACATTAATTGTAAAGAGGAAATGCAAGCCCTGCCTCATTAAGAAGTTCGCAGCCCCAACAAGAAGCACAGGTAGAATCGATTGAAAAGTAAAGTAGGCCTGCAGAAAGATGCGCGTGCTTTGCAATCAAAAGTGAAGCACTCCTCCTAAGAAAAGCTGGTAGTCAGGGCTTTAACTGGGCCGGGGCTAGCTGGGGATGAGCTCCAACAGTCTCCCGAATCTTTTATCAAGCCAGAGCGCTGCTGGGGCTCTCTCAGGTCCCACCACCCCACCAGCAACGAAATCCACTTTTATTTTATTGCCCCATGCTTGGGATTCAAACCGAGCCGGTGACAAGCCAATGTCACATTGCACTGTGCTATTTCTTGAGATGCTGGATTTCTTTTATTTCATTCAATATACTGCTTGACACATAAAGCCCATAACAGGCTTGACGTGTCAAGCAGTCGGGTGAATGAAAAAAAAGAAATGGAGCATCTATGGAATAGCACAGAGGGATGGAACACTGGATTGTCAGTGGCAGAATCCCCAACACGGGACAAAACAAAAAAAAGTAACCAGACAGCGAGGAAAGCCACTTTTCTTTTATATTGTCTCGTGCTGGGGTCATTTCAGGCCACACCCCCTCGTTACAGCCCGCCTCCACTGAAAACACTGCTGGTAGTGGCCAGTCAACTTTATTGCAGGCCTGCTGAGAACACCTTGTGCTGTTCCAGCAAACGCAAAGCAGGCCTTCTAAGAGCAAATGGCAATGTCACATTAAAAGTAAGCCAAGTTTGTTGGGAAGTTCTAGTACTTTGGCACTTCAAATAAACAGACTTGCCCATCATTTCTCATACTGCCACATCGATGTATGGAATGATTTTTGGGAGGTGATGATACTGCCAAGCTTACACGTGTACAGGTCTGCTGGGAAGTGCTGGTACTGTCACATCTTTAGGTCTGCTGGGAAGTGCTGGTACTGTCACATCTTTAGGCCTGCTGGGAAGTGCTGGTACTGTCACATCTTTAGGTCTGCTGGGAAGGGCTGGTACTGTCACATCTTTAGGTCTGCTTTAGGTCTGCTGGGAAGTGCTGGTACTGTCACATCTTTAGGTCTGCTGGGAAGTGCTGCTACTGTCACATCTATAGGTCTGCTGGGAAGTGCTGGTACTGTCACATCTTTAGGTCTGCTGGGAAGTGCTGGTACTGTCACATCTTTAGGTCTGCTGGGAAGTGCTGGTACTGTCACATCTTTAGGTCTTCTGGGAAGTGCTGGTACTGTCACATCTTTAGGTCTGCTGGGAAGTGCTGGTACTGTCACATCTTTAGGTCTGCTGGGAAGTGCTGGTACTGTCACATCTCTAGGTCTGCTGGGAAGTGCTGGTACTGTCACATCATATGTTTAGCATGCCTTCAGAGAGGTGCAGATTCTATCCCTTTAAAAATATGGCAGGCAGGCAGGGAGGTGCTGGTGCTTCTTCATTAAAAGTGTACTAAACCCTTTGAGAAATGCCGATACTGTCACATTAAAGTAGTGAGTGATGGGATGGTTTCTTGTGTACATTTCACTCAGACTCTGACATATTTCCATCTGCAAGGGGGAATCTCTGAGCTGTTTCAAAATTATAGGAGCTCGAATAATGGATTCTGCCACAGGTCAGAACTGCAATGCAGCCACACTTTCAGACAGGGGTCTGTGTTTTACAAACTGGTATTGGTGGTTATGTACTCATATAGGCCTGCCAGCCATTGAGTTGAGTATTGAACGTACCAATATTCGCATTGACATCCCCTGTATATCTGCTGTCGGCCATGAATAAGTGTTATGCCAGCAGTAGGTAAACTGCATTAGGGCTTCACTTTTAGAAAGTAGCATGCCAGTTTGTTCGCCTAAAAATGAAAACGTGAGTTTTATTTTGCAATAAAAATAAGAACGCCTTTGAGAGTGAACACCCACTTTCAAAATTATTATTTTTAGCCCTAAGATCTGGTGGCAGGTGAGAAATCAAAATATAAGCCATGTCTGGTTATGACATGTGGTCTCTGTGGATTCACATTTATACTGGTATAACCATTTGGTACAAATGTATTATCAACTTGGAATACTTGTGATATTCCTGGTCAAGAGCTCTTGTGTGCTCACAGCACAGGGTTGAGTTGTGCCCAAAAAATAAACATTTGGACATGGTCCTAGCAAAAGCACGTTTCTCTTTGCTGGGAATGTGTTGTCACTGCCTAGGAAGGGAGGTCTTGTGTGTCAAAGGGCTCTTTCAGGCCAAATGGGTCAGGGGTGTGCGGGTCACACCAGGGTGTTAACTAGCAGAGACCATTTGATGTAGCCAACATAAGAAGGGAGTAGAGTCAAAGTAGGAGGGAACTACCATCCACAGAGGAATCCCGCCATCATGGAATGTTCTAGGGCTCCCAAATTTCCTGTACCTTCTTCCCATTTCCTGCAGACAATGTACTCTGGGTATACCATTACCAGACAAGAAGATTCTGAAACAGCAGTCAAGATTGCACTTGTTACAGAAGGCTAGAAGGGAACTAATCAGCTGTGATATTTTGCCTATATAAGGGGGTGTAGACCCTCCCTTCAGTTGGCTCATGTTCAGATGATTATAAAGGATACACCGAGACCTCTATTGGAGGTACAGCCCACCCCAAAGTCCTCTTTTAGAGAGGTAAAGATAGAGAGGTCCAAGAAAAGGACAGGTCTTTTCTATTAGCCATCCAAAGTAATATCTGAGATTATCTGCTGGCAGTACAGGCCCTACTGCAGCTGGGATCCCTGGTACCCAAGAACCTGGTCACTAGAGTCGACAGAACCCTGAAAGTGCACTCAAACACCTTCCTGGCTACGAAGGGCAGGAGCAAAGACTGTCCTTGACCTGTATACACTGGAGAGAGCCTGCCATCAATCGAGAGGTCAACGAAAGAGTCCTGGACCTGGTTCCCGCCTCAAATTGTTTTTGATCTGCACCGATCTGGACATCACCTACCTGTTCCAAGCTTCTTGTTGAACTGCATCGTGTTTTGAACACAGTCACCCAGATCACCAACCCAATACAGAATCACTGCCTCAGAAAGTGCTTAGAAGCCTGGCTGAATGCTGTCGAGCCCCAAGAGAGAGACTACACAATATTTGAAGTGGTATTGTCCTGCTAGCCTGCCTTAAAGGGCCCTGGTGAAAATGTAAGTCTCCCACTCGGCACCTTTTCAAATACATCTTCATTGAACCTGAACATTTCCTGCTGAAATGATTGCCTGTCTGCCCCTTTCTTTAAACTCAAAGTGCCCCATTATTCAAAGGTCTGCATTCTCTATGTGTTCCCGTGTAGGGTCACTAGTGTTTCAACTAGTTACATATATTTTTACTTTAATTAATGTTTTTTTTTAGGGCTGAGGGGTATATCCTACTCTCAGCTTCCACTATTCTTAAAGGTGAGGAGGTATACCATTCGGTTTGGCCATTGCATTTACCTGAGAAGTTTCCATCAACATCGAACATGCAATTATGCCTATGTTAGAAATCTAAAGTCGACCAATTTACTCCTGACCCTTTTCCTACCTGGCGGCATAGCTCTGGAATCATCTCGATGACAGATTACCAGAGCATGAAAATCAGTTCTGTTCAGGTGATTAAAATCTGGCTTGTTTCACAATAATGGAGTCAGACTCTCCTGACATGGGTGTCTCAAAGGAAAAATATTTTGAGATTAAACATCTGATTAAAATAAATGACATTTTTGCAGCTTGTTCATTCTTACATTTTTTTAAATGTTTGTTTGTTGTTGGTTAAGAAAACTCAACCTTTAATAATATATAATAAACAGAATATATTTAATTAAAAGAATTTCATCTCACATTGACAAACCTAACAACCAATGCTTTAGATATTTACCTACAAGATTTCATTTTTCATCAAATATAAACAGAGTAAAAAATATTAAAATTCATAGATCATCATCCTAAAACCTCATCTAAATTCAGTGCTCTAATAAAACATGTGACTCCTATAACTGTCGAAGTAGTCCTCCCCGCCAAGCAAGTATGCCAAATGACATCAGTATCTAATCTGATAGGCATATGAAATAACTTTCCTAGATGAACCCTACGCAAATTGCTCAAAGCAGTACAGTCCATTACCCAATGTTTGGTGGTCTCCAAAACACCTATTTGTTTACAGAATCTGCAAAAACTCAAGTTCTCTGGAATGTTGGTGTATCTCATCAAGATTTGTTTGGAGCTCAATAGATTCCAGCAAAAGCGAGTCAAAAGTGCACGGGGCAATTTGTCCACGTATATACTTAGGAAGGGGGCTAACATGGCCCCTCCTTTTATAATCATTCCTCAAATATTCCAACGATAGATAAAAGTGGAACATATCCAGTGTCAATGTCCAAACCTCTTGATATAACAAGAACTTTACCCTGCCTGGATAGTCAATCAAGTCCTGGACAGAACAACTTATTTTTCCAATAACACACTATACAGCTCCTGAAGGGCTCGAATTATACTACAACAACTCTTAATGTAAATGTCATTAAAGTCTTCAAATAAAGAGCCGTTTACCGAACAAAGAATCTTACGGAAGAGCGATAATATTTTCCAGTACGCTCTTGATTTTAAGGAGACTAGTCCTAATCCATAGTGAATGACTGCTACTGGAAAACTCATGGATGTGTTTAATACACATTTCCAAATTCTTCCCTCCAAGACTGTCAGTTAGTCTGGGGTAGTAAAGGGATGGGTTTCAATTCCATACAGGAGCTTGGGAATTATTTTAGCATCGTAGTATTGTATAACTGGTTTTAAGGAGAAGCTGCCAAACTTTATGTCAATCGTCTTTAGCTGGATGATCATTTTCGAAGTTAACTCATTCCACCAAACCAAACTATTCTTCAAAGAGGATCTTGCGTTCACAGGGAAGCCCAGATAAATCAATGAGTCACCACTAGTGACCACCAGTTTTCCAGTAAACCACTTAAAGTTACACTTCTTCCTAGTCTTAGCGAATATTATTATTTTGGATTTTGTGGGATTCACAATCAACCCGTGATCCATTCTAACATGTATTGCCAGTGGTAAGAAAGACAATCGATCTTCAGAACAGGAAGTGTATGAAGCAGCAATATCACCCAATGCATTGTATTCGTACATCTAAGACCCGTTATTGAGAACCTGGATTGCATTAATACTTCAATGCCTCTTATTACAAGTAACTGTTCATCATGTGGAAATACACCCTTCAGAGTGCATTGAATGAGATCATTTTTCGTAAATGTACTTCCATTCTAAATAGCCATGTTGTCCCCATGCTTGCCTCCTGTTCACTCCATGGCTCCTGAGACTGTTTCTGCCTCTCCTACTCCATCAGTATGGCTTTCCCCACCTTTAAAATCCTCAGTTTGTGCTTGTCTCCATTTTATCTCTGTTTCCTCCTTTTCCCCTTATTTTCTACCCATCTCCTATAACTGCTTTCAGCATATACTTCCTCCCTCTGGGTGACTCATTCCTCTCCCTGCCTTTAAAATATCGTGTTTGTGCGTATGGTCACCATTTTGTCTCTGTTTATCTTTTTTTCCCCCTGCTCTGTGGCTGTTATGCCTGAAATAGAAGCCATTCTCATCTGTTAATCTTGAGCAAAGGACTGAAATAGACAAGGCCTTCAATCAGTACAACACCTATTTCTTCCTGTTAGAGTCTGGAAAGGGCCAATGGCCAGAACCTCTGCACAACACCCTCCAGATTTCCCTATCACCACTCTGTATACACCTCTGTCTATCCCCACCCTACTTTTTGCAAGCAAACATTCAGCACGCACAGGACACACCACAGCTCTCACACATACAGTCACATCAAAATCTCACATGCCAACAGCCAGCCCACTCCACTAAAACACACATGCAACCTCATGCTCATCATCTCTCTCTCAACTGCACTATAAGGAGAAGACATTGCTTATATGATCACCATGCACAACATTGATGCAGCATTCATAAGAGAAACATCTCCTCCTGTCAATCTGGAAAAATGAATACCCTTCATTTGAATGATAGACGTAACTTGATGGCCATGGGCCAACCGTCTTATGCACCAAATTATAGAAATATAAACTGCCATGCTTGACCGACGAGCGGCCATTTTAAATGTAGCAAGAATCGCCATTTTGCTTGTTAACCATTGCTCATTGCTTTCTGTCTAAAAACTGCTTTGCAGCTTGCAATTCTTGCAAATTCTGCTTACTCTGCTCAACTGTTAACATTGTTGTCTGAATATGAAAGGACAAGGTCGCGGGACTGAAAAGTTTGCTGAAACTCCTCATGAGTAGCCCAGAGAGGAATGCCCACGCTCCCTCTCTGTAGCCTTGGGAGGAAGCTGCAGGGCATTTAATCACTTCACAGCTGCCAGCCAGTCTCGTACGATGGTAGAATATGTTAGAATAATACAGTTAAAGGCTTGAATTATGCTTCTCTTACGGCCCCCCTTCGCAAAACCCTTTAGAACGTCTCAGCTCCCAGGACACGAATAGTAGATCATAGATAGCAAAGCTTGGAATGTAGCTCTTCCCCTGTGTACAGATTGCTTCCAAGAACAGAACCACCATGTTCTAAAAGATGCCTCCGCACTTTCTAAATTGCACATTGTTACTAGAATAGACATCGAAAGCATGATAATAGTCATACTCGTCGGATATGTCCATCGTCATCCCGAGTTCAAAGGAACTTAATACAGAGGGGTGTTGAACATGACTTTGCTGATTGAATGATATGCATTTTGTATATATGTAACTGATGTACGTAATTCGGTCTTCTTCTTCGCTCTTGCGTCCCTCGAGGTCTAGGAAACTCACGTCGCGGGGCGTGAGATCTGAATTGGCCAATTGATACTATCTTTTGCTTGCAATAAACCCTAGCATTGGGAATTTGAAACATCGTGTCTGGTGCATCTTTTTGTGTATGGTCATTGCCTTGTTTCCATAGCACGAGGGACCCCTAGGGGCCCCTTTCACTCCCACAACCGGGATGAGTGGTCCCTGCTGACTACAATATCCTGCATATTATCCATACAGAGAAGTCTGGTGGGTGCTTTGAGGTCCTCCACAATAATTTATGGACATGCATGATCCAGTAGCCTTCATCCATAAAATCCATGGAGCTACAGACATGTCACTGACTTCTCTCCAACACTGGAAGCTCTACATTCCACCTGCTGCATTCCCCAAATCCTTCCTTGATGCACTCACTGACCTCATCACAGCATCAACTGGCAGCTATTCTATCAACAACTTTCTAGGGGATCAACATATGCCAGAAATGGACTGAACTGACCAGGCAGTCATACCTAGCAAGTTGCAGCATTCCAAACCCTCCCATTGAGAGCCACTGAAAGACACATTGATGCTCATTAAAAGAGAAACCTGCAGTTGCCTTAGAAACAAACCTCACCAACCTGGCTCCCAGACTCAGTTCTTCATCTGACATCAGGCCATCCATACTTTGGTATACACAAGAAGTCACAGACAGTAAGCGTGCCATCTGCAAACAATAAAACAAATATGGAGAAAAAACACATCTACATTAAGATCTTACTACCTCGCCATCTTTTAACACCTCTGCTCATCCCACAGAATCCTAACCCGCTCTACCAAAGCATATTACTGCACAGCATCCCTAGCAGAAGCCTCCAACAGGAGAGGAGCCCTTTCCAGCATTATCAGCTCACTTCCTAGACCTGCATTAGCTGAATCAATGAAGAGATAGAATACAATCAACTTGTTCCTCACAGACAAAATCAACATGATCCAAAGCCACCCTACTCACAGTAGACACCTTGGCCATATCTCAGTGCCATGTCTCAAGATTACCAGAATTCAAGATCATAATAATGTAAGACCTCAAAAACACACGGGCATCACTCAAGGCCTCCTCCTAACAGAACAATGCTGTCCCAGCCTCCATCCTCCATTGTGAAGAACGTCTTGCTTCTCCTCCACACTCTGAACGCTCCACTCATGCAAGGCATCTTCTACTGAAAGCTGTGCAGATCCTGCACTACTAAACAAGCCTACACTCAACCCAGGCGACATAGCAAACTACCACCCTCTTAGCAACCTACCCTTCATTGGAAAAATCATTTAGAAGATGACCATGCACCAACTACAGAAAAGATTGTCCAACACAACCTACTTCAGGAATATCAGTCCAGTTTCTGACCAACATTCAGCACAGAGACTACCACCATCCAAGTAATTGACAAGATCCTCCTTATCATAGACAAAGACAACCCATTCCTCCTGGTCCTTCTCAATCTCTCTGCCATCTTCAACACAGTCAAACAGAAAGTGCTACGCAATACCCTCTCCTCCCTCATGGGATTCCATATCAAAGTACTTTGATTCATTGATGCCTACTTCACCAATAGACACCAGTTCATCCACATAGCACCTGCAGATCCCAACAATGCTAGGTGACCTGCGAAGTTCCACAGGGCACCATTCTCTCCCTTGTCATGTTCAACCTCTGTCAAGGAGTTCCCCCCCTTCTCACCTGGGTCCGATGTTTGCCGGTGACTTCGATCGCTGCCTTCTTGCGAACGCTCCTCGTCTTGAACAGCGCTGCTCGAGATTTGTCTGGTTCCAGGTTGCGTTTAGTTCCGGGATCACGGAGTCCAGGAATCCGGGGGACTGGAAAGGCTAGAAAAGCTTGGAACCAGGAAGGGGGAAAGGAAAAGGAGTGTGTAATAGCACTGGGACAAAAGGAACAATACTGTGAGCTACGAACACACGTCTGGGCTACTCTGCAATAGCATTGAGACGCACGGAGCCGTGGAAGGCGTGGTCTATAAATAGACCACGCCGCTTCAGCGCATGGAGTGAGCAAGGGCTTGAGCTCTGGAGGCCATGTTGGAAGTAGTACGGAATGCAAGCCCCATTGAGACAAGGACCAGGAGGTCCAAAAGGGGCATGATCTGAACTTCATGACAGCATGCCTCCTCCGAAGGCCTTTCCCTCCAGGTTTGCCCGGGTGTATTAGGTGAAATCTTCTGAGCAACCGAGGAGCCTTGATATTTGAAATAGGTTCCCAGGTCCTTTCTCTAGGAGGATATCCTTTCCACTCCACTAGGTATTGAAGATGGCCCCGCTTATGCCTGGAGTCGCAAATCCGGGACACCTCATATTCCAGTTGGTTGTCAACCAGTAGAGGAGGTGGTCGACTGGAATTTCGAGAGGATTGGATGTAGGGTTTCAATAGGGATGTGTGAAAAACTGGATGAATTATTTTCCAGGAGTCAGGTAGCTTGATTCGATATGAGACAGGATTGATAATCTCCTTGATGGGAAATGGACCATAGTAGTGGGGAGCCAGCTTGTTTGGTCGTAAGTGTCGGGGGAGTAGTTTTGATGACAACCACACTCGGTCACCGACCGTATAGGAAGGACCTGGTCTTCTCTTGGAATCTGCATACCTCTTGGTCTGTAATTTGGCTTTCTCTAAGTGTTCTTTAGCTTCCCGGTGAATGTTGATAAGAATTTCGATCCAGGAGTCAACAGTAGGTACTGGTGTAGGGTCAGGAAGAACCGAGGGTAAGACTGATGGATGGAACCCCTAACTACAGTAAAAGGGGCTGGTCTGTAGTGCTGAGTGTTCAGAGTTGTTGTAAGCAAATTCCGCAACGGGTATCAGGAGAGACCAGTCATCCTGGACCTTGGTAGCGAAACATCGGAGATATTGTTCCAGGGTCTGATTTGCACGTTCTGTGGCTCCATTGGTTTGGGGGTGATATCCTGAAGAAAGGGCACTTTGGATTCCTAATACCCGACAGAGGTGTTTCCAGAATTGTGAAATGTATTGGGGACCCCGGTCAGATATGATCTTGGAAGGAAGCCCATGTAGTCGGAATATGTGTTCCAGAAATATTCCAGCTAGCTCTGAAGAGGAGGGTCGTTTCATCAGTGGCGTAAAATGGGCCATAAGGGTAAACAAATCTATGGTGACCATGATGGTAGTATATCCTCGTGAAGGTGGTAACTCCACTATGAAGTCTGTAGTGATGATTTCTCATGGTTTAGAGGGTAGAGTGGGCTGCAGAAGAAGACCCGCCGGTCTCTTGTTATCATGTTTATTTTGGGCACAGGTTATACAAGTCTAGGTGTATTGTTGCACGTCAGATTTCATTTTAGGCCACCAGAACTGTCTCTGTATAAGACGGAGGGTATTGTTGATACCTCGGTGCCCGGAATGGAGTGTGTCATGACAAAGGTTTATTATCTTTTGCTGTAGCTTCCGTGTAGGAATGAATAGTGTGTTGTCCTTCAATAAGTAGCCTTCCTTGGCTCTTAATTTCCAGAGATTTTGTGTTGAAATGTCCTTCCATAATTCCGAGGATTGAGTTTGCGATCAGACTTTTTCCAGGAGATTAACTGCTTGGGCTACGAATATCGTGGGAGAGAACATTTTAGGAAATGCTTTATCTTCAGTGGTCACGTAATCAGGATGGCGAGACAAGGCGTCAGCGATCAGATTCTGTGATCCAGGGACATGGGTAATGTGGAACTGATACTGGGCAAAAAAGTAGGCCCAATGTGCCTGACGACTGTACCTGCACTCCAGTGACTGTAGAATCTGAAGGTTTCGATGATCAGTACGGACTTGGACAGGATGTCTGGCTCCTAGAAGTAGGTGTCGCCATTCAGTGAAAGCTTGGCTAATGGCTAAGAGTTCCTTTTCCAGGACGGAGTAGTGCATTTCACTAGGAGTTAAGGTTCTTGACAGATATGCAACGGGGTGTTCCAAATCGTCCTCCATCTTCTGCTTCAACACTGCTCCTATTGCGTAATTAGAGGCATCCGTTTCCACTAAAAAGGGTCGACTTGTATCGGGTTGAGCCAATATGGGAGCTTATGTGAACTCAGTCTTTAAATGCTGGAATGCAGTTTCTTGTAAAGTTGACCAGACAAATGGGGTGTCCTTCTTTAGCAGAGCCACTATGGGTTGTACAATCTCGGAAAAGGTGGCTATGAACTTCTGGTAGAAATTGGCTAGTCCTAGGAAGGATTGGATTTGTTTCACGGACGTGGGAGTAGGCCAGGCGAGAATGGCCTTTACTTTTGAAGGGTCCATGCCAATCCCTCTGGACTAACGATAAATCCCAGATAGTGCACAGAGGAAACGTGAAACAAACATTTTTCAGGTTTGGCTAAAAGGTGATGTTCGCGGAGTCTTTGCAGAACTGCCTTAACATGTCCTTCATGCTTCTGAGGGTCCTTGGAAAAAATCAATATGTTGTCCAGATAGACAATGACGAAGAGAAACAACATATCAGAGAACACCCTATCCATAAAACGTTGGAAAACTGCTGGAGCATTGGCTAGTCCAAAGGGCATGACCAAGTACTCGTAGTGGCCAAAGGGTGTTCTAAAGGCAGTCTTCCACTTGTCTCCTTCCCGGATACGGATCAAATGGTAGGCACCCCTGAGATCCAATTTGGTGAATATTACGGCTCTTCTCACAGCTTCCAGGATATCCGAGATCAGGGACAGTGGGTACCGATCCTTGACAGTGCATTGATTTAAGACTCTATAGTCGAGGCAAGGTCTGAGTTCCTTGGTATCCTTCTTGGGAACGAAGAACAATGAAGCACCCGCTGGAGATTTCGAGGGTCTTATGGTGCCATTTTTAAGATTAGTGTCTAGGTATTCCCAAAGGGCCTTTTTCTCGGGTTTGGAAAGAATGAACATTCTGCCGAAAGGAATTACAGCTGAGGGATCAGTATCTATGGCACAGTCTTCGGGCCTGTGAGGGGGTAAGGCCTGGACTATGGCAGTAGAAAATACATCAGCATATCCCTGATAGGCCTCTGGAACTTGTATGATATTGGAAACCATGAGTGGTGTTTCTTGGTCTCTTGGTGGTTCTTTAGGAGTTACCGAGGAGGGATCCAGGGACAGACAGTGGGACATACAGAACTCTGAGCTCAGGAATAATGATCCTGCTGTCCAATTAATATACGGATTGTGCTTTTGTAACCAGGGCATTCCCAAGACCATGGGGTAATGGGCTGACTTAATGATGTCGAATGTAATCCGCTCTTGATGATGGTTTATGGAAAGTTGGATCTCTTTAGTCTGCAGGCTTATGGGCCCTGAAGAGAGGGGTCTTCCGTCAATTGCTTCCACCGACTGCATGGTGTTTCGGGCCTCGTACGGAATATGATGACTAACCACCCAGTCTTGATCAATGAAATTTCCCATAGCTCCGCAGTCCACCAAGGCCAGAATGGGATAGGTCTTGTCTTTGGAGGGCGACAGGAAGGCTTGTAGTATCACCAAACTGTTTTATCCAGGAGAGTTCAAGGATGGAATTGATGTGGAGCAAACATCTCTCTCCCGAATCTCTGCTCCATTTAAGATCGGATCTGGCGCTTCCCGAACGCCGAGGAGGTGCCAGAGGACATTCCCTGACCAAATGTTTGTCTGAAGCACAATACATACACAAACCCGTATGGATCCTTCTCAATCTTCCTTGAGGCGATATGGGTCCACGAAAGGCTCCAATTTGCATGGGTTCAGGTTCTGGGGCTGGACTTGGGTTTGCGTCCATTCTGGCTGTGCTCTCAAAGGACGTCTTGGGTGGGTTTCCCTTGGATTTCTTTCTTTCAGACTTCCTTTCCTGGATGCGAAAGTCTGTTTGCAAGGCCAGGTCCATTAGTGCTTGGAATGAATTTGGTCTGGCCACCCTGGCCAGTTCATCCTTCATCTCTTCGTTTAGACCTCTCCTGAACAGGGCAAAACTAGCCTCAAGGGACCAGTCTGCTTCCTTGGCCAATTGTTTAAATCTGGTCACATAAGTGAGCATATCTTGGGGGCCTTGTTGAAAGTCCAGCAAGCGTTCTTGGGCAGTATAGACCTGCTCTGGACGGTCAAACATGCCTTTAAGGGCCTGTATGAACCCATCGTAGTCGTCTAGGAGGGCCTCGCCAAAGTTGACAAGGGGTGTTGCCCAAGTTAAGGCGTTGCCGGAAAGGTGGGATATGATGAAACCCACCTTAGCCCTAGGAGTTGAAAAATAATAGGGCTTGAAGGTAAAGTGGACCAGGCATGAATCCAGGAATCCCCAGAGAGTTTTTGCCGAACCATCATACTTGTCAACAATACCGCCTAACAGGGGACCCTCCTTTGTAGCAGAATCCCGGGATAAGACCAATTGTTTGAGCGCGGCGTTTTCCGCCTTAAGATTTTGAACCTCGGTTGATAGTTCTTGCATGCGTCGCTTTAAGTCCTGCACGGCGGCTTCCATCTCGTTTTTAGGTTCGGTCGGGTGGCGTCTCAAACTGTCAAGGAGTTCCCCCCTTCTCACCTGGGTCTGATGTTTGCCGGTGACTTCGATCGCTGCCTTCTTGCGAACGCTCCTGGTCTTGAACAGCGCTGCTCGAGATTCGTCTGGTTCCAGGTTGCGTTTAGTTCCGGGATCACAGAGTCCAGGAATCCGGGAGACTGGAAAGGCTAGAAAAGCTCGGAGCCAGGAAGGGGGAAAGGAAAAGGAGTGGGTAATAGCACTGGGACAAAATGAACAATACCGCGAGCTACGAACACACGTCTGGGCTACTCTGCAATAAAATTGAGACGCGCGTTGCTGCGGAACGTGTGGTCTATAATAATAGACCACGCTGCGTTCAGCGCATGGAGCGAGCAAGGGCTTCAGCTCTGGACGGCCATGTTGGAAGTAGTACGGAATGCAAGCCCCGTTGAGACAAGGACCAGGAGGTCTAAAAGGGGCGTGATCTGAAGTTCATGACAACCTCTACATGAAGCCACTGGGAGCACCTAGTGAAATGTAACATCAAAATCCATCAGTATCAGATGACACACAGCTATCCCTGAAGGTCAACAGCCTTGATGACCTTCCTACCGGAAACTCAACCCTACCAAAGCAGAGTTCATCCTCCTCAGAGGCACCAACAAATGTACCCAAGTTCAAAACTGGCAAACAGAGATCGAATTTTAAGACCTTTTCCCCCAACCCTAGTGCAATGTCCCTCAGCTTCCCAATTGATTGCAACCTCTCCTTCAAAACACACATTGCCAAGAAGACACAGACAGCATTGTACCAGATCTATTTCTCAATCCTGTGCTAAATCAAACCCTTAATTTGCTCCTCATATTTCAGATTCGTCATCCAGGCCATGGTGCTCTCCCACCTGTATGCTTACAGCACTTTTCTGGCAGGTGTCCCAACCACAACCTTGGTCACCTGAAAGCTATCTAGTATGCTGCAGTATGCCTTATCGGACTGAGAATATTCGGCCACATTAGGAATTATATTCGTTATCCCTCCAAGCTCACATCACATTAAGGACAGCCTGTATTATCTACAAAGTGAGAATGTCTGAGACGGCATCTTACTTAGCTGAGATAATGGCCATCTCGGGAGGACAACGCACCACCAGGAGTCAAGATATTGTAGGAGAGGAATCCAAGAAGTGCAAGAAAGAGAAGAACAAAAGACAAGCTTTCCTGCTATGCTCCCATGCTCTGGAACGACGTTCCATCTTACATCAGATTGGCTCCCTGCTTCCTATGATTGAGGAAAGAACCCTGCTCTTCCTGGAACACTTCACAGACAAATGAGGATGATACACTGACAAGACTTTCACTCTGACCCCACTATGTTCCACTCCCACAATCAGACAACTTTGCATTGCTTTCTAGCTAGAGTTCCGCGACATAAAACGCCTCCATATATACATCCATGACGATCTACCACAAACCGCAATTGTACGTTCTTTTTTATTGTTGTTCTTTGCCAATACACACACGGAAGAGGTATTAAAACACACCAAAATGTTATTCCTAGTTGGACATCTCTTTATTGCTTAGAATCTCATTTGACTGATTTGATCTCTTAGCTATGTTTTACTCAAACTAAAAACTAGTAATGTAATTACCTCAAACGGAAATGTAAACCAAAACAGTAGTGGTAAAGAACCTATTGGAATTATGGCACACGCTCAAAATGAATCAAAGAGAAAAAACACACAACCACCCATAAAAAGTGCATAACACAGAATTGTTGTAGGCAGTAGGAGCGCATGAATTTTTCAAGTGATTAACGTATATATGTTTCCCTGAATTGGCATGAGGCAAACCTGCCAGCAAACCCAAACCAAGCCAGGAGTGTTCCTGGAGCCTTGGCTCTGCATAGACGTTTTCAATAATGAGTCAAAATTGTGCATTTTAGAGCACAAGATTCTGAAGAATTGGAGAAAAGCCAAAGAATGTACAATTAGTTCCATATACGAACATTGAGAATGTGGCAAGAGATTTTCATGCTGTGTCCAAAGAAAATCGGCATGTCTGTCTGCAAGATATATATGCCAGTGCTGCCAACTCTCAGGCTAGATTTTCCCAAGGTTTCCCAAAGCGTTATATAGCATTTTCCTGCCAATTATGTTGCCCTTGCTGTGCATGGCTCTATAAGAAAAATAGGGGTTGGCTGTAGAAGTGAGAGAAAGAAAGGCAGATGTGGAATAATAATGTATATATTACATAGCGCTACACACCCATAGGTCTCAGAGCACTCGTATAATAGAAGACGACATTATCCCACAGAGGGATGCTCATTTTATCGACCTCAGAAGGATGAAATGCTGAGTTGACCCTGCCAGGATTAGAACCTGCCACAGCAGGCAGCACTCAAATATCAGGGACAAGCAGTTAGTTCGCTGTGCTGTCTGAATCCTTCTGGGGTGACCAGTGCAGGCCAGAAGTACCTATTACCTGTGCCGCTATGGAAACTCTGTGTTCTGGAGGGCAGAATACACTGGGGAAATTTGGTCATTAGAGCAGTCCCCGGGGGCACAATGAGCAATGTGTGTGAAGGGGTTGTTAATAGAAGATGGACAGAATACAAGTTTGTTTGCTACACTAGATCCTTTGGGTCGTCTGATGGGGAGTGAGGTGTACGGCTGCAGGAATTTGATAGCGAGGAGTTAGTGAAGGATGTGAGGGGTGGAGAGGGGTGAAGTAAGTCCTCAATTGCTTGCTCAGTCTGGGTTGTTAAGCCCATCTGTGGCTTGAGGTAGGTAAACTCTTAATTCAGAACGTATCCATTAAATAATTCATAAACAACACAATTCATCAAAACCATACACATGCTTGGTACACCGTGCCCTCTACGGTCAGGTGACCGAGTACCTTGAGACATCATTTCGCCCTCAGACCCCTGGTCGTGCACTTCGCTCTGCGGACGCCTGCCTTGTCCCCGTCCCTAAGGTCCAATTCAGTCGAATTGGGGGTCGTTCTTTCTCTGTTGTAGCCGCTTCACTGTGGAACTCCCCGCCACCGTCATCTTTGGACCAACAGTTAATCATCTTTCTTTCCGTCATGCGCTGAAAACATTTCTGTTCTAAACTTGCTCTTTCCCACCTTCCGGTTGAGTAGCGCCACAATGCCTTTTTTGTGAATGTTGCGCTCAATAAATAATTTTAATATAACATAACAAATAATCTGTTCAGACATAAACAATCTTGGAATGCTCTAGAACTATGGTTTGAGAGATTGCGGTCTGGTCCTCATGTCATATTTGAAAACGGTTTAATGATTCCATGTATTTATTTTTTATTTTTTGGGGGGGATTCTGTTTTTGATGATGTATTATATGTTATAGTTTTTTTGTGTGCATGTTATTATATTGCATGTTATCCTGTCTTATGTATGATATATTTAGCTTGAAGTACCTTTTCAGGTTATTGATGTCAATTTGTAAATAAATACATTTTAAAATGAGCCGTCATCGGCTGTAGCTTGCGTGGGTTGACATATAAGAATTAGATTCCAAGCAGGATTTTCAGGTCGAGGGTTTAAGCGTCTAATGTATAAAGATATTCATTTCCTGGCTCTAGTGCCTATTCACTTTAACCTGTGAGAGAAGTGCGGGAACGTGGTTCTCTGAATAGGAGCTAAAGTGAGACATGGTAGGCCTGAAGTGATTCCTTGTTGTGTCCACACCAGGCCTGCTCACCCCTCCCCAAGCTGGAGGTGCCCACAGAAAAAGGCATGGCCTGTCTGAACAATATATGACAGCATTGCTTCTGTAAAATACATGCCTGTGCTTCTTGTTACCCCAGTTCTGCCCTTTGTCGAACTCCTAACCCCATATCCCCATGTGTCCAGTTCTGACCTAACGTCGTTTTCCGTGGCTCAATACTCCCAGTGTCTCTCTCAGCGCCAACGTCGGGCTAAGGGTTTTTTCAGCGGTTGGACTCAGTCCCCCAGCCAAAATGAGAAACACTGAAAGTGTTCCTTGAATTTATGAATTAAAGCCGACCTCGGGGGTCCGCAGTTGTCAGGTTTGCAGGCCGGACACTTCCCCACTGCACTATATAACCTGGTGAAAAATAACAAACATCTAAAGGTGAAATGTCCCATTTCGGTACTGCAGGTTCCAGGGAAAGCATTTGGATTGGTTCTTGGAGTTTAAAACAGTCACACCTTTTAACGTTTTCAAAAACACTATTAGAAGAAAATATCCTCTCTTGGTTTTGTGTGTTTGTTGATTTAATGAAAGGCAAACGGCATTCTTCCTGTGCAATTTGGGTGCTTATGCAAAAATTTAATGAAATGTGCATATTTCACCTTGCAATGCTAAATTCTGGCGACGTCCCATCCCATTCAGTTTGTTGATGAGTCCCCCCACTTTTATTTTTAGGACCTGGCCCCTGGCCAAAGTTATTCCCCAGTGTTACTCTCAGTGCCCAGTTCTGAATAACTGTTGCCGTCAGTGCACCCATAATGCCCGGGCATCACTTTTAGAGGCAAGGCTCTACCCAATATCGCAGAGTTTTGCCCGGATGTCACACTCATTGTTACTGCCCCCATGCCTCCCTGCACACATGCACACACTGCCTCGTGCTGTTCCTCGCTGCTTCTTGGCCTCCCGGGCTACGTTCTGTGCCAATTGGAGTACAGAATCCGTCTTCTGTTTTGGCTGCCTACCCTCTCTGCTATGGCGCACCCTCCCCCGCTTCACTGGCATGGCTTCTGTTTCCTGCCCAACTTCAGTCTCACTATTGTTTTTAGATGGATCCTTGGCCTGCTTATCTTTCTTCTTTGATCTCCATCTATTCCCCTTCCAGTCTCTTTGGCCCACTTCCCTTCTCTTATTAGCCGCCGCCCAGTCCCTGTTCTCTTTTCTTTTCACTCCTGGCTCTGGAATTCTCTTCCCCGTTCTCTCTGTTTGACCACTACTCTCTGAAAGC
Source organism: Ambystoma mexicanum (assembly GCF_040938575.1). NCBI lineage: Eukaryota > Metazoa > Chordata > Amphibia > Caudata > Ambystomatidae > Ambystoma > Ambystoma mexicanum. The sequence goes on along the minus strand of NC_090941.1, from coordinate 72,734,889 downwards.
TTACCTTTTCACTTTTTCTAATCATTTAGAAGGTAGTAACGTGCTGATTGCCTTCTGCTTATTCGTTTACATTTCTTCTTTGCGTCATTTTGGAACGTTTGTATAGTGCTTAGGTGCAAGTTCTATATAAATACAATAAAAAGCACTACAATAACACACACATGCATAAAATAGTAGGGCAGACTAAGGGAACCACCCCAGGCAAGCGGAGGAACACCATCTAGAGGGGTATGAGTAATGCAAAATAAAGAGAGTTATCATCAGTACTTAGGGCCTCATCACGAGTTGGGCGGTATTAGCGCCAGGGCTATTAGCGTTACCGCCAAACCTCCCGGCGCTATTAGTGCCGGATCAAGGGTTTGGCAGAACGGTAAGTCCCATTCTCCATTGAGCCCATTCGGGAATTCCCCATTCCCCATTGGACCCAATGGGGAATTTTCGGAGCTACTACCGCCAGTGGTATTAGTGAGCGGTAAGAGCACTGAAAATTGGCAAAATTGCTGCAGATTTGCCCCCAGCTCGTAGCTGGGGGTAAATCCTGCCAAACCCATGATTTGGCAGACCCTTAAATGCAGCAGTAATAGCATTACCAACGCATTTAAGGGTTATCGCCAAACTCGTTATGAGGCAGTTAGCACAGGCGATCCCAGCAGCCTCAATAATACAACTTTATTTTGCCGTCAGGGATCAATATTACAAAAGGCAGTAGAAATGTACAACAAACATATGACATACGAGGAGATACCTTTTGCATATGACTTCCCCTGGTTTATACCTTTTATATGTCATTGCGTATTAAGCAATTGCACTCACATTTTTCTCTCCTTTGACCTTTGTTCACCTTAAGGGTACCTTAAGTGCCTCATTGCAGATCCAGGTTCGTATTTACAGCCAGCGGTAGCCAGAATGACCTCCTAGTGAAAATGAACTGCCCACCATATGCTGATTGGTGAAGATGAATGGAGACCTACGTCTGAAGTGATGCCATGCTGCCAGTTCCGACGCACAGTTTTGCTGAGAGGAACACATTGGCACAGGGCCCAGTTCAGCTTTGGGGTGCAAATGATTGCCCAGGGGAAGTCTTCCATACATGCACTGTCCTCCTTACTTCTCATTGCCTGATACTGTGACTATTTTGAAGCAGAAAGCAATGCAATTGGATCTGGGCAGGAACCTGAGGATGATGAATAGACTGTCTTCACTTACTCTCTTTACTGCTTCACGGGATCCCATGCTTTGGGGCGGCGAAATATGTTCTACTCGATCTGTGGCACGTAGGAGGCTGGTTCTTAAGACCAGGCTGAATTTGCTACCTTTGAAAGACAGGATGAGGTGTGATAAAAATGTGATGAGCAGGAATTGCCATTGTAATACTGGCCGGGTGGAGGATTTGGGCCGATTTTTACTTCTTTGTACTTGTTATTTACATCTTTGCAAGGTATTTGTAACCCCCATTTTAAAGTTAAAAACATTACATTTTATCGAGATGCAATTTGTTTAATAATAGCCAGTAATGATGATTGTTTTGTACAATCGATATAATTATGTCTCTAGAGCCCTCATAAGGAGGGCCTCTAGTTTATATAGTGCATCATTTTAATGTCTACAATTTGATGTGTGTGTGATTATATTTACAGTTGTTTGTTATTAATGGAGAAATCAACATTTTAATAAAGAATCAATTCAGAATAGCTTTGTTGGTGATACTAACCGCAATTCATGTTGTAACAACGGAAACATGTAGTTAAACCATTTTTTAAACTGTAGTGATACTAATTGTCAGGTTAGAAATCGAGAAACATTACTTTCATGAAATTGAAATAAAGCACAAAACAATCTTATATTACCATTTTTATCATCAGTAATGCTTCATCCATCACTTATACAGACACATGCAATATATATGTTGTGTACTTTCACGTACTCCTGAGTTGCTGAGTGTACTGTGTACATATTCAGGTATACTCGGAGTGTACTACCAGGGAGGTACTGTCACGCAGAATCGCTCTAGTGCCCATGACACGCACATGAGTTTCATAGTTATCCTTTATTCTGCCACTTACAGCTTTATTGTAAATATGGCGCCCTGATGAAGGGAGGCTTAAAAGCAGGGAATTTTGGAGCACTGACGAGCTGGAGACAGGGCAGGCCGCAGAGATAAGATCTCCGCCATGCAGTCCTCTTCCATCTCGTGAGTGGACCTCATTGAATGTCTACATGTGACTTTCGTGCAGGTGTACAACAAATTAATTCTTATGGAATCCTCCTCGATTTTGCCCCTGGTCAAGGCTAGGCAGATTCCATGGGAATCCATTAGTAAAAGCTGCTACTTGCAAAGCCTTTTTTGTCAGTTTAGTACCAATTGTGCGCTCACAGAAAGGAATGTTCACTTGCAAACTTGATTAAGGTGTATGTATAAATTCAGTTTATTCCTTGTGTTGTACAGATTCGTTGTATTATATTTCATACAGTATTCTGTTATTCACACAGATCAAAGTCGGTCTTACACAAAGATTGTCTTTCACACGTGTTTCCCCATGGTTTATACCATGCTTCATCAGGAGAGAAAACGCTTATGATCTGATGTGGGTATTCCCCCTTTGTTATTGTTAATCAGCTTATTTGAAAAAGTTTTTGTCTTCCTTCAGGCTCAGTCATAGGATCCTATCAGTGGATCCTCTGCGCAATGCGAGTCTTTCTGTGGCTTTATTCTTGTTAATGTGGTGAAGCAGGGAGATACGTTTGTCTCCCACACAGCGCCAGGATCAGCAAAGCGTGCTTGTGCGTGGCCTTTACTTTGCCACAGGACGATTTTACTCTTCCCTTGTTTACTCCGCCTTCCGGGTGTTTAAATGTGCATGCGGGGTAGCCCACAGCAAAGCTGGTAGTCCCCTGCATACAATGTACACGTTTTGCAATTTGAGGCTGTTAATGTCTTGTGGTATGTGTCCAAACTAGAGTTTGTGTTGATTGGCAAATTCGTGTGTTCCTAATGACACTCAGAGTGCATATTAAAGAATGACATGAATGTCAAATTACAGGCACTCTCACACACTCTCCCTTCTCGTGCTCTCGCACTCTTGCTCTTCCCTGCCCTCTGTCTCCAGCTCATCTCCACCTCCCATTCCCTCTCTCTTTCCCTCGCTGTCTCTCTTTCTCTTCCATCTTTCCCTCTCACAGTTTGTACCCTCCCCCTCTCTCCGCCTCCTCTCTTTCTCTCTATCTCTCTGTTGTTGGCCTAGGAACTGCACCACACCAAGGCAGGACTGGTTGACTCAAATCTTTATTCGTAACTGACTTCTTCCTTCTCTGACTCCTCGTCTTCCTTCCGAACGGGGGTGCTCCCTCTCTAGGGGCCCGTGCTACAACAGAGTGTCGCACACAACGCCTTTCTATTTTCACGCTCGCTCTATTACTCTCCCCGCGCCTTCTTCACGGTCACACCTATCCTCACTCTCGCTCGGACTTGCTATGTTCAGTTGTGAAAATGGAAAATAATTGGTGGGGGATCCTACAAGGGCCGGGGTGGGGGCAGAGTTTGAGGGCGCAGTGCATGAGGAGTCAGGGTTTAGGGTGTCGGCGTTGACCTCCGATCAAAGGAAATATCCAAAATGCTGCTTCTTTTCCAAACTATACATAAACTCCACTTTAAAGCACTTCCATGGCACTGGTGATGAGTTACTTCACTATGTGAATAATAGTTTTGACCAGTGTTGCTGAAATAGTGTTTTCTTTTACTCGAACCACACCTGGCACAGCTCCTGCAGCTCCCCTCTGAAAGCAGTTGAGTGGCTGCATCGTGTGTGATAGTTTCAATGTTAATAGGGGTATTTATTTATTCATGCAATATTTGTCGGATACAGATATCCGACAAACATTGCATAAATAAATAAATATTCCGGGTCCGACAAACAGTGCATGAATGAATAAATAAACCGGGTCGTGGCTGAGGACTGTAATTTCCTTTGGTGATCCCGTGCACAGGTTCACCAGAGGAAGTTGCAGTTTGCTTGCAGGCGATTTATTTTAGTTTTTTCTCCCAGCATTGACTGTGGCCGGATCCTGAGATCCGGCTACACATCTGGTGCCAGATCTCGGATCCAGCGAGATCCGGCCCAATCGCCAGCACAGGCTATGTTACGTAAGGTGCAAATGCAGTACCAAATTGTCACTGGTCGCTTTACAAATAACATATCACGCTTTCAGTAGTGTAACAACTTTAACTTTGCAGATTTGGGCCAACCTCGGCCTACAATGAACACGTTTTGCGAATTATATGTTCCAGTTCAGCTTCTTCTGAAATGTATTTTAACAGATATGTTTTGCGGAGTAGAACTCGCCAAAAGCATGCGTCGGGGGAGCAATGCAGCGGTGCTCTGGTTGATACGGTGTCCATCTGCTTTTTCTTTCAACAGCAGCCTGCCTAATGGCGGCTGACTGGGTCCCCATGAAGTTACCTCAGACTGGCGTGTAAAAATTAAACCTCTTTCTTTTCAGTGAAATGAAGTCTGGGTTACAAGCCGCAAACGTTTTCCCATGTTCCCCCCGCCCCCTGTCCTCGCCCCATAAATGCTCCAGGGGTCTGGCTTGGGATAAACTGTCCCAGCATGCTTTTAGTGTCTGTGTCCATCCTCCAGACTATTGTCTCAGAAAATGTTGTAAAAGTGCCTTTCCCACAAAACATGCGTAATTCCAAAGCTGAATTTCACATTCTTGCAGACTGTCTGTCTTTATGAGTTCTTAAAGTTGGGCTGTTCCTGGTACTCTTTCCATAAATTGCCGCACGAATCCTTTAAACAGTAACCCGTGCCTCTATAGGCAAGCACACGTTGCTTGTGTTTAAAGAAAATAAAACAATCGATTGCAATGATGTAAAAACGAATTACCCTCGAGTTTAAGAGATTGTAGTTGTGGTATGCAAACGCGTTTTCCAAGCATGCCCCCCTGCAGCAGAGGGCAAAATGCTATAGACCCTAGGGCGCCAAAGCTGTAAAACTTGCAGTGTGGTCCCAAAAGCAGCTGCTTACTAGGTGTATCGTAGATTGTAATAGCTGATACCAGTTATAGTATAGGCATTGTCACAAAAGTGGCATGCCCTTCATCCTGAAGGCATGTCATTTGAATGCATACCTCATTGGTCACCAGAGTTATTAGCATAGCTTTGCTCTTAAATCAAGCTTATGTCATGGAAACTCGTTTAAACGGTTAATTGTGTCAGGAATTCATACCGCAGGCAGAGCTCGCCTTCGCACAACTGCGGACACTCGCGTCTATGTCGACAGATGAGGGCGTCCATGTCCGCCTATTTCTATTTCCACTTCAACATCCTTTGCATAGCATAAGGAAGGCTAAGGCCGTGGAGACTTACCTTTTCTATTTCTAATTTTGTTTCTAAGTCTGTCTCCACGTCCACATCACTCATGTGATTCAGAATGGCAATGACCACTTGGTTTGAATATTAAGAAGAGGGCAGATAAACACGATTCAAAAAAATCTGTTATACAAATACCCTGAGCTGGCTTTTGTCAGAAATGAATTTGAATTTACAGGTGAAAAAATGTATTTGGAAGTACACTTTATGCTTGCCTTTCGTTGTTGGTAGATCCATGACTATTGTGTTGGCCTGGCTTTGCTGAAGACATCAACAGCAGTTGCTCTGTGCACTTCTAATCAGACACCCGAAGTGGTTGATAACGGCCTAGAAAGGGGACAGGAGTCCACTATTGAAATGTCATGAGCAAAATCAGTAGTGCCGGCACGCCATTATGGGTCGGCGGGGAGAGGGGGGCGACACCTTGCTTGAATGGCGCCCTCCGCCCCAGACACAGGCAGCACAGTCTACCCATGTGCTTTATTTGCACAGCCTAGGCATTTCTGGTTGGTTTGGCTCTGCCACATAGCGCTTAATAATGAACGGTGGCAGGTTGGTGGAAGACAGGCCCGCCGCCTCTCCCTCCGCCAACAGCGTAGACATGCTGACTGACAGAAGAGGACTCTTTGCTCACTATTATCACTATTCCTCAGAAGCAGTGAGCGTTGCTGCATAGCTATTTGTATTATCCTGTTGATTCTTGGGGGTGCCACACTTTCATGCCCTCTATCTATATTTCTAAGGCAGGCGGTAACCTGCTACGCTACTCGAGCTTCTAAAACTGTGGGTGACGGAGTGGCTACTCGTGCCAATGTGGCAGTGGAAACTGTGTTCAACGTTGAGTAACTTCATTAGGTGCACCTGCATTTGTAGGAGAGTGGAGATCCTGGAGATGTCACTCACAGGGAGAAGAAGGCAATCATGGCTGACACCATGATGACACTGTGTTCAAGTGTGACTGTAGAGGGGTCTTGCAGGAAGCATCTAGTAGATTGCATTCAGAGAGAAGCAGATGTGGGAACAGCGCCTAATTGCACCAAAGTGTTCTGCTCGTGGTTCCTAAGCAACTGTTGCATTCATTGACCATGATCATAACAGGCCATCGTCTTAGGTGTTTGTCCTTCACCCTAGCCCCTCTCTTTTGTCCCCAGTCTTAGTCCTCCATCTTACTCAGACTGCCTCTCAGGCAAATTCTCTCAGCTAGTTGCAGCCTTCCTACATCTCGACACAACTCTTTATCACCACTCCCATCTTTTCCTCTGTTCCCCCTCCTTGTGTCCCTCTTCCTCCTCTCTCTCTTTCTTTGTAACTCTTACTCCTGACTGGGGAGTTTGGTACACGTCTGGGTGGAAATGGAGCAATAGATTACAAAGAGCTGAAACAACCACCCCAAGCCTGCTTATGTGTCTGCATGTGGCATATCTACATTTCAGAACTGTCTCGGGAGGATAGCTCAGGGGCAACGTGCTCGCCTTGGAAGCAAGACGACACAGAGTGCCACAGTTTTGATCCCCTGGTCCATGCTTCGAAACCTCTGGGTATTAATCGCTTTATAAATAAACTAACCTATCATATCGGGGACTCACACGGTTGGAGTGTTTTAGGTATCCCTGGAATGTGAGTTCAGCTATTAAGCATGCTACTTGCAGGCAAGGTCTCAATGCAGCAGCTTCTTCCCTTCTCTCAGGGGCAAACAGGAAGGCATGAGTGCTGCTCACATGTTTATCAGCTGGAAAGGCTTTGCCTTAAAATTGATGGCCTCCTTGCATGGGCTTGGCTGGTAAACTGGTGGAGGTGCTTGGTACAGCATAATATTCTCCTCTTGCTGCAAATAGTTATCAAGCAGTGCATTGTGCAGGGTTTTGACCCATGCTGAATCAATAGACTGGATAGACATGGGGATTAAGCCGTCGCTGCCCTTTATCCTATCCCGGAATAAAAATAAATCAATAGACAGGGTAGATGTGGGGTTGAGCTGTCGCCGTCCACATCCAAGCCAGGATCTAGGAGAACCGCGCAGTTGCGCACACCAAGATGGTCACCCAAGGTGCCACCCATTTTTGCCTATGTTGTGAGCACAGAAGGGCACAGAGCCTAAAACCATTGTAAAAGGGGCAATGCTGATTGCCAAAAGCAACCCATAACTGTTGGGAATTCGTTTTCTTCAGGTGAAACATGGCTAATTTATGGGCACAAAATTATTTTACTGCAGAACTACACCAATGCCATTTGTTGAACCTGGACAATATACTTCCATGTAATATCTCTTGTTTGAAATGCTTGAATTCAAGACTGATCCAAAAAAAAAAGCATGCGGTACCCGCTTTTGACTGAGGGCGACGCTAGCGGTCTAAACTCTGACAGGGAAACTGCATGTCAGGAGTTGCAGGAGAGGCCTTTACATCAAAGGCTGGGAGTTAATTAAAATGTTAACCACATGCTGTTCCCAGAAGACAATCTGATTTAATTAACAGGCCAAAGGCTGGGAAACCTCTCACCTCCAGAGATTCACACCAGGAGTCAGAATCTCACATGACCTCTTGATTGATAGAAGGCAGACTGGCTGGCAGCCTCCTGGAGACCACACAATAGGCTCTTGCACTTGAATAGAATATGCTGATGTTGACTGTTGACTGTACACAAAGAGCTCCCAGCAGAAGACACATGTGATCATTGACCCACCCAAGTCTTGGAGGCGGACTCCAATATTCTGAGAACTGAATTGAAAGCAAAATATATATTTTACAGAAACACTGATAACTTATTGGGACTAAATGACAGGAATGCACAACTTTGAGTTCCTTAAAATGGAAACTTTGCCTACAATTCAAGCCCAAACTCCAATTTGTGTGATGTTCTGGGGCAAAACCCCGCCATTTATTGATACTACAGACTCTGTGTTTAAGCTAGAGACATGGGAATTTACTGGAGTATGTATGGACAGGCCGTGTATATGTGTATAATTTTTAATGAAAAACCAATATTGCAAAACCAGTTAAAAAACGCAAAATGTTGCTATTTCTGAATGCAAGCTCTTAGAAACATCAGAGTTTGAACAGAGTATACCTCATCTGATACGTGATGGGTGCATGTAATTTCAAACCACTGTGTATCTATGAAATATGTCTTTAGGTCAAATATAGATTTGTGTGTAATTTGACAGGGGAGTGTCCTTTCTGCAAGCCATTAAATGACATCATTCTGACACACAATCCTGCTCTCCAGTGAGAACGCAAAGAATTCTCCAACCTATCAGAACTCTGAAGGTGTTGGGCCTAGAAAGCTAGCCTCTCCACCCACTTTCAAAACACATAAAAAGAGACTGCTGGGACAGGTAGAGACATTCAATTCCATTTGCTGCGGAGCATGCTGACTGACGACTTCACATCCAGAGATCCAGACTTCAAATCCATCAATCTCCAGAACCTGTAGCAGTACCCAGAAAGCAGTGTTACATCCAGAATCCAGAGAGGCTAGACCAGCAGAGCAGAGCTGACCCAGATCACTGTGAAGTGCCGAGGCCAGAACCGGAGTCCAGTCCAGAACCTGACCAGATCCGTGGCGAGGCCTATTTCAAAAATATATTGTGAGTACCTAGCAGAACTGTGCAGAACCAATCTCTTAGTTAAAATAATCTAATCCAAACTATTTTAATCTAACCAGAACTGCCTCCTAGAAGTTGTCACTTGTTATTTTGTAAAGCTGCACCACTGTCATTTGTCAATTCTGCAGCTGCAAAGCTGTCACCTGTCATTTTCTAGCTGCAAGCTGTAACCTGTCGCTTTGAACTTTTAAAATTTCAAATCCGAAAAACAACCTTCACAAAATCGTTCATAACTCCGTAACCATTTGGGCTACGAACTTGATTTAACTTTCCTCTGAAAGCTTAGAATCTAAGCTCTCCAACAAGCCTAGAACCGACTTCGTACTCCTTATACCTTTTCCGCAATCACGATTCACGCATTCGCGAATTTTGCCGCGATTTGCGATTTGGCCCGATTTCTTTACTTGTAAAAAGATAGTTGCTTGTGCCTGAACTGCTAAAATTCGTTTGCCTCTTAATCACCAACTCATCCCAAGTATCTCTCACTCACCCTGAACCTCCTGAAGGGAATTAAAAGCATTTTCAGCATATTTCTCACTACATTGTCACCATATTCAAAGCATTTTGCCTGTGTTTCAAAACTCCTATTTGTTGTATAAGCTGCTGAGGGGGAATTGAACTGAATTCTATTTGATTGCATTCCTAAGAACTGTGTGCTCTCATCTTCATCTCCTTACATTGCATAAAGGGGGGGGGGTGAATTGTCCAAGAAAGTGATTATATTGTCTTTTGCTGAAATCCTATCAAGTTATTTTCTGTACTGCATTTTCATTCCACATTTCATCTATTTGAAACCATAAAAGTATTGTTGCTATCTTATCCATCCTATGCCCACTCATCATTGATTATAAAGAAGTGTGCTAGAGCCAGACTATCCATTATTGATTACTGCTCAGATTAAGTGGGATATTCAATTATTAATTTATTATAAAGTGTGATATATATATATTGTTTACATTCTCAAATAAACCTTTTTAAACTTGCAAAACAGAACTACTTCTTGGCTCAGTGGGGTCAGGGGGATTCTAAGAGAGGGGTGTTATATAGGGGTAGTCATCCAGAACTCATGAACTGGACATAAAGATATATCAATAAGGGTTTCCATTCAGTATCCCAGACTAGGCATTGACTTAGCTGTAGTGTTGAATTGAATCCTCTTACAAATTGGGGGCTCGAGTCGGACATCTGGGTTAGATCTATCACTTGTGCAGATTAATACAGTGTGCTAACTGACAGGAGACATACATCCGGTCGGATCACCACGCTGTGTTACGCTGTAAAGCACTCCTCAAAGGAACGCTCTAAGGAAAAGGTCTGTTTTGCAAAAATAAAATACTCATTTCTGTAAGTCAGGACAGAGACCAATCTCTAGAATGACGACCTTAGTAGACATGAAAATAGCCAGAGAGCACTTCTTACATAAGTTATTTGTGAGAGGTGATTGGACTCACCAGGACCAAACGGTCTGGTTGCAGGCCATCACGCAACAGGTCACTGAAACAGGGTCAGATAAATGGAGAGATCAGGGTCCCTTACATGTGGCCCTGAGTGAACTATACATGGCTCCTAAAGCTAAGGATGAACAAGACAAGATGGTTAGGATAGCGGCATATTTGTATCTATATATGGGAGCAATGCAAGACAGATGTGCTGAAGGCCATGATCTGGCAAATAGGCAACAGATGGCGTTAGAAAAGGTCCAATCTGACCTGGTCTCTTCTGAGCAGAGGCTGCAGAGGAGCCAGGAGGCAGAAAATGATAGTAGGCAGTATATCATTAAAATAAAAGAGGACATGGATATACTGCAACAGGAAAAGGCTGACCAGGATACCAGAATTCTGGCCTTGCAGAAGGAACGCCAAGACAGTTTGGACTCCCTACTGCAGAGCCAGAAAAAGCTGGAGCAACAGATCAATTTCAACAGGGCATGCACAGAGCAGGTAGCCACCCTGCAAATCCAACTAGACAGAGAGAAAGAGGAGAGCAATAAAATGATCCTGAAAGACCTGGATACCCAGGCAGAGTTTGATCAGGAGCGCCAGAAAGCTGGTGCCTTCCAAAGGCAAAGGGACGACCTGACGGCACAGATGCAGACTCTTAGTCAGGAAAGGGACACCTTAGGCCAGGAAGTCTGCCACTTAAAAAGAAAAATGGAAGAAAATCACCTGGCCCACCAGGGACTGGGTGACCTCCAAAAAGAACACCAGGACTTGCTAGAGCACACCAGGAGGGTGGAGGAGGCTCTGGCAAGACAGGAGCAGGCCAGTAGGGATGGGACTCAGGAGGTAACCCTCCTGCAGCAAAGACTGGCCCAGTGCTCCAGGACCAATCAGGAAACGCAGAGAGAGAATGAGGCTCTCTGCCAGCACAATGATAGGCTCCAAAAACAGGTAGCGATGCAGGAGAGACTGATAGAGTCTAGTAAGGCCTTAACTGAGGAACTGAAGGTGCAGGCTCTTGCATTGCAACAGGGAGCAGGGGCGGATAGAGACCAGGTTCGCTGGGAAAGGGAAACTCCTGAGCATAACCTCAGGAGCCCTAGTACCAGAGGCCTTTATCTCTCTCAGTCCCTGGACTCTGCCACCCCCATGTCCCCTGGCGCACATGAGCACCGGGCCACAGGGATGGCAGATTACTATCCAGCCAGAAGCATGGGGCTCATAGGCCAGTACCTCCCAGGAATGGATGGGCGGGCATCCGGGTATGGGCACCCAAGCACAGTGCAATTTAGTGGGGAACCCCAGGAGAATAGGCCCTGAAAACTTCTGCCCAGTTAGGTCAGTGGGGGGGGTACCCATCAAATCCTGGCAGCAAGGAGGAATCTGAAGACTCCTCTGAACGGCGCAGGACACAGGAGACCAGGTCCCCACATTCTGCCAGCCATTCCCAGGCTCGCAGAATCCGGGAAAACCTGGAAGAGCAGACAGGAACCTCTGGGAGCAGTGCCTCTGAGTCAGAGGATGAATGGACCAGGGATACCCGAACCAAAAAGGCCAATAAGGCAAAAAGGGCCTTGCTTAAGGACCCATTGAAGCAAATAAAGGCAATAAGGAGTGTCATCACACCTTATCATAAGAACGCCAAGTCCTCTGTTTGGGAACACTTGGAGCTCTATGAGCAAATGATGGAGACTTTCCATTTGAAGGACAGCAGTAGCTGCATCCAGTACGTCAAATGGACATTCTCCCCAGAATACTCCAGTTTCGTTGCGGGGCTGGAGGACCAAAATCATTTAAGATGGTCCACCTATAAGGCGGCCATCTTGAAACATTTTTCTGTTCACAGAAATCCTCAAGAGGCTCGCAAGGCAGCCTACAATTTGCAATGTGGGGAGGATCAGGCCCCACAAGAGTTTGTGCAAGAATTAAAGCGTGCTTTTGCGCAGACCACCAGAAGGGGGCGCACAGACAGCAAAGAGTTTGTCAATACATTTTTCCATGCTCTCCCTAAATATATAATGACCCAGCTCGTGAGAGATTTTCATGAGAAAAGATCTTTAGACTGGGTCATTGAACAGGCTACCCGGATCTATGAGGTGCAGAAGCCTATCGAAAATAAAAATAACGTGCCGAAAAACCCCCAAACCAACAGCACCCCTGCTGCTGCCAAGGTGGCAGAGGTAAAGGTTGCCCCCGTCTTAGATTTGGAGATGGGGGGGCCTAAAAACCTGCCTGCACCAAATAAATCACAGCCCAGAAGGTCCTCGGGCCAGTCACAGACAGGGTGTCGAGGAGGTAGTCCCACAAATGGGGTGTCCCCGCTCCCCTGACTATGTAAGTCCCGCTACAAGGGAAACCGACCAATCCTGGGTTATGTGTGGACTCCTCCAGCCCAAGGGTGGGGATCCAGCCAAGCACCTAACCCAGGGAACTTCCCTCCCAACTTCCCCCAGGAGGGCAGAAATTCTCCAAATCCTGGGCAGAACTTTTTCCCCAGGTATCCACCCAATTTCCAGCCCCAAAATCATCCATCCTTCTTACCCCAATTCCCTGAGCCCAGACAACCTAATCCGGGAGAGGGGAGGCCAAGGGTGGAGGGGTACCAAAATCTTCCCAACCAGGGGTACTACCAGAGAAGGGATAACTACCCTTCCCGGGATCAGCCCAGGGGAGAAAATAGAGCCCCGTATCAGCCTGAGCGGGTTTCCCAGTTAGAGCGCCAGGTCCAAAATATGGCACGGGATCTGGGTCACATACTGAGGGCTCAACAGAACCCTCAGATGAGCATGCCACCGCCGAATGCCCCAAACCCTGGACCTGGTGTTCCAGAACAATGACGGGGGCAGCACCCCGATAACACACCGGTTTCCAGGGAGGAGGCACAAGGGGAAGGGGGGTGTAAAGCCTTGGAGGAAGCTTCCTTCCCAACTTGTAAACAGCCTCTGGAAGACCAGGAACCGGAAACAAAATCTCCTACCCCTGAAAGCCTGCCTCCCAAGGAGCAGAGAGGGGGTAGGAGAAACAAGGGACCCAAACAGACCCACTTTGTGGAGGAGGTACAGGTCTTCCAATTTGAGGGAGAGGGATCCTCAGAGGATCCTGGGGAAAGGATCTTCTCCTTTAGAGATGGGGGAACTCCTCCCAAGGAAAAATGGGTCCCAAGGGATGCCAATTCAGACTGGGGAGATATGGAGACTGAGCTACCGCCGCCCATCATCTCATCCCAGAACCCACAATACCAAAATCCCCTGTTTCAAACCCATCCTGGTGACTGCCTCCAAAAAGGGGGGGGCGGCCCAGAACCGGAACCAGGGGAACCCACAATGGCTCTGATCTCCAGTTGCCAACTTTTTCTTTCAGATTCCCAAGTTTCTCCACAGAATTCTGCCCAAATCTCTTCGCTAGCAATGTCCAAAACCAGAAAGTTAGCCCACCAGTTGTCCAAAAATGTGCATTATCTGTGCCCCCTTGGGGAGAAGGAGGGAAGATACTATGCCCTGGTACAAGTACAGGGGCAGGGTACAATTTTGGCACTGGTGGACACTGGATCCCAAGCTACCCTTCTGTCCAAAAGGGCCTTTGAGGAACTAAATGCCGGAAGGGGGGAGAATTACCGTATTCCTCTCACCTCTCTTCCTGGACAACTGCAGAACTTTGACGGGAAGGAAATTCCCATTGAGGGGACTGCAGACTTGGACATTAAAATTGGGCGACACAAGGTGAAACACCCGGTCATAGTAGTGACTCCAGAGGGCACCCCTTGTTTACTAGGGAATGACCTCCTGAGAAGGTTGTCACCCCTAATAGATTGTGTAAACAAGTTCCTCTGGACCCAGACTAGCCGACCAATAAAATTAAAACAGAGTGTCAACCATGTTAGTTTAAACGGCACCTGCCACATGGTTGAACAAAAATCTGACCAAGTAGAATTTCACTTCCAGAACAACCAAATTCCAGACGTGACAGTAATAGCAGTAGGACAACAGACTGGTGATGGGGGGTCCTCTCTATTTCTGAAAATCAACCTTCCTTTCAGTTTAAGGTGGTATTCCACACTGGAAGGAAACACCCTGAAATTCTTTACTAATCCACAATCAGAAACTCCCACTCCTATAGTCCAGAAAGATGTGAAATCAGCTCAGAGCCTGGCTGATATTCAGCAAATTGGAGAGCAGTTGTTCATCCCTGTTCAGTTAAATGATGGGAAGGACTCTGTTCTCGCTCGAGTGTGCGTGAACAATGGTAAGAGCTTCATCAGCGAAGCCATGTTCCGCCAACTCCCAAAAGATCCAGCCATTCCCACATTCAAACTGATAGACAAATGGGAAATGGACCTGGAAGCACCTAATTCCAAACATCTCCTGCCAAGCAGGTATATGCTCAAAATCTCCATTGGCAACAAGAGCATAGTCCATAATTGTTGGGTCGTGCGAGACGTCACTGCCGCCTTTTTCTTAGGCAGTGACGTTCTCAATCGCTTTGCCATTAGTTTGGACCTAATAAACTTCAAAGCTTGGTCCCGATTAGCGGATAATCCCATGGGCTTTGATGATCCAGAAAAAGCATTTAGGTCAGCTCAATTGCTACCTTATGCAGTTGAAATTCAGATCAAAGAGGAAGTCACCATCCCAGAAAGGACCCGACAATTATCCCTGGAAGTGAAAGTTAAAAGGGGACAAAAATTGCAAAACCCTGATGCTTATATTCATCTAAATGCTTCTCTCCAACAGCAAGGGTTAGGGGTAAACCCAACACCATTAGTCAACATAGAACATGACACCATTCCAATAGAGGTGGATAACAGCGACTTAAAGAGTATTACTCTAGCCGCAGGCACCATTATTGGAATGGCGGTTGATGACCGACATTTTTCCATTGATCTAGGAAATGAACTGTTAGGACCAATCCCCAAGGACTGTTTTGACAGTGACAGTGAGGACAATACAACACCAGACAGGATTTTCACCCGGCATGGGGGGAACTTCCTGGTGTACACGTCTTACCCTTATGGTAAGGAAGATGTGACTTGTGACTTCAGGAGGGATGAGGTGATTTTCCAGGTCCATGAGGGTTGCCTTTCCCACCTGAGGCCTCCAGTCCAAATCAGCACTCTGACCAGGGACTTCTCCACCCAGCTGGAGGAGGCCGCTGAGATAGCCAAACCAGAAGTCTTTCCAGGCTTCAGGCAGATGGTGGAAGAGAGAGTCAACCTAGCTGATGCCTGTGTGACTCTGGAACAGAAGCAAAAGTTGAAACAAGTTTTCTTGGATTTCCAAGATCTCTTTGCGGTAGACTCATATGACTGTGGTCGCACCGACATCCACACAACAACAATTCCCACGGACCCTGGAATGACTCCAGTGTTTGTGAAGCAATATTGTTTGCCTCTCGCATCCATGGAGTCCCTCACTGAAATAATTAAGAACCTTGAGTCCCGGGGAATAATTCGTCCAATACACAGCACCTTCAATAATCCGGTGCTGGGAATATTGAAGCCAAACGGCCAGTGGAGACTCTGCGCCGACCTCAGGTAGCTCAACAAACGGGTCCATACTTCCCGATGGCCTCTGCCCTACATGGACCAAGGGCTGGCCAAGATCCAGGGGTCACAGGTATTCACTGCAATAGACCTGACCAATGGATACTGGACTGTGCCTGTCAGTAGGGAGGACCAATACAAGCTGGCTTTTACCTTTGGGGGCCAGCAGTACACATGGACCCGGACTCCCTTCGGATACCTCAACTCCGGCAATGAATTCAACATTTTCCTACACAAGGCCATGCCCGACCTGGGTGCAAGGGGTAACCTGGCTTATGTAGATGATGTCCTCATCAAAAGTTCATCTGTGGAGGAACACATAGCGGAGATCCGTTATGTTCTGACCCAGTTGAGGGCCGCCGGAGCAAAACTTTCCTTTCAGAAAGCACAGTGGTGTAGAACCCGTGTTAATTTCTTGGGGCATGAGATTACTCCTCAGGGTCTCTGTCCCCAGGAAAAGAAAGTGGAAGCACTTCAGAAACTGAAAGACCCCACAACTCTGCGGGAACTAAGGAGCCTCCTTGGACTGACTAATTACAGCAGAAAGTTCATTGAGGGCTACGCAGAGATCACCAGACCCCTGATTCATCTCCTGAAGGGGGGGGTCAAGTGGGAATGGGGTCCAGAACAAGCCGAGGCAGTAAGACAACTCAAAAGAAGCCTCTCACAAGCGCCCTGCCTAGCTTACCCTGTCAGAAACAAGGAGTTCTTCCTGGAGACAGGGTTCTCTAATACGTGCTTGACGGCAGTATTATACCAAAAGTATGACAAGGTCAATAAAGTAATCTCCTATGCGAGCAAAACTTTATCCTCTCTCGAGGAAAAATTCAACGATTGTGACAAGGCACTCCTGGCAACGGTGTGGGCATTGAAGAATTACCGCCCGTTTATCCATGGGGAACACATTAGGTGGAGACTCCACACCAGCCTCTGCAATATCTCCAAAGTGACAGAATCCGGGCCGAAAATGTGAGTAATTCCCGAATTACTTCCTGGATTCTGTCAATGCAAGGCTTTCCTGTGGAGGTCAGATATGGCCAAAACAAGAAGAGTCCCCTCGCGCAAGGTCTGGCTGACTTGCATGATTGTGCCAGAGAAAACTGTCTCGAGGACGAAAGTCTAAAAATCAAGGACAACATGGAGGCATACCTTAATTCCCCACACAAAGTCTTTGAAGAAGACAAGTGTGAGGGAATGCCCACTGTCTATGTGGATGGATGCTTTTACCATGTTGACAACGACGGGGAGAAAGAACTGGTGGCTGGCGTAGGGAATGCATGGGTGAAGGAGTTCCCAGAAACCTCCGCTGGATACAAAATTGGTCCCCGAAGTAGTCAGGTGGCAGAATTGATGGCTGTGCATCAGGGCATCCTCACTGCTGTCCAGCATCAACTCCACGAACTGGTCATAATCACAGATTCGGATTAAGTACGGAACGGGTTTGTGGAGCACCTGGTTAATTGGAAAACCAGAGGCATGTTATGTGCTAATAACAAACCCTTGAAACATGGGAAGTTAATCCAAAACATTGATGATCTGGTCACATCGAATGGGATGACCATTTACTGGAAAAAGATCAAGGGTCATTCCAAAGTAGAGGGACCAGACAAAACTGGAAATGACTTAGCTGATCAGCTGGCCAAAACCGGGGCCATCCAAGGGGATCTAATCGAAATAGAGTCCCTGTTGGGGGAAATCCAGGTCACTGCTATCACTAGGTCCCAGACAAATGCTCACAATGATCTTTCAACTGCCCAATGGAGTAAGGAGACCCCTGATGCTGATTTAATTACAGCTCAGAAGGGGGATCCAATTATTGGTAAGTTTTACCAACACCTTGAGGACCCTGAACACTTTCCCCTGACGGATACCGATTACGTTGGGAAAGAGGACCTAAGAGTGTTGATGAAATGTCCAAAAATGTTCCGGATCCAAGACGGTTTGTTGGTAAGGAAATCCAAAGCTGGCCACGATCAGTGGGTGGTTCCTACCTCATTCCGAAGCCTGATGTTAAGTCACGCCCATGATGCGGCCACCGCCGGTCAATCTGGGGTTTCACACAATATTGGAGATCTTAAGAGAGGTTGCCTACTGGCCACACATGGGCCAGGACCTCAACCAATATTTGAAGGGTTGTCTTGTGTGTGCACAATTTCAGCCAACATCCCTCACACACCGGGCGCCTCTCCAAAAGAGGGGAATGACACTCCCATGGTCAGATTTACAAATTGACTTTGTAGGCCCCGTGATTCGCTCCGCTAGGGGGAATAAGTACATGTTGACTGTGACATGCTTGTTTACCAAGTGGGTGGAATGTCTCCCAGCACCAAACTGCAAGGCAGAAACGGCAGCTGCCTTGATGATTAACCACATCTTTTCCCGTTTTGGTCTACCTCAAAGGATTGAGTCAGACAGAGGTAGCCACTTCACCAGTGAAGTGATGACAAAGATGTGGGAGATACTGGGGGTCAAGAGAAAGCTACACATTGCTTACAGGCCAGCTTCTTCTGGAGCAGTGGAGAGATATAACCAAACCATTGTGAGCATCTTAAAAAAGTTTGTGGCAGATTCTGGGCCAAGTTGGGATATCCGATTACCTCTGGTCCTAATGGCCATCAGATCTACCCCTTCATCTGCAACCAAAATGTCACCATTTGAGTTGATGACTGGACGCAAGATGGTGCTTCCTCAGCATTTGCTCTACAGAACCCAAGAGCAAACGTTGATAAATGCCTTCACAACTCATGAGTATGTGGAGAATTTAAGGAAACACCTTCAACATGCTTTTGCCTATGCTCAGCGGAATCTAGAAAGATCAGCCGAGAGTATGAAGACCCACTATGACCTGAAAACTTCCAGGAAGGAATATCAGGTGGGGGACCGGGTCTATTTATACAATTTCCAAAGGAACCAGGCCAAACAGCGAAAATGTTTGCCTACATGGAAGGGACCCTTTGAGATTATAGACAAGATCTCCCCTGTGGCCTACAAGATCCGCATCCGCAAAGGCGGTTTGGCAGAGGGGGAAGACAAGTGGGTCCACATAAACCAGTTGAAGTGTTGCCATCCCAGGCACACTTTGCAGCAACTGGAGGAGTCCTCGGTAATCCCAGAGGGTACCGCTCCAGAGTAATTCAATTCCAACCTTAAAAGATCCTACATATAGCCTATCAAATTCTGTGCTTCTCAAGTTTATGTGTTTTCCTGTCTCTTAATTTAAAAAAATGTGCATGTTCATATCTGTTGAGTTCTAAAATATATATGCCACCCCACTATATCAATGGTGGGGGAGAAATGTCCATGAATAGGTATTGCCGCTCTTCCTTTGTCGTCCTAGGAGAAAGAAAACCTGGAGACTGGCCAAGGAGGACGATCTGGAGACCGGGAGCACAGACCCGAGTGGCCCGGGGTACCGCCCAATCCTCCCATCAGGACCAGCAAGGAGAACTGATTGATCGACTGGAGGGAGGAAAAGATGCTGAACTGTGCCATTTGCAGAATTGGAAGAAGATAATGAGGACATACCAGCGCAAGGGCTAAAAACCTCCATTGCACCCGACTTCCCCTCGATTTGGATCAAAGCGTAGTCGGGCGGGGGGGATTTGTGCAGGGTTTTGACCCATGCTGAATCAATAGACTGGATAGACATGGGGATTAAGCCGTCGCTGCCCATTATCCTATCCCGGAATAAAAATAAATCAATAGACAGGGTAGATGTGGGGTTGAGCTGTCGCCGCCCACATCCACGCCAGGATCTAGGAGAACCGCGCAGTTGCACACACCAAGATGGTCACCCAAGGTGCCACCCATTTTTGCCTATGTTGTGAGCACAGAAGGGCACAGAGCCTAAAACCATTGTAAAAGGGGCAATGCTGATTGCCAAAAGCAACCCATAACTGTTGGGAATTCGTTTTCTTCAGGTCAAACATGGCTAATTTATGGGCACAAAATTATTTTACTGCAGAACTACACCAATGCCATTTGTTGAACCTGGACAATATACTTCCATGTAATATCTCTTGTTTGAAATGCTTGAATTCAAGTCTGATCCAAAAAAAATTGCATGCGGTACCCGCTTTTGACTGATGGCGGCGCTAGCGGTCTAAACTCTGACAGGGAAACTGCATGTCAGGAGTTGCAGGAGAGGCCTTTACATCAAAGGCTGGGAGTTAATTAAAATGTTAACCACATGCTGTTCCCAGAAGACAATCTGATTTAATTAACAGGCCAAAGGCTGGGAAACCTCTCACCTCCAGAGATTCACACCAGGAGTCAGAATCTCACATGACCTCTTGATTGATAGAAGGCAGACTGGCTGGCAGCCTCCTGGAGACCACACAATAGGCTCTTGCACTTGAATAGAATATGCTGATGTTGACTGTTGACTGTACACAAAGAGCTCCCAGCAGAAGACACATGTGATCACTGACCCACCCAAGTCTTGGAGGCGGACTCCAACACTCTGAGAACTGAATTGAAAGCAAAATATATATTTTACAGAAACACTGATAACTTATTGGGACTAAATGACAGGAATGCACAACTTTGAGTTCCTTAAAATGGAAACTTTGCCTACAATTCAAGCCCAAACTCCAATTTGTGTGATGTTCTGGGGCAAAACCCCGCCATTTATTGATACTACAGACTCTGTGTTTAAGCTAGAGACATGGGAATTTACTGGAGTATGTATGGACAGGCCGTATTTATGTGTATAATTTTTAATGAAAAACCAATATTGCAAAACCAGTTAAAAAACGCAAAATGTTGCCATTTCTGAATGCGAGTTCTTAGAAACATCAGAGTTTGAACAGAGTATACCTCATCTGATACGTGATGGGTGCATGTAATTTCAAACCACTGTGTATCTATGAAATATGTCTTTAGGTCAAATATAGATTTGTGTGTAATTTGACAGGGGAGTGTCCTTTCTTCAAGCCATTAAATGACATCATTCTGACACACAATCCTGCTCTCCAGTGAGAATGCAAAGCATTCTCCAACCTATCAGAACTCTGAAGGGGTTGGGCCTAGAAAGCTAGCCTCTCCACCCACTTTCAAAACACATAAAAAGAGACTGCTGGGACAGGTAGAGACATTCAATTCCATTTGCGGCAGAGCATGCTGACCGACGACTTCACATCCAGAGATCCAGACTTCAAATCCATCATTTTCACCATATTCAAAGCATTTTGCCTGTGTTTCAAAACTCCTATCTGTTGTATAAACTGCTGGGGGGGGGGAATTGAACTGAATTCTATTTGATTGCATTCCTAAGAACTGTGTGCTCTCATCTTCATCTCCTTACATTGCATAAAGGGGGGGTGAATTGTCCAAGAAAGTGATTATATTGTCTTTTGCTGAAATCCTATCAAGTTATTTTCTGTACTGCATTTTCATTCCACATTGCATCTATTTGAAACCATAAAAGTATTGTTGCTATCTTATCCATCCTATGCCCACTCATCATTGATTATAAAGAAGTGTGCTAGTGCCAGACTATCCATTATTGATTACTGCTCAGATTAAGTGGGATATTCAATTATTAATTTATTATAAAGTGTGATATATATATATTGTTTACATTCTCAAATAAACCTTTTAAACTTGCAAAACAGAACTACTTCTTGGCTCAGTGGGGTCAGAAGGATTCTAAGAGAGGGGTGTTATATAGAGGTAGTCATCCAGAACCCATGAACTGGACATAAAGATATATCAATAAGGGTTTCCATTCAGTATCCCAGACTAGGCATTGACTTAGCTGTAGTGTTGAATTGAATCTTATTACAGCATGTCCTCCTACACCTGCTCCCATATGTCATGACTGTCAGCGTTTTATTTTGTAGTGATACCGTTCTACTTTTTCACCTAGTGGTAAACGGATTGTTAGGCATAACACTGCTCTCTCGCTCATCATTTATCGTACACGGAAACAAACAAAAAAAGCGTCAGAGGCTCCCTCATTCTTAATAACTGAATACCAACCCCCAAATCCCCAAATGCACTTTTCCCCTCCCCCTCTCCCATGCACTTGCGCATTATCAATGTCACTGGGCCTATTAGGAGCGTTGTTTTGTTCTCCCCTGTTCCCCTTCCTTGACTTGTCGCTCTCTGAAACACTTGTGTATGAGCGCGATAGAAATAAAATATCAATATCAATAATGACCACTCAGATACGATTGACACATCCTTTAGCTCTGTTCTAGACTTTGTAATAACGTCATCTAAACGCACCCAGGTCAGAGGTTGCACGCCTTAGTCCTTTTTCAATTACTTGCACCCACAGCAGCCTCCTCTGTATTAATAACAAAGTGGCCATCTATAGAAACAGACAGAATGTAACCATAAATATTCTTGGTGCTTGCCTGAACAAACTAGATTCTAAGATGCCTGTGGCGTCCTCCCCAGATGAAATAGCCAACATTTATTTCAGGGATCTCTCTCACCTCACAGACCTTGTGCCCCCGACCCCCTTTGAACCAAGATAATAAAATTCTAGACCATAACCACCAAGTAGTAGAATTCTTACTTGCATATGCTTAAAAAGGTAGTGTGTAAATTGGAACAGCTACGGAGAAGAAACCCTAATACTTTGAACAGCGGGAAGCTTAGACTGGCAAGGCAAAATTATAAATCACAGAAGCTAAAAAAGCCTTCTTCACACAACAAATTGGCACAGCCGCTAACTCAGCAAAGGCGCTTTTTAGATTTCTTGACAGCCAAACATATCAGCAAATTAGTACAAACTCCATAACACCTTCAATTACACAATGCAACATGTTTCAAGCATACTTCTCTGATCAAATAATAAAGACTAGAAAGGAGATTGCCAAGAAACTCATAGCATTACCTCAATATCCACTCCTTCAAGGTGCTTTCCAACTCCGCCACAAACTTAATTCGCAGTGGACCTGTTACTGGAATTCAACTTCACTCCAGTTTGCTCTGATGGCATTAAATCCACCATCTTTCACCTCAACTCTACCTCGTGCTCTGGAGATCGATGTCCTTCTGTGGCCCTAAAAATGTGCGCAGAACTCATCTTGCCACTAATCAACAAATCTGTCAATCCATCCTTTCGCGATGGTTCAGACCCAAAAAATCTTAAACCAACCTGGATCCCACCACTCTTGAAGAAAGGAAACCTGGATCTAGAAATCTGCTCCAATTATCGCCCCATTTCCAATGCCCCTTTTCTTCTGATAATCCCCAATAAGGTAGCCACAACCCAGTTGCAAGCTCATTTAGAGTCCAAATCTCTACTGGGAGATCGCCAATCTGGCTTTTGACCATTCTGCAGCACTGAAAAAATGTTGTTCGGCATAAAGGGCACACTACTCCATCTTATAGACCAAGGCTTTTCTGGCCTGTTAATGCTCATAGATCTCTCAGTGGCTTTCGATACCGTGGAGCATGCCATTCTCCTACCACTCTTTAGGGACCTATCCCAAGCATCAGACAAAACCATTGCAAGAGTAGAATCCTTCCTTAAAAATAGAACCTCCCGGGTGAAACTTGGATCCCCGGTATCTGAACCCATTAAAGTTGAGTTTGGTGGGTCCCAGGATGCCTGCATATCTCCATTGCTATTCAACCTTTACCTTAAACCACTTTGTGATTTCGTTTTATTTGAATTTTTCACCCAAATCCACTACTGCCCTTTCTCCGGTCCTGGTTATTCTACTCAGTCCATGACGTTGATAATACTGGAGTGTCCCCTAGTTCCTTAATCTGCATAGCTCTCCCATTTCTCCCATATTTTACTGTATTTCCCCAGCATTCCTCTGCTCCAGTAGGCTTCTCACTTTGTAATCTCTTAATGGACCTCAGTTTTGAATTCCAAAACTACGCTGATGACACATAGGTTGTCTTTAAGCTGGAAGGTGACCCCCTTACTATCCAAAGCAATATTCAAAAAGTTTATTAAAAGATAAAGCTATGGATGTTCAACAACTGGCTATGTCTGAACAAAGCATCAGACCAAATTTCTGAAGCTATATCCTGAATTTTCCTTATCAGGACACTCCATTACTCTAGTGCCATGAAAACGCTTGGCTTCTGGTTTGACTCAACCATCTCTATGTCGCACCAACTAAATAACATGGTGCGTGTCATGAATTTCCAGTTGATGTTACTCAGACAAATTGGCCCCCTACTATCAGAGTCCCACTCTGCCCTCCTAGCTAGAGCAATTGTGGGAGCCAGGCTAGACTACTGCTATTCCATCTTTTCAGGCGCCACTGGACTCATCACTCACTCCCTACAACTATTACAAAATACTGCGGCAACCATTGTTAAGAACCTCCCGAAACATACTCACATTACCCCAGTTTTAAAGTCACTCCACTGGATTCCAATAAAATCCACAATCTCTAGTAAAATTCTCACTATGTCTAATAGAGCTTTTTATGGGCATGCCACTTTGTACCTAAAACATCATATGAAATGGCACTGTCCCCATCATCCCCAGAGATCACCATACAAACACACAATTTCCAGTGCACATTTACAAAGATCTAGAAGCTATGGTAGATCTGATGCTCTCATTGCGGCCAAACTATGGAACAACTTCCCCCTAGACCTGTGCAAAATCCTTCTCTTCCGTAAATGTCTTAAAACCTTTCTAGTCTAATCCTGAATGCCCTGGCCTTTGGCACTGTCGGTAGCACACTAAGATACTCTTGGGTTGTTGCCCCCCTCGCACTTCCGCAGTGACCGACTCAATACAATATGATAGTCCTCGGTAATTGTGTCTATAGTGTGCCTTTAACATTATTGATATTGATAGTGATATTTTCTTTGTATTGCGTTCATACACATCTGTTTCAGAGTGCAATGAGGCAAGGGAGGGGAACAAGGGAGAACAAAAACAGTTATTTTACTAGGCCCAGTGACATTGAGAACGCGCAAGTGCAGAGGAGAGGGAATGGCCAAAGTGCCGGGGCAGAGGGGAGAAGTGGAAAGTTCTGAGCAAAGGAGTAAAAAACAACAGCAAGTTGTAGTGCAGCCAACAAGAGGCAAGTGCTAGGTTTAAGGCACAGACAGGGGGTGTCTGATAAGTGCAGAGAGAGGGGGGGCTGTAGGGTTACAGATACAGACCCAAGTGCTGGGGTTGCCTGGAGGCAGTGTAGGAGCGTGGCAGTGTGGGCAAGTACCTGGGCCCAAAATCAGAGGGAGACAAGGAGGTTGATGCCAAAACAGAACAGATCAGCAGGGGAGAGGAGGAGAGAATGCAGAAGCAAAGAGGATGGTCTTGAGGTGCTTCCGGCACCAGAGAGGGTTCTTCTCAAGTTTCAGGGTGGCAGGGAGGCTATTCCAGAGGGTGGCCCCGGCCGAAGACAGAGATCTATCCCCAACTCGTTTTTTTGAGAAACGACTCAGCCCGAGGGAGTTGGAGGTGGTCGAGCGAAGAGCTTGAGAAGGAAGGTATTTATGGAGGGAGAGTTTAAGGTATTTTGGACCCAGGCCCCAGAAAGCCTTGTGGACAATGCAAAGGGTCTTGAATGTAATATTTGCAGCCACTGGAAACCAGTGAAGGGATTTCTGGGCTGCAGAGATACGATCCCAGGGCTTGAGGCCTAGGACAAGTCTCACAGTCCTGTTCTGGATGAGTTGCAAAGGGTGGAGAGTAGAAGCAAGTCAATTTAGAAAGAGGCTGTTGCAGTAATCCAATCTGAAGCGAACCAGGGCTTGTGAGGCAGTGAGCTTCTGGGGGAAGGAGAGGAAAGGCAGAATACCTCTGAGGAGGTGCAGTTTGAAGTTTGACTTTTTAGCAATGTCAGAGATGTGGGCAGAAAAGGAAAGCATGGAGTCGAAGATGATCCAGAGGTTCTAACCTTGCAGGTGGGGGTAGGAGGAGGGCCAAGGGAGGCTGGCCAGAGAGTGACAGGAAAGGAGGGTGCAGGTGTGCCAATGAGGAGGATCTCTGTCTTGCTGGCATTAAGGCAGAGATCATTGGCGGCACACCACTCCTGAATAGCAGACAGGCAATCAGAGATGAGAGAAGGAGAGGAGGTGGTCGAGGGAAGCCTGAAAATGAGTTGAGTGTCATCCGCATAGCACTGAAAGTTGGAGCAGAGGACAGCAATGCGATGGGTGAGAGTTGCCAGGTATTGGTTGAAAAGCCAGGGTGAGAGGTTAGACCCCTGGGGAACACCGCAGGTAGAATGGGAGATAGAGGAAAGGAAGGACCCAAGTTGTACCTGGGAGGGTCGATCAGAGAGGAAAGAAGACAGCCAGGCCAGAGCCTGATCAGTGATGTGCAGGTTGACATGGAGACGGTTGAGCAGGATGGTATGGTTGACCGTGTCAAATACAGAAGAGAGATTGAGTAGGATGAGGACAGAAGGGATGTTAGACTCAAGGTTAGAGAGCAGGATGTTGAGGAGAGCAGTTTCCGTACTTCTGGCAGCTCTAAAGCCAGACTGACGGTCGTGGAGACAACCAACAGAATCGGAATGAAGATTAAGCTGTGAGATGGACAGCTTTTCCAGGAGTTTGCCCAGGAAAGGAGTGATGGAGATTGGGCGATAGTTTGCCGGGCAATAAGGGTCAGCTGTGGGTTTCCTGAGAAGAGGGTGCACAAGAGTGCTTAAGAGGGGAGGGAGAGGCTCCAGAGGCGAAGGAAAGGTTGCAGAAATCGGCCAGGGCAGGAGAGGGTGTCAATGTGGTCCTTGATGGTTTTAGAGGAAAAGGCAAGAACCTGTTTTGATGAGACTTTCATAGAACTGACTTGTCTAGATACCTCGTCAGGGGAGAAAAGAGAAAAGGAAGAGAAAAATTGACAATGCCATGCTGAATAACACAGAGATCAAATTAATGTTATGGGCCCTCATTGTGTAAGCTGCAGGCATTGCACCTGTGCTGCCGATGTAAACGTTCAGACGAATTTAATCAGCCAACAGAGGCTAGTAGCTAAAAAAATAATAGTTATGTGTTGACTGGCCCTTTGGCTTGTACTTTCTTTGAGCCGGGCACATGCTGTATGGGGCCAACACACATTCATGACTATAAATGTAAAATACATCAAACAGTGGCAAACACCAACAGCTTTTGCTTGACTAAAACCTGTTGTGTACAGCACAATGTTGTTAATCAGGAGACGGGCGAGTGGGCCTTACAGGGCAAAACAGCATGCAACCATACACTCCTACCCCTTTCCATTTGCAGGCAGCTCCCATTTCTCTAGCTCACAGTGCCGCCTGCAGTGCCGCTTGCAATGCCGCCTGCAGTGCCGCTTGCAATGCCGCCTGTCAGTCCCACTCTCTCTCTAGATCAGATAGAAACTTTGTATCCTATTTATAGCATAGTATTAAGTAAAAGGCAACATTTAGTTTAATTTTCATACACCCTTACAATTATTTGGCTAAGTCTTTTCTTAGCACACTCTACATATGTAGTGCATGATATGAGTTAGACCACAAATGGCAATCGTATTGCAGGGTGACAATTATTCAGAATAGTAAATAGCATGATCAGTGACTAACCTTCCTTAAATGTAAATCTGCAGCATTGATATTGGAGGGGTGCGTATCATTATGTCAGAAAACGACTTT
Organism: Ambystoma mexicanum; assembly: GCF_040938575.1. Taxonomy (NCBI): domain Eukaryota; kingdom Metazoa; phylum Chordata; class Amphibia; order Caudata; family Ambystomatidae; genus Ambystoma; species Ambystoma mexicanum. The sequence goes on along the minus strand of NC_090941.1, from coordinate 72,707,384 downwards.
TGTCAAACTGGGCAAAGTGGGGATTATTGGACACCCCTATTTGTATCGCAGAATATCTATTTTTCCACTTTATTTGCTAAAAGTGAAGCCTTTATCTTCCTCACCACTTCCCAACCTGCTCGCTTTTTGCTCCTTTGACTTCTTCTTTCTCTGTATTCAATGCTTTTTGCTTGGCTTTGGGAGGATATCTCAGGGGCAACGCGCTCACCTTGTAAGGAAGACAGCGCAGACCAACACAGGTTCGATCCCTGGGTCTGTGCTAAGAAACCTCTGGGTATTAAGCGTGTTATAAATAGCCAATTATGAAAAATTAATTATAATAATGACCTGCCAGGGAGTTGGAGGGTGTTACTAAAGCCAATCTTGCACCATTACAGGGAGGGAGAGCGGTGCAAAAGCTGGGGAGGGGTGGTGGGGGTGAAGCAGGGATGAGGCATCTAAGAGGTTGGGAGGAGGTGACAAGCTTGGAGGAGGAATGGATGGAGAGAATGGTGTGAGGGAAGGAGGGAAGGGAAGTGTATAGATAACTGGGAGCGGGGATAGGGCAGGAGACAAACTGGAGGTTGAAAATGAAAGGTAGGGAATTGATCTGATCTGCCTTCATGTGAAAGACACTCTGTCGTCATATGCATATAGAATTTCCAACCAAAAGATCGAATATGTCCTGCCAAATGTGGGAGACAAAAAAAGAAGCGGGTACACTGCAAACTCAGGAAGGTTTTATTTGCACAAAGACGTGTGAAGTGATGAGCATGCATGAAGGCGTGATTGTAACATTAGACAGATTGCACTGTTAAGAGTGTCAGATCACACATGACAGTTCCATTTCATGATAGAAGATAGAGAGGTAGAGGCAAATGTGTAGTTGACATGGAGGGTGTTGTCAGAACTGAGGCGACGTTAGTATAAGAGGCAGAGGATGAAGGGGAGGAATTGGGAACCGCTGCGTGGGCATGTTAGACCTAGAAAAACACCATCGAAGAGAAAACTCCATGTATACCTTGCACCACGTCTGTGGACACAGGCTGCAGGCCCGGCCACCCATCCATGCACTTTAGAATGCAGCTCTGGCTATGCAATTCTGGTCTAGCTGCTGCTCCACACTGGAAACCCCAGACGTACCTAGCACTCTATCCTAAACCACCAACAGCACCCACCCACGTGCCAGCCCACGGGCTCCTTTCTGGAGCTTAGCCAGCCCACCTAAGTCCTAACCTGGCCAAATGCACACACGCATCTTATAAATGAACTCATAGAATCTCCCACACATGGACTACGGTCCCCGAGGGCGTTCCAATCACAAAGCGCATTGAGGTCATACAAATGGGGAAAAGGCGCTATACAAATGATGAATACAATACAATGGAATGTGCTGTATGGAAGACAAGAAAAGGGGGTTGATATTGACTTGTGATGTCATCATGTGTAGGGAGAATTGAGTGGAGGAGAGTTGGGTGTATTATGGTAGGGAGAAGCACAAGTTGCCGCCTCAGAATGGGGGAATATTCATTAGAGAGAGGGTGTGTCATATGTGTGGTTCAAGCTGGAGCTTCTAGATTGGCTGAGAATGGGTGATGTAGATTGGGGGAAGTGGAGCAGGTTGGTTAGCGTGATTCAAGTCATTAGCAATTTACAGAAATGGCTAGTAAATATTCTCCACAGACAAGGTGGGGAAAGTCCTGGCTCCTGCCCTTCTTCCCCACGGAAATAATCGACATAGGCTTCAGTGATTGACTGATTGCAAGTGTTTGCTATGCAGCCCACCCAAAATATACACCTTTTTAAAGTGATGGTCATCAAACAAGATATCCTTTCATTCAACCAAGGGAATGGCCTGTAAAACTGTCCAATGGAACTCATCATGTAATGGGGTGATGGGCATCTATGAGCGTTACTCGATATCTTGTTGCCCAATGCCAATTTCCAGAATGTATTTTTTCGGCTTATTTTTCCAACTTCTTTTACCACAAAAGAAAGTGGAGACACCCATCCCCGCCCCCCACACACACACCCTTGTACTTTCATTCCCCCTCGTCCTTTATATAGCATACCTCATTTTACCACATATAGGTTTGTGGTAAAAAAAAAGTGGTATAAAAATCAGCGAAAAAAGAATCTGCAAATTGCCATTCTGCAAAAGTGAGGAATACCAGTGGTGTCTGATGCACTGTGCTGGTTTACCGCCAGCAGAGTGCCGAGTGCTGTGCATTTGAACAGTGATTTTCAGAATCCAACCCTCTTAATGTGGATCCCGTCCTTGGGGTGCTTTTATACGCGCATGGGCATTTGTCTGTGCGCAAGCAGAACCCCTTTGCATAAACATGTGAAATGGCAAGGCATCCTCGGTTAGGAAGGGGCTTTTTCCAAGACACTCCCTCATCCTCAATGGAAACTTTTCAAATTGCTCCATTTTTGTGAAATTAGAAGTGATTTGAATGTTTATGCAATAAAGCCTGTCTGTCCACTGTTTATTGCGCATTTAAATATTTGGACATGGAGAACTGATTTTTTTTTTCCACTGTGTGACTCACGCTCCTTCAGCAATGCTTGCTGCCTTACAGCGAGTAAAAGACTTGCAAGACACGTGGAGGGAGAAACCCCCGCTGGGGGGAGTACAGAGGGAGGTGGAACCCCCAAAGAGACCTGATTTGTGGAAGAATGCATTGGGTGGGAGTCAAGCATGCATGAAAAAGTCGACAAGGAGGGCTTGTTCGACCTATAAAGCACACACGTGAAATGGTAATTGACTTTTAACCCTTATTGTTTCTCACTGTCTATACGTCATAGCTATATTACATGCGATCATTGTTGTAATCATCTCTGTATCTTGTAACTAAGCTTAGAGTATACTTATCTATGTTGCGCCCAGTTACCTAAGGGTTGGGAGCGCATTATCAAATAAACAAACAAACATTCTTAATTCCTCTTTACATGGAGTGGATGGGTTTGCAGATCATTCATTTGAGCCCAAGGAGTTTTTTTTTTTTCATTGTCCCCTTACATTTAAAAAAAAAACATTTAGAAAAGTTTGCTGTACACATAATTAATGTAGGTTTTATTTTATTTTTTATTAAAGTGCATATGGCTAAAATAGGCCTGGTATGTTTATGGAGGGAGTGGAAGAAGCGCATTTGAGTAACTATCAGAGTGAGTGTATCCTTAGCACCCTCACCCTACTGACTCCTCGACCACGAGTGCTTTCCATCTTTATGCTCTGAAAACCCAGCTTCACAGAATGACTAATTTGCACAAAAGCAAAGTTACTCCATCTTAATTAAATTCCCTAGGTAGGATTAGCGCATGCTATCTCACAAGCAAAGTGCGGATCTCTCATATCGGCTAACCTGCACTCTACACGTTTTAAAATGACAGGAGGGGCAACTCAGTCCTTCATTAGGTTGATAAATTGAGTATCATTAAATTGGGTATTTACAACACCTGCTATTACATTAAGCGTTATTTTAAAAATCAGATTATCATCCTATTAATCGATCTCATAAAATCCTCGGTCCATCTTTATTTATTTATTTGTATTTATAAAGCGCACTTGCAGCCCAGGAGCATTGAGTCGCTGTTACATCAGGGTAGCTTGCCTGGCGGCTGAGATGTGGTCTCTTCTGGGGATATTAGTGGCCACCCAGAGTGCATTATTTTGAACAGTTTGTAGTTTTTCAATATTCTTTGTGGAAGTACCAGCCAGGAGTGTGTTAGTGTAATCTAGTCGGGACCCAATTATAACTCTGGCTATAGTCAGGCAGTTATCCTTCATAACGTAGGTCCTAGCTGCGGTCATGAGTTTGGAGTAGTAGGCACAGGATGAGGCGATAGAGTTGACTTGTTTCGTCATGGAGAGGTTGAAGTCTCAGTAGACTCCCAAGGTTTTTACAGCCTGGGAGACTGGGATTGATGTGTTGTCAATGGTAAATGCATTTCTTCACCTAACTCACGTTGTGTGTCCTCTCCACCACATTGCAAATGCTTAGTGATTCTCTGAAATGTGTTGACTTTTTCATGAATGCATTTTTCCAGATTTTATATATATATAAATATATGATCAAGGAAGACAGTTGTGAAACGCGTTGTGCCACTTGATGGCTGCACTACCACCGTTTATTGCGTTTACTGTTTATTTATTTTATTTATTATTATGTAGCTGTTTCTCCTCTGCTCTGCACTTTCCACCTCTCCCCCCTTCAATGCACTTTTCCCCTTTCCCATGCACTTGCGTGTTCTCAATTTCACTGGGCCTAGTAAGATCGTTGTTTTGTACATCCCTGTTCCCCTCCCTTGCCTTGGCGCGCTCTGAAACACTTGTGTATGAGCGCGATATAAATAAAATATCACATCATATCATATGCCCCGCAGCCTGGGAAAGAGTTTTTAATAATAAAGAAACTTGTTTTACTACTTGCTGCCTGGAGACTCTGCTGCACTATTGTTGCTGGTTAGAGTGCTATTCTCGGGGCCTGTGGTCAGCCATTTTATCCTTGCATCCAAATCTCAAAGCTGTCCGAATTAGCTTATATGCTTCAATGCTGGAAACATTTTAATGTTAGAGTGAGCATTGTAATTAAATAAATCGGCAGCAAGCCCAGTGTGCATTATGTGCATAGTAATTCAACTATGCAGTCCTTTTATCACAGGCATATTTGGTAACTATAAAGCTCTATGGCATTATTATGTTTCCAAAATGCTATTTGGTTTGATGTAAAGCAGACTGGAACCCACACTTGTGCTATTTGTCCCCTTCCGTTTATTCTTGCAGGTATTTTGAAAAAGTACAATAGCATTGTTCTAAACCAGGGCAGGATAGGTTTATATCGGAAAATAATGTGTATGGTAATTCTGCATTTGGATAATCTGCTTTCCTCAGTAAAATGAGTGTGGCATTCGTATTAGGACTACAGTATATACTGAAATTCATCCTTAGGAAAAAACACTGTGAAACTGGACAGTTTAGAATGTTAGCATGATTAAATAATTTCCTTTTTTTGTAATAGCTACTTTTCATTGCTGCTATAAAAAAAAAACACAGCCTGCAGGATATTTGTTTTTTCTCTCAGCAACAGCTGGGGTGGCTTTAGCAAATGCGCCTCTGACTGCGCGACTCTCAACCACACAGAAAGAGACAGACAAATAGAGAAAGATACAGAGAGCAAGAAAAAGAGATAGAGAGAAAGTGTGAGAGAGAGAGAGAGAGAGAGAGCTAGATGAGTGTATGATGATCTGGATTCACCCCTTATTTTCTCTGGTGAAGCAAAGGTCATGCTGTTCAAGAGCACTAAACAAGCAACGGATGCACAGGCCACTTGCAAACAGAAATGTAATATCCCTCCCTACAGACATCAAACAGAGATCGAGACCACCAGGGTGTGTGGCCAAGATTGCCACCTAAGAAATGAGCTCTCGGTGACCCTCCTTGTGAAATCGCGGGAACCCAAAAGCTCTAACGGCACGATATCTCCCGCAAAATGTGTATGGAGAGGTGGCGGCTAGGAAGTAGCGAGATGGGAAGGCATGCCACCAATGTAAGGGCAATAATGCAGGCCTTCCCTGAGGCCGCCCCGGCTGGGCACTGTGCACCTCAGATGCTCTTCCTATCTGAGAAGCTGACGGAAATGCTTCAGATGTGGAGAGCATGATCTGGGCCTTGATCAATTCCAGAGCCAGAGGATAGGAACCCCAGAGCCAGAACCATAAAATCGGAAACCTTGCTATGTACCATCCGATGGAATGTGATTGGCCTACAGGAGATGAGATGAGCTACTATGCAATCAACAGACTCGTGAGTTCCGTTGATTGGGAATGCGCCGACGACGGATTGGGCTCCAAGGCCGACCTTGACACACGGAACAGAGTGTCTGAAGAAGCTAGTGGGCCAAGAGTGCTCTCTAAGAGCACAGCTGGTACTGGATTCCGATAGAAACACAGTTACGCGTTATAGGGGAAGGAAGGGATGGGAGCGGCAGAGGACTTCATGAATGACCCTGGATGGGGGGGACCTTGATAAAATGGGCAGCTGGCCCTTGGGTGGCTGAGAAAGGATTCCAGACATCGACCTGCCTTGTGAATCTACGGGGCTCACATTGGGGGACTGTTTCTTAAAACTGATCACTCAACGGTTGAAGTGGGAGGTTTATGACGTGCTCATCTGCTCAACCAAGATCTCTGTGACTCTCACGGCTAGCATGAGAGCTAAACCCTGCTGCATCCTCCTAAGGCCAGGCAGTGTCTTGACTCAAATTAAGGAGGGACTCACCTCTCAGGTGCTGGGGATATCGGACAAGGTATGTTGACTTATAGCTACCATGGAGTCTCCAAGACAGACCATATGGGAAATAACCACAAAACACATATTTTAAATATCCTACAAGAAACGAAGGTCCTTAGAACCAACTTGCAGTCATTTTTCTCTCACCTCCAGAACAAGGTTGACAAAATAGAAGCTGGAATGGCAACGATAGAGGAATTTTGGTGCAATGAGGGAGTCGGGGGGGGGGGGGTTCCATAACTCAAGTGGCCTTGATTATTGCAGGCATCTCCAAAGACTAGGGGATACCTACATCGCCATATTTGACTTTTGGCCAAGTTTCAACATTTACTGTTTTATTCATTTAGAAAAGGGGAAGAAGAGAGTATCAATGGGGATATCTGAGCCTCACTGGGTTCGCGTTGGAAATGCTCCAGATAATATTTTGTCAGTAGTGTGGAATATGATAATGTACTTGCTTGTGAATTATCCTCAAAGTTAGTGCCATGTATAGCAGTAGCATTGCTACCATAAATGTGATAGGACTGAATTCCATGACCAAAAGGTAGTTTGTTGCCACGGATATGAAGAGGTATAAATTGAATACCCTGTTGCTCCAGGAAACTCACTATAAGATGGGCAATGAGCTCAAGATATATGGTAAACACACAGGCCAATATTTCTCCTCCTCCTCCTCAACAGAGGTTAAAACAAGAGGGGTGGGAATTCTCCTGAACTGAGCTTTTTGATTATATATAAGTTTAAAGAGACCTGGAGGGTAGACTCTTAATGTTAAATGGTTGCTTAATGGGAACCCTGGTTACTCTGGCTACCTTATACATCCAGCCTTGGAAGTTCATTGAGGAAGCATTTAGTCAATTGGATAAATGAGCAAAGGACAAGAGAATCCTAATAGGGAATTATGATATGACTAGAAACTCTGAACTTGATTGGATGTCAGACACTAGACAGCTGGCCAGGCACAGAGGGACTAATGAACACCTATTTGAAGGTAACCTTCAGATGTTTGGTTTGTGTGACACATTGAGGGAGATCCACTCTGAGCTGGGATGGGCTTCACCTATTTCTCCAAACTCGAGCGCTCATTTACTGAAATTTATTACTGGCTTACTGAGAGTGGCATGGACTGTCTGTTGCAGGAAGTACATACATACACAATAGGCTGGTCGGATCACAACATGGTGCAGATGGCAGAATCATAAGGGATGGAGACCTGCAGAGGTGACAGATGGCAATATAAAGATACTCTGTTGAATGATCAGGCCTTTCGAGAATTCCTTAGAAAAGAAATCAAATAATAGTTTCAAACCAACGATAACTGTGAGGTTGCCTTGAATATTGTTTGAGAGACTGCCAAGGCTACATTCAGAAGACTACTTATAGCAGAAGGGGTTAGATAAAACAAGAGTGGTACCCATTGGAAACTAAACTGACCGAAGACATATCTACTTTTAAGGAATGTTTGGCATCACAAGAAACAGAAACTGTGGGTCTTATTAACAATATCCAATCAAGAAGGCAAGAATTAGGGAATCTGGGCTTTGCAGGGGCATACCGCTCCATCAGAAAGGTAAAACAAAAGTATTATGCGAAGGGGAAGGGACGGTTTTGGCCAAGTGAATAAGGACACAGATTAAAAAAATAAATAAAAAGGAGGAAGATTATCCAATTGTTTAATAGCCCACCTCAGGTCTCTGCTTTTTTTTGCAGACTACTATAGGAGACTATATGAAAAGAGGAGAAGAGGGGTTGAGGAAGCCCTCGCAGAATATTTGCGAGAGAGAACAAAGGAACAATCAACATATTTAGAAAGACCTATATCACAAGAGGAAGTTGCACTTGCTATCAAGAATTTAAAAATCAGCCAATCACCCGGTGAAGAGGATGATTTCATTGCAGTTTCTTGTAAAACTTACTTGGCTTCCCTATCCGCCTTCTTGGCTAAAATCTACAACAATGTCCTTGCAGCCCCTGAAATTCCTTCCTCATTTCCTAAAGCTTTAATTGTTGTTCTACTTTAGCATGATAAGGATCTTACATATTGTTCTTTTTATCTACCGATATCTTTGCTAAATGTTGATGCCAAAATGTTCACAAGGGTCTTGGCCTCTAGAGTTGAACTTCAACAACCAAAATAATACATGGTGACCAAGTTAGTTTTGTATTGGGCCGCCAGGGAGCAGATAACTTCAGAAAGACCCTTAATTGGTTGTTGCTTCCAGAAGAAGATTTGATTGACACTTTTCTACTGGCCGTCGATGCAGAGAAGGCTTTTGATAGAGTTGACTGGGCCTTTCTACAGAAGGTTCTGGTACAATTTGTTTTGGAGAAGGCTTGTTGAACTGGATTAAAACAAAATATTCCACTCCTCTGGCTAAAATCATGGTGAATGAGACTCTATCGGACACCATATCTCATCAGAGAGGAACCAGGAATGGGTGTCCTCTTTCACTTCTCCTTCATGCTTCAGTAATGGAGCCCCTGGCAGCCAGGCTAAGAGGGAATAAAGAGCTACAGGGTATTCAAGTCCAAGAGAATAAATACAAATTGGTCCTTTTTGCTGATAATATTATGATATACATTCTTCCTTCCTCCATGTTTCGATTTATAACTAAGCAATTGAATAAATATACCCTACATTCAGGCTTTAAGGTCAATTTCTCCAAGTTACTTCTCTTTCAAATGTCTGCCCCCATTCTTAAGTTCTTGTCCATTTCCTCTTCTGTCTTAATTGAGCATATACTCATATATTTAGGTGCAATTATAACCAACATATACCAAGAAAATGATCTGTCCTTATGGGAATTGGTTAAGAAAGACCTGACGAAATGGAGTACATTGGTAGGTACTTTCCTGGATGTCACGAATGAATATAATAAAGATGAATGTCCTTCCAATACTTTTATACCTGTTCTAAATGCTTCGTGTGCAAGTGCCTGCAGATTATTTTAAGAATCTCAAAAAGGCCCTTTTGAACTTTTTGTGGGCAGTGTATAGATCCAGAATAGCATACAACATCCTTGTTCTCCCGAAGGAGAGGGAAGGGATGGTTTTTCCAGACATTCAAGCCCAATTTAAATCCTTGTTCATGAGAGTTATGGTTCATCTTCTTGACCCCCACACTCCTAAACAATGGGTTCCTCTAGAAAACTCTGTGCTCTTCTTGGTTTCCCTGAATGAGTGGTTGTGGGTCCCGAGTAATAGGATACCTAAAATAATCTTGTTACAGCCAGTTTAGAATGTTATCCAGGATCTTTGGAAGGAGGGGAATGAAACGTGATGGTTCCACTTTAAGTGCCATCTGGGCCCCTGCCGATTAGAGACCGGTAGCCAGACCCCAATGTTTTTCAACTCTGGTATGAAGGTGGCCTGGAGAGTGTTGACAGCTATGGGCTGATGGTGAATTTAGATCCATACAGCAATTACACGGCCTCCTGAAAGTGGGCCCACTTTCAGTATTCCCATACTTACAACTGAAGGGAGTTCTGATGTATAAATACTGGGTTCGTAATTTGGCTAGAGATCCTACCCTTTTTGAGCAGATCCTTATTAGCTGAAACTCAGGAAAGGGTTTGATCTGAAACGTCTATCAAGCAATTATCACTCCAGAACTCCTTGAACTGCTCCAACTCAGAAATCAGTTGGAGCTCTGACTTTAAAGAGGACATGGGAGAGGAACTGTGATCTAAAATATGTTGATCAGTCAAACATGTTTTAGTGACACCTCAGTATAAGCTTCATGCTTTTAAATTGTTGCATCGGGGGGACTTTCCCATGCGAGTTTGGGAAGGATGTTCCCTGACAATAGTCCCTATTCTTGGAGATGGTAAGGCACCCTAGGCACAAATTGGCACGTATGGTGGTCCTGCTCCATTACACAGGCTTATTGGAGGGAAGTCCTATCTTGGGTCCAGGAGCTGGATTGGATAGACAGGTCCTTTGAACTTGTTTTGATTTTGTTAGGACTGATTTCTTACACATGATCCTGTGATAGGCAATCTACACTTGGCTGCCAGGGCTACCCTAGTTGGGGAATGGAGAAGAGAGGCATCTCCAGCAAAATGGGAATGGATAAATGAAGCAAATTCTCTTTTTGAGACGTAATCCATGAAATATATGATTCATGAAACAGGCCGTAACCTTTAACATGAATGGCACCCTTTTTTATCCAACTGCATGCCTGACTGGACTTGAGCATTAAAGCATAAGATCAGAATCAGCCCAGACATATCAACATCTATGAGAAAGCTGAGACATGCTGATGTCTTTTGAGGAAATGGATGCCAGGTTCGAGTTTGGAGGGTGGATTATGGGAGCAAAGGGGCATACTTGTTTTAGAAGATTTTTCATATTTAGTACAGAGGTATTTTCTTACTCCAAAATTGGAGAGATGGTCGAGATGTGCCTATTTACTTTGTACTTCTGTGACACCTGTGTGACTTGTAGGTTATGTTAAAAACTCAATAAATTACATTTGAAAAAAATTAACCGAGATCTACACATTTACAACCCACATATATACCACCACCCCAGCCAATGCACCCTAATACCATGGGTACACATGTCATGTTATGTTATGTCACTTGTAAGGCGCCAAAGCTCAAGGGCATCCAGGCGCCATAGGAAAGAAGGTAATGCGCTACCTTATCTTATTACATGAACAGAATGGTCTGTAACTGTTTTCTAAAGACTAGACGATTTTCCACATTACATAGGTGTTCAGGTAGGGCATTCCAAGCCTGTGCCGCTTGTACATGAAAGGCACAACCATTTCCGCAGGCTCTCTTAACATGGTCTACTTCTAGAAGACAGGCCTTAGCAGATCGGAGGTTTCTTTTGGGTTGATAAAATCTCAGCCTATTCTTAAGGTAGGCCAGAGCATCACAAAAAACACGCTTATGGCAGGTGGTCAATAAGTTAAACTGAATTCTGGCAGAAACTGGCAGCCAGTGGAGTGTCTTTCGGGCCGCTGATGTGGGCTCGATACGGCTCATCTGATATACAATATGCACAGCAGGGTTCTGGATCTTCTGCAGTTTTTGAATATCTGTCTTCCTGGCTCCCCCTAGGAAAGCGTTAAAATAATCTACTCTCGGGAGTATTACACCTCTAAACAATTTTTTGCGATTTTCTTCGGAGACCAGTGGGGCCACTTGCCGTAACACCTTGAGATGGTAGTTGGTACCTTTCACAATTGCTTCCACATGGGCCCCACTATCCAGGCTGGCTTCCAGATAAGTGCTCAAAGTCTTTACCTTATGTACTACTGGGATCTGACTGCCATCAATCATGAAGTTGGTATAGACAAAACTCAGCTTCTCTCTGGCTTCATGGCTCCAATCTGGACACCAATGCCTCCATGCCCTTAAAACGTACAACTTCCAAACTTCACGCACCAACATGGCAGAAAAGCTATCTTCCATGTTCCGTCTCCCCATTACCCTGACCTACTGCCCTCTCTTTCAGATCCACCAGAGTGCCTGGAGACCATACAAATGGTAGCAGTGTGTGATATGAATCCTATAAACATAACATATGTGTAACATTAATGTATGTGAAAATGCCTCCAGGCCTTGCAATGTAAAAGACAAAGGACTTGCTTTGTGCATTTGCTGTGCAACATTTTCACCTCAGTATTCAGAACTCGGCATGTCAAGGCAGTGTCCTGATGTCATGATGCATGTACACCAGAAGCTGATGTATATGCGGGTTTAGTTTACTGGCAATGGAGCACTGGCAAAGGAATTAGAAGCCACGTCCATATTTGGGAGGCACTCATTCACAAAAGGAAAGCTATTCATACACCCACTCCAGAACAATGTAGCAAAAACACAAACGAAAAAGCAGTGCAAAGTACTGAGATTAACCTTTGTAACTCCTATGGGGCTTGGAAGGAAATCATGCTGGCAACAGTATAGACAGACACAAGTTATCACAGTTCAAGGGTGTTTATTGAACTTTATAATGGGTGAGATAAAGCCCTAATCTAAACCTTAATATAAGATGGGAGCAAGCTACAACCATCAAATATTAATAGGGCAGTCCTCGTGGCATCTTGTCAAATAAAAGGAGCCTATTCTAAAAAGAAAATATTGCCAGTCCTTACCTCTAAACTACAAAAAGAGTGTAGGATAATCTTCACCAGAAAAGAAAGAAGTATTCACCAAATGATAAATCAGGATGGTATGGCTGGGTCTCCCTTCCCCACGTTTGAAGCATGGGACAAGGCGGGACTCTCAAGCACAGCACACTCCTTGACCTGGTCAGCACGAGGTTCAAAGTTCAGTTGTACAATATCAAAATCCTTCAGAAGCTAAGTATCCTTCTTGCAAAAGTCTCTTGCCTTAGAAGGCCTGTGGTGTTTCACAATGACAAACAGGATCTCCCTCCCTCGGGCTCGAATCCTTCGCGTAATTTCGGCCTCCCTCCATCGGGTTCACTACGGCCTTTCTTTAACACAGTTCAGGTATTTTAACACAGTTCCTGCATTGCTCATTTTCATCAGATAGCGAGGTTTTCCTTCTCCTAGCTTTCTCTCGGCATCCCTCTGTTGGGTTCACACTTACCACAATTCACAGTTCACAACCTTATTGGAAAGCAGGTTGCCTTCCCCTAGTTTTTTGTTGGTATCCCTCTGTCGGGTTCACACTTGCCTGTATTCAAAAAGATTTCTCTGTGGCATTTGCATGTCAGTGGGGGTGATGGTTTTTCACCCCTGGACCCTTCTCTAATGTTTGCCTCCCTCCGTCGGGTTCACTATGGCTTTTGTCAACTCGATTTCACTTCTGGCATTCACAAATGTTAATGTCTTTTTTAAACAGTTCACTGTGGACATCCCTCTGTCGGGTTCACCTTTGTCAACACACTGTTCATGGGGACCTTAGGCTTCCCCTCTTTCCATCGGCAACGGGTCAGAGACTTTCGATTGTACAAGGGATTTGACGTAACCTTTGTAGGACCACTCTGATGCCTTTTGCCACCCTTTCCTAGGGCCTTCTGGTTCTTGTAGTTTCAAAACAGGTCCCAGTCAGAGCCCATGTGGCGCTGGACCCCTCTGCACCTGGACCTCAACTGGACTTTCTTTAAAGTTCAAACGCAAATACAATGTCTGTATCTTGCAAATGACTTGCTTTCAAAAAATGTTGCTACTTGCAACCTTGTGCTCAACAAAGTTCGGGCCTGCTATCAGGTTCCTCCGACTCACCCGCTATGCTGAACCTGTTGGCTTCTTTGATCTCTGGAGTCAAGGATAGAAACACAGTAGCCAGCTTGCCTCTCGGCCTGCGTTATCAAAGCCAGAGGCCCCCACGTACCTTTGTGTTCTGCTGTTTCGCACGCCAGCTGCAACTCCCGGTCTTATGATTCCGCTTTCTGGAGATTTGCAGGTCTGATTTGAAAAGGGATAGGGTAACTCCCCCTTCGTTGTCCTTCCAGGCCTCACTGCTTTCCTTCTCTGTTTGAACATCTGGTTTGGTGTAGCTGTCTCTTCTTGTGTTCGGCCTTGCTTGAATTGTGCTTTTGTTCTCTGCCTTTTATCCCTGTGTGGAAGGTAAAGGGCCGTCAGGTGTGCGTAGTTATTGTCAATTGCCTGAACCTACCTGACCTGTGTGTTGGGACATGTTAGGTAAACGGCTCAGTTGTTAGTCTGTTGTCTGTTACAGTGTAAGAAAGGGTTAAAAGGGGCGGAGGTAGAGCTTCTAAATATCCTAGAGAGTAGGATGGGGAAAAAGGGTTACAGGGAAGGGGATACTACCTCTCAACCCTTGGTGTACCCCTCGTCCAGGTGATCCTCCCACCTGGTCCACCCGCTGGAACTGGATGCAATAGCGATGGCCATGTCCTGGCCACCTGGACGACAGACCCCAGCAGACTAGTAAGTGAGACATCCTCGGGTTTCTCACAGGCTGTACAGAGTGAATTTTCAAAGGGTTAAGGAAAGGTGAGTAATTTTTAATTTATGATAACATCAGAAATTATAATTATTTCTTTGATAATACTGGTCTCAGTAGGCCATACTGCCACGCCAAGTTAAAAAGCCAGAGTGGCATGGGTACTATCCACATTAGCACCTCGGCTGTACATTCAAGGTTCTAATGACAATGGGGTACTTCATTTTTTATGAACTCCCTTGTGGTCCAAACACATCCTGCTTGGAGCATTCTCTTCAAAAATGGAGAAAAGAAACATGGCTGGCTTCCTATTACCATTGCAGCACTGGAACGCATGTGAGGTAGGAGAGGGTAAGCGTGGGCAAGATGGACGAAAAAGGAAAGTGCCTGAAGGTAACTAGGAATGGGTGGCGATTAGGAGTTGCAGGGGAGATTATCAACAGACCGCTCAAAACACAGGTTTGTATCAGTAGATAAATGAGGAGTTCAGAGATTGCAACAGCTAAAGAGTCCTAAAGAATTGTGTAGATCGATTTTAGCTGCTACCTCTAGTCTAAGAAATGATTGAGCAACCTCGGGGGGCTTGTTACAGTGACATGTCTTTGACTTAAAGATATCAGGTTGATTTTTGAAACAATGTATGTTCTACTGCACCATCAGTGCCTAGTTCCCAATGTCTTTGGTTGAACCAGTGCAAGTGCCTGTGGTTACCCTGCTAATGGACAACACCGCTCCACTTGTTAGAGCAGGATCCGGTTGGAGGTTGAGTTACTATCTTCTGGTCAGCCCACCTTTATTTATTTATTTATTTATTGAGCATTTGTTAGGCGCCTGTGCAACAAAAAAGCGTTTCAATGCAACACAAGCAGAATGGGGCAGGGAGCAGGGGAGGAAAAAAACATAATGAAGCCAGTAAGTATACAATCATGGTCCTGTTAGGCCTTGCGGCATTTGGACGTGCAAGTGCTGTGAAGAGAATTGCAGGGGGAGGGGGCAGACAGGATGGAGCAAGGAATAGGTAAGTGCTGGTTTGGGCCCAGGAAAGAAGTGCTGATGATGCCAGGGGAGAGACCGCTGGTTAAGTGCTAAGGCGGGGGAATCCCACAGGTGGGATGCACAGCTGCCAAGTAGGGGGCCCTCAAGGGCAGTGCTGGGGGGGAGGGTGCTGTTGTTTACTGGGCAGGGGCCAGGTACCTGTGAGGTACCTGTGATATTCATGAAGGTCCAGTCCACCAGTCTCACTGGAAGTGGGGTGACTTGCAGGGGAGGGAAAGAGGGTAAGAAGTAGAGAACAGAATCGTTTTTAGAAGATTCTTGAATTTAAGGAGGTCCAGCTCAAGTCTGAGTTAGGCAGGAAGGCTGTTCCAAAGAGAGGCACTAGCCGGAGAGAGAGACCTGCCCTCAATTCTCCTGCTTGGAGCAGCGTTTGACAAGCAGAGACTTGGAGTTAGAGGAGGGGAGGGCTCTGGCAAGGAGGTATTTAGGGAGAGAAAGTTGAAGATAACATGGTATCAGGTCCCCAAGAGCTTTGTGAGTGATGCAGAGGGTCTTGAATTTGATCCTTGTGGCACCGGGATCCAGTGGAGAGATTTTAGGTCTGGAGAGATACAGTCCCTTTGCTTGAGGCCAAGGATAAATCTTGCAGCCCTATTCTGGATTAGCTGAAGGGGCATAGGGAGACTAAAAATGTGGGTTGCCCTTTTTACAGTGGTACAGCTATGGTGGGGGACTAATATAATGAAAACAAAAAATCCAAAAAGCTGTATAATGAATCGAAAGTTAATTCATCATACTTATTCTGGGCTGGTATCGAAAGATATCCTAATTGAATTGCCCTTTGGAACACAACTTACTCAAAAGAGAGGGTGAATAAAAACCAAAAAGACTGCTATATAAGAAATAATGCTGTATTTCATTAAATATAATGGTTAACAAAAATCATGAAAACAATGAAAATATATATATATGTTTTGACAATAAATAAATAATGAAAAAAACTTCAAAAAGAGAGCAATTAGAATGCATAGTAATAGATGTGTGTGTTACAGCTGTGGAATCAGTTTACAAGTCTAGAATATGTAAAATTCTACAATAACAGATATCCAAACCAATATTGGATAAGGTCCAGGATGTTTTGAGTTCAGGGAACATAAAGAAAAGGTTCCAACTACCAAGGACCTGATTACATTTCGGCAGGCCACCTGTCAGCCTTCAAAATCTGAAACCTCCTTCCTCGGGGCAGAATGTGAAACAGTATTCCCCAATGATACTGGGGGGATTCCACTGACAAAATTACTTGACATAGGTCCACGTCATGGTGGGCAAGCATAACACATCAAGTTAAAAGGGTCAAGGACAGAAAACAGCTGCTCCCTGATAGTTGAATGTGTTGTAAAAACAAAGAGCCTGGTGGTATCTTGTTTTGTAATTAAACCCGAAAGTCCGGACTGGAATTTACGACAGTCTTCAATTTGCATTGGTCAAAGGTAAATACATACAAGGGATATGGTAACTGATCGCTGGATGTGCTGTGTCAACATCCAGCACGGAATAAGGGTCCCATGTAGACCCGTGTTGCCGAAAGTTCAGGCTGCGGAGTCTGGCCGTGCAGCTTCAACTGAGCTTTGCTGTAAAAGGCGCATAGGGAGGCAAGGGGAGATTGAGGAAGAGGCTGGTGCAGTAGCGCAGACTAAAGAGGACCAGAGCTCTGGAAACATTGAGCTTTTGGAGAAAGGAGAGGAAAGGAGGAATGCCTCTAAGGAGGTGAAGCTGGAAGTGGGCCTGCTTGGCAGGGTCCAAAATGTGAAGGGTGAAGAAGAGGAAGGGTCAAAGCTGACCTCAAGGGAAGGTGAAGGTAGAGTGCCCAAGGAGGGCGGCCAGAAGGTAGATGAGAAACAGGGCGCAGGTGTCCTAATAAGAAAGATCTCTGTCTTATTGGCATTAAGACAGAGATCGTAAGCTACACACCATGCCTGGATAGCAGTCAGACAATCGTGGATGAGGGAAGAGGAAGAGGAGGTAGTGGAGGGAGGTTTGAAGGAAAGCTGTATGTCATCAGTGTAACACTGGAAATGAGCAGAGAAGGAGGAGATCAGGTGAGCAAGAGGAGCAAGACAGATATTGAAGAGTCATGTTGATAGGATAGAGCCCTGGTGGATGCTGCAGGTTTGGAGAGAAGTGGTGGAGGAGTTAGGGCCCAGCTGCAACTGGGGGGGGGCGGTTAGTGAGGAAAGAAGGCAGCCAGTCCAGTGCCCGATCCGTGATGACATGGGTATCACAGAGCCATTTTATGAGGAAAGAATGGTTGACTGTGTTAACGGCAGAGGAGAGATCATTGGAAATGAGAACAGCAGGATAGTTAGAGTCAAGATTTGCTAGCAAGTCTTCACGGGTGTTCAGGAGAGCAGTTTCCATGCCTCTGAATGCCCGCAATCCAGATGGATGGTCATGGAGGCAACCAGCGAGTTCAGTATGAAGGATCAGTTGGGGATTGACCAACTTCTCCAGATGTTTAGCCTGTAAGGAGGTGGTGGAAATGGGGCGATAGTTAGCCAGGCAGGAAGGGTCAGTAGCGACTTTTTTTTACGAGAGGTTGCACTTTCATGCTCTGTGGATGTTTATCTGGTTTCAGTAGCACACCCACACCACTCTCAGAATTTTTGATTTAGTTCTGGCAGCAAAATAAACATAGGAATTGCATTCTTATACAACCCAAAATCCTGGAAATATGGCAGAAGCCTCACTCAATGCAACTTACAAACAAGAAGGTGAAGAAAACTGCAGGCTGGTATATGACCAAAACCCTTGGTTGTATAACATCCCACCTAGACATTTTTAGAGGCTATTGCCACCTTCACAGAGACTCTGCTCAACACAGAGCATACATTTCTTGTTGAAACTGGGTACCATTTCACACTCATGCCTCTCCACATTCCCGCCAGGCGAGTGCACACTCCCTTTTGGCAAGTGTCCACCTATGCTGCTCACTCCAGTCGATGCACATACCGACACACAGACCTCAGCTCACAGTACTGCACTACTGTTAGGAAATGCCAGCCCAAATGCTGGCTAACCACATTCTGCACAGCACCGCAATGCTCTCAAGCTAGTTCCGCACTTTAACCAATAAAATCAAATAAAAAATATGCATCTGAGTGCAACACCATCAAAGCTCTTCCAGCCAACCTATAAGAACCAATCCTTTTTCGACTTACAGTGGTGAAACATCTTGCTAGGCAGTGTTCAACTTTGCCCATGTCCAGGTTGACACTGCAGCAATGGCGTGTGCCTAGATGAGGGCGTCAGGCATAGACCTTGACTGCAAGCCTCTAATTACCACCCCGATATGTTGCTTAACCCTCCGTTCAGTGTGGAGAAGCTCTTCCGGCCTTCCATGGACCAACAACTTAATGAAAGTGAGATGAGCCCCATGACGGCCAAGTTCATCTTGGTGATTGCTAAGATATCTGCTAACCCTGTGCTCTCAAGGGTTCACACGCATGTTTTAAACTGTGGCCAAGCCTCCTATAAAGGATTCAAAGCTAGTAGAAGTATCAACCTCATCATGATTGTGGTTCACCCAGATCAAACAAATAAAAAGAAGTAGGCTCCTTCCATGACTTCACAAAGGACAAAAAAGTATGCATGTTAACTGACCTCCAGCAGTTCACTCCACCAGTGGTCAGCATAATCATTCTTCATCTGCATCCCTATCGTGTGACTATGAGAGAACCCTGGACCATGTGCATGGTTTCTTACCATTTACATCTTCCTGTCCATACCTACCCATCCTCCCTCTGATCCCATATCCTGCCTCAGAACTAATGGTGACGGTGCACGCGCTCTCAAGAATGAGAGCTGCGGGTCAACAAATGCTCTTTTTTATGGTGAACAAGAAAGGCAAGATGTTTAAAACTTTTCCCTTCCCAGGCAGAGATTATAAGTGCTGTGTGGTGATCTGTCTTGGAGTTATAGCACTGTGCTTGTAGTGCTGTCAGAGCTTGTGACATCATGCTGGAATGTTGTTGTGTTTAATGTGTGGCAGTTCTGTGTTGGACTGTTGCGTTTAGCAGTTAGTTGAAGATCTGGCTGGAGGGTGAGGGGGAATAAGTGTTTCTGTGTCTTCCATCTTACTTATGTGTGTGTCCTCAGTCTACCTAACCCACGCTCCTCAGTGAGACGTGGACCCCTTGCTCACTGTGCTCACAGAGGCACAGCTCCACCTCACTGATGAGGCCCAACAAGGCTGAAACACGTGTCTGGGGTTGTTGTTGGTACTCTTGTTGGGAGGGGAATTGCCATAGCATTTCAGTGCTGGACTGCCCATGGATATGTCCCTTCTGTGAAAGGTACAATGAGCTAAAGTGTGGCTGCGGGATCTCGAGTGGGTAACTTCCCAAAGAACAGGTCAATGGGCTTCCCTTGGTGCAGATTTTGTAAAATGGTCTAGACAATATCTGCAGTATGGAAGAGATGATATGTATGTGAATATTTCAAATAGTTAAAGGAGATAATCCAGTATCCTAACCAGATTAAGCACAGAGGCACAACAGAATGCATTTGGTCCTGGGCAGTCTGTATCCCCTGTAAAGCAGTGACAAGCAAAACACTGCTCATCCTGACTGTTCTGGGAATGGCTTTGTCAGCAGCCCGGGTGTTAGTGTTGACCAGGATTTCGAATCGGTTAGTAAGCACCGTTCAATGGATAATTTTGTATGGCAGACAGTATGCGACAAGAGGATTAGATGGCGGGGATGTGGCCAACTGTTAAGTTATACAATATGACAATGGAAGGCCAAAGCAGCATTTTGTATTTTTTTATTTTTTATTTATTGTGCATTTAGTCACAAAAATTGACTTTTTACACATTTTATCAAATCAATTTACATATTTTTTCCAATTTACAAATTTGTGCCTCATTACGACCAATTTACAAAGGGTCGTAATGAGGCACAATTATCTTGATGAATTATAATGGGAAAGATATACATTCTAATTCATTCAAGAGTTTTAATTAAGCAATAGATAGTGTGATCCCCTTTCCTGATGATAGTCTATGCCAAAAATCTTGTGTTGAGATTCATGCAATATTGTGCACATGAGCTGTAAAAAAAAAATTCTCTCAGCATTAAAGCAGATGAACAAGAAATCAATAAATGGCGCATGTACTTAGGATATCCTTCTCCACAAAGATTGCATCCACGCACTGTTGGTTCTGATTTGTTCCAAATTCGATTGGTCTCATTAGTTTTTATCAGACCTAATCGAAATCGTAACAGCTCATTCCGCCACTTGGGATTCGGAAACCTTATAATGTATGGCAACACATATGAACTTGGTTTCTCAAAATATGGAACATTTTTGCTACTTTGTAAGTTACTAATCAGTGCTCTTGTTTTGATCCAGTCTGAGCGCATGAGCGCTCGTTTCTCTTTTTCAGGATTTTCCATTAAAGTCTGTGATGTACATTCATATTATGCCAGGATCTTTTGCGCATCATCATGTGTATTTATAAGAAAGTTATTTTTCTGCATATTTGAATATTTGTGTACGTCTTCCTTCATACAGTGATCGGTCTCTGGTGGTACAAGGATCAATCGTTGCATAGTTAGTACTTTCCAGTAGTAATGTGATTGTAGGGAATGTAAGCCTCATTCATATCGTAGTTTGGTAATCGATAAAGATTGTGGTAAATGTAGTGTCTTATTCCACAATCAACCTTCTAGGCAGTGCCAGTTGATGTTACGCGAATGAGGAGTACATTCCATTCCATATAACAGTGCTGGAATTATTTTTCTTTTGGATAGTTTAATTAGAGGTATTAAAGAAAAACAGCAATATGTGTGTAATAGTTTTTTTTTAGTAGGTAGATAAATTGATGTATTTTCCTTTCTCACTCTTGAGTTAGTTCTTGGAGTGATGGATTTGATCTGAGATTGATTCCTAGGTATTTTACTTTTTTAACTATCCGAATTGCTTGCTGAGCTATGCGCCATTGTACCTTCTGAGACCTGTTATTGGTTTCCCAAAAATAATTATGTTTGAGTTTGCTGGACTCATTTTTAGGTCATTAGTCATAGCATATACGCCTACAGCTGAGAGAAGATGTTTTCGTCCTACTGGGGCTATGTCATCTGCGTAAGCAAGAAGATTAATTTTGTAATTTCCGATTGTGTGAGACACAAATGTATAGTTTTGCAAAAAAGGAACCAGATCTGCAAGGTATAAATTAAACAGTAATGCCGCTAGGAGACACCCTTGTTTTACTCCATTATTAGCGTGCCGTTATTAGTGTCTTTGTTTGAAGAAAGGAGGCCTTGTGGGTTCAGTCTAACTAGGATGGTGGTTTCATTTTATACTATTTCCTCAAGCAACCCATCCAAGGCCTTTCTCAGATGCTAAATCACACTTCAGTATTACCCATTTCTCACGCCAGCTATTATTGGTGATTTCATTTTGGTAGAGCATTCATATTGGGTGCCAAACACTTCTTAAACTCCTTGGACTAGTCTAAAACCCATAAAATAGGGCCAACCTGTTTTTGCAATTATGTGAACATATTTCTCCCTTTCCCATCTCCTCCTCACCTCCAGTGGTCTCCTTCCACAATCACCTTTTCCAAAGACTTCTCTTCTGCTGCTCTGCATGCCAAGCTGGGCATGTCCCTGAATTATCTATCATCTCTGGGTTTGTCTCTTAGCCCTCTACTCTAAGCCCAGTAAAGCTAGCCTTTCCAGTTGCATGGGTCGCATTGAGCACAACATGAGCCCATCACCAATGGTAGTTCTATGTGATTATCACTCATAAATGGCCTCTGTGTATACCATCCTTCTAATACAGGCTCCATTTTAGTTTGCCTCCTAAATTCTCCACTCTCTAATCAATGCACACTGTGGGTCAACATGCATGCATCCAAAGTGATATCATTTCCCTTCCTATACTGCATGCATGTTTCTAAACGTTATTTGCTGTCCGTCGAACGCCTAAGTACCAACCTTTTTCGTTTTCCAGTTTCCTCTGCAAACTACAATCTGCACTCCGCTGACGGAGGCACAATACGATACCTCTTTTACAAGTTTCTGTGCTGTAAAACCACAACCGAGGGGATTTTGCGCAGTACACATATTCCTAACATAACACAACGTTTAAAGTAGGTTCCATAGTACTCCATTTGCATCAGCATTCAAAATAACATGCTGATGTAAAGGTATTCAGTTTTTGCAGGTGGAACTTGTGGACAGGCAGACATGGGAATCCATTCAATGCCCATGCGCCGCCTGAAAAATAAGGGGCAATCCCCCAGAACGCAACCAAGCATAACCCTTTTACTTCAGGTTTTAACTCCTGTCTCTGGGTTCAAGGGAACGCAAAAATGAGCTCCTCATGTTAGGATAGTTTCATGTGTTTACAACATATGCAATAATAACGAAAACTTTTAAAGCTAATTTTAAATAACGGAAACATTTCAAATTCTTTTCTCTTTTCTTTTATTTGGGGGGTCCCCCCTCCTACCCTTCTGTTTCCCTAGCTTTATTATCCCTCCCCAAATCCCACCCCACCCATTTATATCCCTTACACCACCCCATATACACTTTTAACCAAAATTTCGAAATGTTTTCATTATTTATTTTTCGTTATTAAAGTTATTCGTTATGTGCATGTCGTTATAGCACTGTATACCATTAGGATTACTTGGTGTTGTGAAGCATATCAAGCTGACAACTTTAGATTAGCCAGTTAATGTCAAGGGCACAGGTGCCATGTTGCATTAATGACAATCAGCAGAAGTATGGATTCTGGTAGAGTTTTTGGTGAGAATGGAGGTAATCGCAACAGGAAGAGGAAATATGATGAAATGATACACTGAACGCCCACCCATGAGACCAGTTTAGAACAGGTGAAGGTTGTGTGTTATCATCTTGGGTGCATGATTGTGGGCATGTGGGCCTGCTTGCCTTCGGTAGGCCAACAAAGCACAGTCAGGATGGCCATTTGGTTGTGGGAAGTACAGGGCACCTGCATAGTCTCTCATCTCACCCAGACCCCTAATGATGTATGGACTAATGATAAGAGAAGCCAGGGCTGCTGTTCCCCAGCAGTTGGTAATCGAGACTTAGTCCTTTAGAGAGGAGTGTGCACATGGAACAATGGAGCAGTACACTAAATAAGTTCAAAAAAGCAGCATCCAGCTGAATGTTATTTATTTAAAAGCAAAAGCAAAATAGCTCCTTTAAAAACATCTAGAAAAGTTACGCAGGAAAATTGTAAGGCTCAGAACATTGGTTGTCCTTTGAAGACAAACAGTTCAGACAACATGTTCTTTTCATTATTTTGCCACGTGGATTTTCATGAAGCTCTATGTTAACCCTCAGGGTGTGCAAGGGGGCCTTTGTGATGATATGTTCAGGACTTGCAGTCTTGTTCTTACTTAAGAACTCAGCAGTTCACAGTTTGTGTTATTTTAGAGAGACAGTTGGATCTTCTCCACCAATAAGCCTGTAGAACCATTGGTTACCATTCTTAGAAAATATTCAAGGCTGGAGTCCACACCCTTGCTTCTCATCCTACAGGCTTGATCACCTTCCCGGCCCTGTCCTGCCTGGGAGTCAGTGCAGGCCAGGTGGTCTCCTGGTTGGCCCATACGATCATGTGACCCCCATGTGAAGGAATCCATTGTCAGAAGACTCATCAAATTATTGAACCGAGCCTCACAAGACCCTGGAAACCTACAGGCCTCAGGAGAGGGCAGGGACTTTCTCCCCCATGCTGGAGTTCTCCAAGTGGCCCCCTGCCTTTCATCATACTGGCATAATAACCTTCCTGTTCCTGTCATGTTTGGAATCCATTGAAAGCCAGGTATCACCATGATTGGCCCTTCTGGTTGTGTGCCATCTGCGTACTACCTGCTCCCAGGTGTCCCGCCGCCTTGCATCACTGCAAAGAACATCCAAGCCAAGAGTAAGGTTTGTTTGACCTTGTTAGTGCCTGATAGGTCCCGAGGTCTCTCTTTCTGTATATTCCCTCCTCCACACACCTCATCTACATTATACTGTATCTTCAATGCCAGTGCTCTGTCTACTTGAGCACTCGAAAGGGCTACAAGAGCAGATCATCTAGTTGCTATAACTAAGCCATGCTCCTAAATTGCATTTGGTCGCTTTGGACCTTGTGACTCCAAATTCTACTTTTCCATCTTTTTTGGCACCTTTCATCCTTGGTTGCCTAAGGCTCTGTAATTGAAAGTTGCACTTTACACATTGCATTGTATTGTCACCCAAGGCCTTATGATTTCAAGTTATATTTTTCACATTGCAACTTCTGGTCACCTAGGGTCTTGTGATTTAAAATTGTACTTTGCAGCTTGCATCCTTTGATTGCCTAAGGTCCTTAGATTTCAAATTGTACTTTGCATCTTACATCTTTGTGTTGCCTGAAACCTTTCATTGCCACTGCATCCTCCTACACTACCACCTCACCGCTCATTGATCACCTCTCTGTACCATCATTCCTCCCCTCTGCCAGACTACTTTGTCTCCTACAATGCATCCTTCAACTCCCGTGCTGATATTTGCCCTCCCCTTAACATTATCTTACTCCTCTCAGAATCTCCCCCATTTTACCGCCACTCTCATCTCTTCCTCTGACTTCTTCTCCTCTTATTGTCATGTCCCTTCCCTTCAGACCCCGCAGAAACGGTCTCCAGGCCAACCTACTCTATGTGGTCTTATCTAGCCTTCATGCCTCCACTCCAATACTCTTTCATTTCCCCTGCGCTCTCACACTACTCTCACACTCCGGCTCGGGAACACCAAATCTATTTGTCAAACCTCTTCCATCAACCATCAGATCTGACTCCTCAAAATGGACATTCAACTCTACCTACGAAGTGGTACAAGGACTGTATACCAACTGCTTTCATCACCTATTAGACTGCCCCCTCTCCTTTACCTTATCTCTTACCTCCACCAAATCTGCCTACTTCACCACACTCGTTACTGTTTTGAAATCATCCCGAAAACTCTCCTCCACTCTCTGTGCCATACTGGTTCGCCCTTGATCCCGTCCTGTCTTGTTTTCCCTATCTGCAAATTACTTTGCCAAATTCTTCTATAAAATTGATATAATCTGTGAAACCCATACCTCCCTTCTAGCCTTCCCTCAATCTAGTTTTTTATACCCAGAACACCTGTCTCTCCCAACTTCGTATGCTCCTGCCCACCAATCATTCCCAGTGAACTGGTACTTAACCTAAGGAATGCCAACCCCTCCTAAGCTTGCACTGACTGTTTTCTGCACAGATGGTCAGGGAACTGGCAGCTCACTCTTCCTCTCATCTATCCTCCCTTTTCAACATTTCACTCTCCCAGTGAACTTTCCTGCCTGCTTCAAGTCAGCAACTGTCCTATCCATCTTAAAAAATCCCTCAGCTGACTCATAACATCCAGTCTGTGTCTGCCATCCCTCAGTGGTCTAGAATTCTTAAATGTCTTGTCTTTTATAGGATTGCCTCCTAGCTTGACACTAACAACCTTCAGGCCCATCTCCATTTTGGATTTAGGAGCCGGCACTCTACTGAACCGGCACTCACCCACATCTCCAACTCTCTTTGTACAACAATGTAGAGTAACTGGACCTTTTAGCTACATTTAATACAGTGGATCACTCCAGGATACTGCCCTTGCCTGGGTTGCCCACTACCTTTCTCATTGTACCGGTACCACTTCTGTTTCAACCTCCCTCTCTGTTGGTATCCCCCAAGCATCTCTCCTCGGCCCCCTACTCTTTACCCTATTCACATCCTCCTCCAGGCAACTGTTCTCCTCTTTGGGTTCTCCTACCACCTCTTTGCAGAATGCATGCAAATCTTCTTCTCATTCCCTAACTTTACTCTTGACCTCTCTCCCACTTGTGGTAATGTCTCTCTGCAATCTGCCACTAGATGGTATTTCATTGGCCCTCATTCCGAGTTTGGTGCTAGTCATGGCGCTGTTAGCGCCGTGACTAGCACCAATACCGGTACTGCCACCGACGTGGTGGTATGGGGATTTACCAGTCCATTCTGCCCTTTGCGGGACCGGTAAGTCCCCATTTGAAATGCCATTCCCCATTCCCATTTGAGCCCCCATAGGCCTCAATGGGAAGGGGGAAGGCGGCAATAACGGTACCGCAAATTGCGGTACCGTTATTGACCCCGGTATCCCTTTCCGGGTCTCGTCCTTAACGCCTGCTAAAACCAGGCGTTAAGGAAGGACCCGCAAAGGGACCTCGGAATAGGGTGCAAAGGGATTACCGGCACCGATGTCATTACCGTTGCCCGGTATCCCTTTGCGCCCGGGTCGTTATGACCCCCATTGTCTTATGCTTATCTGATCCAGGACCAAGGTAATCTACCTTCCTTCCCCCACTGCCCCGGTCCTTCCTTCGTCCATCTCTTTTATGCCTGACTTACCATCCCCTTACCTCACAGCATGCTACTTTGGGGTTGTATTTGATGGCGGCCTTAACCCTGACCGCTTCATTACTTCTACATCATCTATAGCCAGGATTAACCTACTCAATATCAAGAAAGTCTGCCCCTCCTCACTTTTAACTCTACCAAAACCCTCACAAAAACCCTGTTACTCAGCCCCCATGAACTCCTTCTACTCGGCATACCTCTCTACTTCTTCTCCCCACTTGACAAGGTACACAGCTTTGCCACAGGGACCCTCTACAACCTTCCCTGCTCTTCTGCCACCTCCAAACACCACCTCCAAGTCAGATGGCTTTCCACAAAAAGCCAGTCCCTCTTCAAACCTCTACTGTTTACTTTTCAAAGCCCTGCATGAGTTTGCCCTCCATTTAACACTATCTGCTGTTACACTCCTTCTTGCAGCGTCTGCTCTACTACACCCCCCATTCCCTTATTTCTCGCTCCTCCCCCCGTGCCACTGGAAAACCCTTCCTCTTAAAGTTAAATTTGCGGCTACCATAAACCCCTAAAATCTACTCTGTAGCTCCACTTGCTCTCACATTTCTCCCTCTCCCTAACTGCCCACCAACTAACTCCATTGTACGTTCTACCCTGTTTACCTTTCGTCCCTTTATGGTAATGTAATATGTCTGCCAGTCCCTCGTCTCTGTTCCATGTATTCCCCGCCATCCACTGGCCGATTGATCGCCCCCTCTCCCACTTATGTATGGCACCTGAATCAGGATTGGCCTGAGCACTTTTGTTTACGTTTTAAGCTTCTGATCAAAATGCCCTGTACCCTCAATAAATAAAAACCAATACAAATTAGAGGGTCTATGTTGTTGTCGCTGCTTCTCAACAGGAAGCTTAGGGAAGTCCTCGGCGAGGAGTGGCTGACTCGTCAACAGCTTTCCAATCCATAAGTGAGAAGGGTGCCTCTAGGTTAAGAGCAGACTTTCTTCGAGGTTCTCTTCAGTAGCATGGTGCAAGTGGAATGGAGGCATGGATGGGCCCCCTGGGTACATTTGTCTTTGCAAGGAGATACATTGAAGTTCAACAAGCTTGGCACAGATCAAGCATATTCATGGGGTCAGAAGGCCATCAACACTCCCCTGGCCTTCAATCATATTAAAAAGCAACATTTAAATGCCCGCTGACACTGAAATCATATCTCTTCTTGCCAAGCTGTGCAGTGGGATGTGATGCAAGCACCCCCTTGTTCGGAGTCAAGGGGGTATCAGATAACAGTGCTGAAGGAAGCACTGATGGATTCCATGGGAAAAATCACACTCTCCCTTAAAGTATGGTGAAGGTCAATAAGTCAGCTGATTTATGATGTCAGGGGTCATTCAAACTCCCTTGCCCACCAATCGTATCAAAAGCAACATGCAAAGAGTAACTGCAAATGACCTGTTCCTCTACCTGCCAGATCAAAACAAGTGGGCTCTGAAGTCAAAAAGGTTGTATCAAAGGTTGCTCTGTGATTACTCCACAGCCAACTGGGCAAGTGGAGCTCTGTGAAAGGTCCACCTGTCACAGGTCCACCTTTTAAGTAATGTTGGTCTGAGTGACTAGGTGATGCTCTGGGACACGGCCACCTCAGTCGCCAACCATTCCTTAGAACGTTTCTAAACATACTTGGATTATCACCAGGAAAGATATCCATGCTTCTACAACACAATTCTGCTATTAACTAGCCTTGAAATTCCCTTTTTAGAGTGCCCTTTAGGGGCAGGCGGCATCCGCGGTCACGACAAACTCAACAAATGACTGCCATAAACAATATTAGCCAGATTACAATCACATATCAGGGTATGCCCTGTGTCAAGCCATGGAAAGGGAGTTCATACATCTATGCCTCTCAATAAATAGAGACTATCAGTGTCCTCACATCACAAAGTAGAAGAGCTATTTCAAATGTAAACTCTACAACACAATTACTGGCACCCAAGATGTGTGGGGGCATATACATGCTGATAAGTGCAAACAGATCAGCATATGAGATATTTCCATGATTACGCTACAGTTGCCATGGACACGCCAATCTCTTCCCTGTTAACCATTAGGCAGAAGGAGCTGGTAATTCCGGAAAACCTGTAACACTCTCTATCAAGATTCACCTGTGTATGAACCCTATTTTGCCTACATCTGCTCTTGCGAAGACTGGCAGGATCCTCTTGAAGCAGCCGAAGACTGGCTTTTCTCGACTTGAGGAAACCCACACCCATACTTTACAACACTTTTAAGACTCTGCAGTGCTCTAAATGAATAGGGTGATTAGGACTTTCCCTATGATCTATTTTCATCCATCTTAGAAGACAGCAAATTGAGAATAAAAACAAATCTTCACCATAAATATAAATGGGATAAATAGTAGAGAGTCAACACCACGTGTGTATGGGGTGTCTTACTACACCATGCTGGCTAAATAAGAGTAAGTACTAATGTAGGAGACACCTTTACTATCCCACTTAAATTCCTTGATCCCTTTGAAGTATTGTGATGATATCCTCTGCTTTACCATCGTTGCTGGTGTGGTGATAACCCAGGGGGCTTGACCCACCACATTCTACATGAATAGGGACCTCAATATGGTACGGGGGAGGGATCCTGTAGGAAAGGCTGTGAGCTAAAGCAGCATATGCTTTGTGTAGTGTTTGTGTAATACATGGATTACTAGCATGGGTACTAACATTTAGTATTGGGGACAACCAAGCGGGGGTGACATTGGGCCTCATTACGAGGTGGGCGGTAAGGGATACCGGGCACCGTTAAGGAGACTGGTGCCGGTAATCCCTTACCGCCCAAATCCAAGGTCCCTTAGCGGGAACCGTAAAGGACGTGTGGTCTGACCACACGTTCTTTACGGGACCCGTTAAGGGACCTTGGAGCAATTAGCGGGCCCGTTATTAGCGCCTTCCCCCTTCCCATTGAGCCCTATGGGGGAATGGGGAATGGCATTTGGAATGGGGATTTACCGGGTCTGCCTAGGTCGGAATGTCCCGGTAAGTCCCCACTCCACCAGACCAGACCCGGACACGAGTGCTAATAGCGCCATGGCTACCTCCAAAGTCGTAATGAGGCCCATTGAGTACTAACAATTAGTATGGGGGTGAGGTGTGTGGGCTAGATTTGTTAGGCCACAGAGTCTGAGTGTACTGTGTCTCCTTAAGCCTGCGCACACAAGAAGCCATCAGTAACCCAACATGGAATTTGAATTATTAAATAAAGGCCTCCTGAAATACCTTTTACTCCACTAGACCAACAGCGATGGGAAGTCACACTTACCCCCAGGAAGAACGAAAGACAATAGGGGTCACCTGGCAGTAGTACTAACAACCCCATTAGGAACGCCTGGGTTAGGGAGGTGGGGACAAGGGCAGGGTAGACAAGATAGAGAAGGGACAGCCGTAGCTCCAAAAACCCAAGCCCAGCAAGGCCCCAGATACCTTTGCTCAGAAGATGCAGCCATCCTGTCTGCAAAGATTTTTAAAGAACTAGGACTTGCGATCAGACTCAGAGTGGTTATTTGTGATGGGCCAACCCGTCACAACAGACATAGGCTTTCTTTTAAGTGGGCCAAACTTTCATAGGAAACCTTTTTGTTTAACAGCAATCAGGCTGTAATATCTTTACACAACAATCATCAAAACATCACATTCAGAAAGTAGAAGCATCTCAGTTAATGTTGAAAATGGGTGGAATGATCCTCCACTGAAAAGAAAGCAACTGAGAATCACTTCTCCTTGCATTGTTGTAAAAGAAAACTGCTCTAACTTCTCATCCTGCAGTACAATGAGCTACGAAGATGCTTAGGTGGAATATGAGCTTTGTATAGAGTTCATTAAGATACACAGGGTCATCACGAGTTTGGCAGTAACCATTAAATGCAGCGCTAACGCTCTTGCTGCTGCATTTAAGGGTCCACCAAATCACGGGTTTGGCAGGATTTACCCCAGCTCTGAGTGAATTTGCTGATTGTTGCCGCGATTACTGCACGGTAATACCACTGACGGTAGTCGTGCCAAAAATTCCCCATTGGGCCCAATGGGGAATGGGGAATTCCCAAATGGGCTCAATGGGGAATGGGGAATTCCCGTTCTGCCAAACCCGTGATCTGGCGCTAATAACACCCAGGGGGTTGGCAGTAACGCTATTAGCGCAGGTGGTATCCTGGCGAAATACCGCCGGGATACCGCCCAACTCGTGATGAGCCCCACAGTATGATAGTACTGGAAGAAGCCATAAGCATGAGAGCGATTGGAACAACCAGACATCATATTCGTGATGAAGGGGAAGGGTGACTCATTCTGAAGAAATTTGTGCTCAAAAGGAGATGATGGAAGCCATGAATAAAACAAATATAAGCCACATAAGAATATGCAACACATCCTGAAGAGCTAAGGAGCAAGACATTGCCATGAAGGTCTAAAATCTCCTAGTCTAATCAAATAGAAAATAATGAGTTCCAAATTAGGCTACAATTCTGGATTGTGATAAGTTGAACTGTGGAATTCAGAAAGAAACTCATATAGAGCTGTAACGCTCAGACTATTCTCAGTTTAGGAAGGCACATTGTTTAGAAAATACACATGGGGGGGCTCTTCAACGTTCAATGTTGGAGTCTTAAACCAATTTACTTTTTTATCTTTGGTCCACTCTGGTAAATGTCTCTATTAACCGGGGAGCTTTTCCTGAAATCTTGAAAGAGAGATACTTTAGATCATGGACATCTTGGAGAGACTATTTTGCTACGCTAAGACAAGTCTTCCTTAACTGAATACATCAAAACCTCCGACAAACACAGAAATCAGATCACTGTTTGCGGGCACCTCCAAACACAACCTCTGCAAACCTCAAGTGATTCAAAACAATGCTATCACAGCAGCTCTCAACATCCCCAAAAGAGAGCACATTTCGGAGGCTAGAACACTCGCTGCCTGTCAAGGAAATATCATCTTTAAAACGTTATCGATCACTCACCGATGTCTTTCTAACTCTGCCCCACCTTACTTAACACAAAGATTCATGAAAGATCAGTCCGACAGGCCTGTGATATGCGCATACACTCAAAGACTAATCGTGCCCAACTCGAAGCGAGCAAAATGTGGAGGGTCAATGTTCCCCGCAGTGGCAGCCTGTCATTGGAATGCACTCCCCCCACATCTAAGAGCGGAACAATGTTATTGGCCCTTTACAAAGGCACTCAAAACATAGCTCTTTACCTAAAGTCCTATGAGCACTGTTTGCTATCTAACACTGTACACTATCTGAACATTGTATACTGTTCTTCGCCCTCTTCCCCAGACCCCCTCAAGGGAAATCTACCTGGATGTACAGCGGCTTGATGCCTGAGGGTTTTGTCCACTTCACAAATGTAAAAATAAAATACTGTATACGACTTGCAATGGATTTCAAAGAAGAACTCTGTCCTGCAATTATGGCAGGTGATAGAAATGTACATAACCTGCAATTGGTGGGGCAATTATCAAAAACAGGACAAGCTTCTTCCTGCCAGGGGAATAATTAACTCGGGAGTAATGGGAATAATGTCTCGGGAGGGTAGCTCAGGGGCAATGTGCTCGCCTTGGAAGCAAGACAACACGGATCACCACAGGTTTGATCCCCGGGTCCGCGCTTAGAAACTTCTGGGTACTAAGCGTGTTATAAATAACCTATCATATCATATCAACTAAAGAGCTGGATGATCTAAGATTTGCCAAGAGATCTGTAGACCAGTATGGACAGATGGCCCAGTGACAAGTAGGTTCAGGAGGTGAGTTGACTGAAACAGTAATGGAGATGTGTTGTGTGCAGGTCTCCCAAGCTTCTGAGTATATGTATGCAACTCACATGAGGTGAGATATAAAACAACAGGTACAGAGCCGTGTCTCTACTGAAATAGGAGAATCCATCCAAGACGGCATAATGGCACTGCTGCAAATTCATGGCTGCTCATATGGTATTGGCACAAAACCTGGCTGGCGAAACGTGCGATGAAATCTGCTGGGTGAAAGGACATCTAACTTCATTACCCTTGTGGTGGTTCTTACCCTTGTTGTGGTTCAATTTTGGACTTCAGAAAAAAACTCAAGTCCGTAGAAGTTACAAACCGAGGCTTCGAGTGATGGGTTACTACCACTTGCAGAAAATGCATGCTGCTTAGCTGCTACACTGGAGAGGCCTCACCAGCTATCAATTCTGAAGTCGCATTTCCATTTGCTTGCAGATCTTTAGTCAGGTGTGGTAAATTTCACTGTTAAGAAAGAGAAGTTTTAAAAAAAAACCTAGAGCCTTAGGAAAGAGATGAATATTGATAGGCCAAGGTCTGACCTGTGCTTACTGGCAGAACTAGTTTATGTAGCGTGGCCCTTGTGGGATTAAGAGACAAGATCCCTGTATCTCCAAGTACATGGAGACAAAAAAGAAAGATCAAAGTGAGACCAAAAACAGAGGCTCAGCAAGAATAATTCATCTTGGGGTTTGATTTTTAATTGCTTGCATTTACCGTAAAGGGACAGAGAAAGCCTCTGACCCACGGAGGCCTTGAAGAGTCCATATGATATCCAAAGTCAACCAGCAGTAGAATGTAACCACAAGGCTGAGCAAATGGAGAGAAGCCCGGCCAAGATGAAAAGACCAATATGAAACTATTGGAACAGAAGTACCAGTCAAATCTGAATAAAAGATGAAGATACCGAGATTATTTTTATTTATTTATTTATTGTGCCTTCAGTTTGTATTCTGTTAAGAACAAACTTTTGCACAGAGATGAAGATACCCGAGAAAGGGGGGTTGGTCACCCTAGGTTACCTGGGGGCAACCAGATGTGGACTCCCTGCTCACTGTGCTCAGAGAGGAGCAGCTTCACCTCACTGATGAGGCCCAAAAAGGCTGAAACACGTGTATGGGGTTGCTGCTGGCACTCTGTTCAGAGAGGAATTGCCATAGCATTTCGGTGCTGGACTGCCCATGTGGGTGGGACAAAGACTAGTATGCAAATGGATATTTCCCATCTGTGAAAGGTACAGTGAGCAAAAAGTGTGTGCTGCAAACTCTCATCTCAGAACAGGTTATCATGCCATGTTCTTCTGGAGAGGAGCGCCAGCTACCTTTTTTGAAATACCCGAGAAAGGGGAAGAGAATGCAAACAGAAAATGGTTGGATAATTTGCTTAAACCAGACAATGGTTGGATAATTTGCTTAAACCAGACAAAGATCATGTTACGGCATATTCTTGTTTGGAGAAGAAAATTCAAAAACTGCAAAGGAAACATATGAACCTGGAAGGGTGCACCATTTTGTTGTAAACACCATTCATATTCTATAGCTCAGGGGTATTTGATAAAGCACTCATAACAAAGGAAACCAAACAGTTCATTATATAGAATCCAGTATTTAATTGATGTTCTCATTCCAATATCTAATGGCTGTATGAGGTGGCTTCCGCAAACAAAGTGTAACTGGCAAAATCCAAGATGGCAGACCTGGTTCATATCACCTGTCATTCCCCTGCTATGTGGGATGGGCCCAAAAGCAGAGCAGGATAGAAAAAGGGACAGGGCGAACACTCTCTGACTCGATAGAATTCCAAAGAAAAGGGGGGACATTTCCCAAATAATCAAGACTCAAGAGATGTGTTGGAAGAAGAGCAGGATTACTGGAAGGCAGGGAGTTATAACCTAGGGCTGGAGTTGGAAAGATGAAGCTGCTTTACTGGCAGGATGGAGAGAGCCTGTGACTCCTATTGCCTCACTCACATATGAGAGCCTGATGCTTGTACAACCTCCTGAGATCCTGAAAGAACTTGTGGGACACTGAGAAACCTGACAAGGTATATGAAATATAAGGGGAGGGCTTAGGAAGTTTGAAAATGCTTAGAACCTGTTCTGAGGTGTTTTAGAAAGTGTCTGTGGCCTTTGAGTGTTGTTGAGATACCTAGCAATGAACAAAGAAACTGAGAGGGGCCTTATGAATGTTTAGAAGGTCCCCCGGGGTCTGATGGTGCTTCTCAGAAACCCGATAGAGTGCTTATTGCTACTTGAGAGGGCCTTTAGAAGTATGAACTATGCGTATATTGTGACAGGGCGGGTTTGGAAGGTTTTACAACAAGCTTAGAGCCTGAGAGTGGTGCTGGGAATCCTGAAAGGTCACCTTCAGTTTGAAAGTTCCCTGAGAAGCCTAAAAGATTCCTAGAACGTGACAAAGGTGTTGAAACCTTGTAGAAAGGGCCTACAGCCTGAGAAGGGTGTTGGCAAGTTTTGGGACATGCTTAAGAGCGGTGGTGGTAAGCATAAAAAACGCCAAGACCCTAAGGTCTTTGAGAAGTTTAAAAAGTAGAAAGAGCCAGAGAAAAGTGCTAACATAACCACAAGTATGTTCATCTGAGAAGGACTGAGAATTGTGAAAGATTTAGAATGACATTGAGAACCTAACCAGAGACCGGCAAAATTGGAAAAGAAGTAAGGAGGAGGAAGCAAAGACTCTGAGAGACCATGTTATCCCGAGAGCTAAGAGAAACCTAACTGTTTGCACAAAACGTTCACTTATAAATCAATGAAGAAGGACATGTTCAAAATGTTTTAAAATATCCTTGAATTGCTCACCACAACTGTCTGATGGGAGGCACATCCAACAAAAACCAAAGGGAAACAGTTCCAACAAATACGGCTTGTGGAAAGACCTGCACCCTGTGGGGGGCAAATGGAATGAAAGCTGTTTGGTTCATGCCATGTTGAACTAATTATGCCTATTGGGCAAAGTGTGGAGCAACCCCTGTCTGGAAAACAAACAGGTGGAATGACCACTGGCTAAGGGAAGGCCAAGAAATGAACATTGACTGGGGTGCTTTCTAGCACATTTGAAAGCTGCCATAATGTTAACTGAATCCCTTAATTTAATAGTACAAGTCAGCTGTATCAGTAGGCCGCCTATGCAAAATCATAGCAATAAATGAAGAAAGAGTGCCACCGACAGCTGATGAAACACTAGTTTACTGAACATAGACAACTGCACTGTGTATCGGGATGTATCAGGACATCACTTTCATATGTCTAACTCCAAATATTAATCTACATGGTATGAGACTAGTATTTGTTGACCATCCCAACGGTTCACCCGGCAAAATTTAAAGTAATCTGCAAATTGACCATTACTTCAAATAGAAGTTATGGTTAGGGGCTGGGTTAGAGTTTGGGATCAGTGTTTACCAGATAGAGGTGGAGATTAGAGATTGGGTCCACCAGTAGGAGGTTGTGTTAGAGGTTGGGTGTTAGAGGTAGTTGTTAAAGGTTGGGGTTGAAGGTTAGGGGTCTACTGGTTAGAAGTTCAGTGATGTGGGGTAGAGGATTGAGAGAGTGTTTGGGCTACAGTTTATGGTTAGAGATGGTAAGAGGTTAGAGGTTGAAATAAGGGGTTATGGTTTAATGTTTGGGATTATGAGTTAGAGGTTAGGGCTACAGTTTTGTGGTTAGATGCTAGAGGTTAGAGCTTGGGTTTAGAGGATGGGGATGGGAGTTGGGGTTAGAGGCTAAATGTTGCCTTTAGATTCAAGAGGTTGAGGTTAGAGGGTGATGATTAGGGTTAAATGGGATTAATTAATTTATTTGTAAAATGCTTTCACCAAAGCGCTGCACCAAGAAATTACAAATAAATGGAACATATATTAGATGGCAAATATAGGCAATCAACATAATGTTACATTTTTAATGGTGAGGACCAACTGGAATGTCAGCTTTCAGAGAAGCAAGGAAAGATGCAAGAGTGAGAGCACAGTGTTGGAAGAGAGGGAGGTCTTTCCAGAGTTTAGGGGCCAAAAGAGAAAATGAGTGAAAGCAAAGCTGAGCGCAAGGTTACCCTGGACTGTCAATAGGAAAAGAGAGGAAGAAAGAAGAGTGTGGCTAGGAGAGTAATCAGAAAGGTAAGGCCATGGATGCCTTTAAAAACGATGTGCAAGTAACGTAACTGCAGATAAGAGAAAGGAAAGTCTACAGAGAGCAGAAAGACAGGAAGACATCTGAAAATGGTGAGGAACGAAGCAAACAAGATATGATAGGTTATTTATAACACGCTTAATACCCAGAGGTTTCTAAGCGCGGACCCGGGGATCGAACCTGCGGTGCTCCGTGTCGTTTTGCTTCCAAGGTGAGCACGTTGCCCCTGAACTATCCTCCCGAGAGCATCATTGAAAATAGAATGCATGAGTGGGAGAAAGTGCATAAATATGAAGACACACAAGGAGTAAGGAGCAGTAGTCACGGTGGGAAAGAATCAGTGTGCGCATAAGTGTTCTAGTAGCAGTGCAGATAAGATAAGGATGGATTTCGCAAATGCTCTAGAGTTGAAAAATGACAAATGAGAGAATAAATGTAATTTCACATCAAAAATATGCCAACATTCCAGACAGAAGAAGGGAGAGGAAGAAAATGTGCACAAAAATGATGGGAAGAGACCGGCGAAAATAAGAATCTCAGTTTTAAAAGGTTGAGATGGAGAATGGAGTGGGTGAGCATCTAGAGATGAATGGTAGAAAAACAGAAATAGAAGTGTGAAGTTGATCAGAAAAAGTAGCGAAATTGAGAATTATTTGAGAATCTTCCTGTTGAGACAATGACCACACCAGTAAGGCTTATTGGTTGGTTTATTGTCATTGATCAAGACACATATTTAAGACCCCCAACCCTTACAGCAATTCCAGCCAACTGATAAACTTCGAGCAACAACAACATAGAAATTCTAACATAGGAATGCTCTGACCTCATAGGATCAACAGCCTAGACCATAACATTCTACAGTGAATAACAAGTAGCACAGTATATGCATTAGGCATTGACATAACACATCCCCCTCCCTTAATAAAAAAAAAATATATACTACATAAACATTTGGGCATTTACAAAAACATTTCCAGTAAATCTGTAAAATAACATCACAGTATATGTACATTTCTTACTTCTTCAGTTTCGCTAATCTGGACATGTTCCACACTTGCCCACTCTCCAATCTCACAGCATTTTCAAATACCTGAGTGACCCTTACCGGATCTGAGTATAACAAATCCCCTTTTTTGGTTATGACAGTTCTCCTTATCCTCACAAGATCTCCCACCTCAACCAATGTTCTTTTTCTTGGGAATTTTTAATTCACTCTTCTCACCCGCTTATCTTTTCGGTCATTCATCCTCTTTCTTACATCATCCGCAACGATATCAGATTCTCTCGCCCTCCCTAACCAGGCAGGTGACAACAATGTTTTGCCCTTGCGTCCTCTCATAAGTTCAAAGGGGCTAGCGCCAGTTTCAGCACACAGCGCCATTCGCAAAGCATATAATCGTTCCTTCACTGCCACTTTCTTATCAAGGTCACAAGCATTTGCCCCTCTGATAGCCTCCATTATGGCTCGGTTTACCCTTTCAATCATACCGTTTCCCTGTGGATAATACAGAGCAGACCTTTTGTGCTTTATGCCGCACTTTGCCAAATAGTCTTCAAACAATTTCCCAGCAAATTGTGGGCCATTATCCGTGAGTACGCTCCTGGGCAATCCTTCTCTCTCAAATATCCCAGACAAAAACTCCACAACATGCTGACATTTAACGTCTCTCAGTATTTTAAATTATGTCCATCTTGAAAATGTGTCCACTAAAGCAAGGATAAATCTACCTCGCCCCATTCCCATTTCGACTGGTCCCAAAATATCAATTACAACATCTTGCCATACTCCCTTGGGTGCTTGAACCTTCCTCATTGGCTGAGACACAGCTGACAAATTCTTCCCTGATCTGATACAATCATCACAATTACCAACTATTTTCTCAATTTCTCGCTCCAACCCCGGCCAGCAGTAGTCGGCCTTAATTATCTCTTTGGTTTTATAAGTCCCTATGTGACCCAGATGAGCAGTTTTGCACAAGCCTTTCCCTCAAACAACGTGGAACAACCAGTTTATCCCACCGATACACCATCCCATCCTTCACAGGCAGCTCAAATCTTACTTCCCATAATGCTCTTTCTTCACCTGATAATAATCTTTTTTCTGGCCACTCGTCCCTGACAAAACTCACATCCGTTTCCACACCTCGTCCGACTCCATTATTCGTGTCCATTCATCTTTTGTATGATCCCTTCTACAGTTGCAAAAATCATATTTCCCATCTCAACAAATGTCTCTCTCCCTTCTTCCTTTCCTTCTTTTGTCCTTACTCTGGACGCATGATCAGTCTGTACATTGTCTTTACCTGAGACAACTTCTATAACAAATTTGTGACATTGTAGCCTAGTCACCCAACAGGCAACTCTCCTTGACACTTTATCAAGTCCCTTTGTTTCAAATATGGCCTTCAACCATTTATGGTCAGTTCTCAAAGTAAATTCTTGTCCCCACACAAAGTTCTTTAGTTTTTCTATACCCCAATGACATGCAAGGGCCTCTTTCTCCAAAACGGAATAGTTAAGTTCTGCCCCTTTCAACATTCGGGATGCATGCAAAACAATTACCTCATTTCCATCTGCTTCCAGCTGTGACATGACCACCCCTATGCCAGTATCACTGGTGTCTACTGCGAGAACGTTTCTCCTTCTAGTGTCAAACATGCCCAATGGCCTTGCCATGTCAATCTTTTGTTTAATATCATTGAACTCTCGATCGCATTCCTCACTCCACATAAACTCTGCTCCTTTCTTTAAAATGGCCCTCAATGCAGTTACACTATCCGCATAGTTCTCCACAAATCTATGGTAAAACTCAATCGTTCCCAGGAACGACCTCAATTCTGCCTTATTTTCGGGTGGTTGCATTTTCACAATACCATCCACAAGATCCCTTTTGGGCCTTAAGCCTTCCTCTGAAATCTCATGACCTAGATATTCTACCACCCGTGTTGAGAAAACACATTTTTCACCTCTCAATGTTATGCCCCTCACTCTAAAAATCTCCAGAACAGTTTCAACTCTCTTTTTCAATTCCTCCTCACTGTCTCTACAAATCAACACATCATCCTGGAAACGCCATACTCCACTTATATTCTTCAACAGCTTATCCATAACTTTTTGGAACACTGAGGATGCAGAAATAAGTCCAAAAGGCATGCGGCGAAACTGGAAAATTCCCTCATACGTAATAAAAGCAGTGAGTTTTCTAGACTCCACATCCAAGTTTATCTGGTGATATGCACTCGCCATATCTAATTTGGCGAAGAATTTTGCATTACCTATGCGACTCAGGAGTTCTCCCATGTTGGGTAGCGGATGCCGATCAGCAACTACACATCGATTAAGTTCTCTTAAATCCACACAAACTCTCAGATCACCATTCCCCTTTTTCACTACTACCACTGGGGAAATCCTTTCAATGGCCTTGGCAGGCTCAATTATTCCCTCTTTTTCCAACTTGTTCAATTCCTCACGCACGGCAGTGCGCATTGATAATGGCAAAGGTCTAATCTTGGCTGCAACCGGCACACTACCCTCTTTTACTATTATCTTATGTATCATACCTTTGAGACAACCCACTCCCTTGCTAAAGACTTCAGGATATTTAGCAATGGTATCTTGTCCTTTATAAACATTTTTGCAAAATATGTCACTGTTGCGTACATTTAGAACTTGTTCCTTGCTATTGGGGTCCAGCTTGATACCCAGACCCCTCTGCTCCCTCCATCCTAGAAGAGTGTCCCCCTTTTCAGTAACGTACATCTTTCCATAGGTCATTTTACCTTTAAATTTAAATTGGGCCTTGCAGAATCCTAATATCTCAATTTTACTACCATTGTATCCCCCAGGATTCTTATCTGAGGGACTCAAATCTGCAATTGATCCTGCAATTATATTTTCATAAACCATCTTGGACATCAGGGTGATTTTTGAGCAGGAGTCAGCTAACATCTTCACCTGATGGCCATTCACTTCAACCCACGCAGCGGGATGTTCACATTCATCACCATCCGAAGATTGAACCATATTCACTGTGACAATCTCATTCTCTGAAATATCATCTTCTTCTGATGAAATAGCATTGTTTTCATCAATCAACATTATACCTTTACCACCACCTATGCGATAATTTTTGCAACAGTTTTCAAAGTGGCCCCACCTCTTGCAAATGCTACAGTTTGTCCTTCTCCCTGGACACATAGGAGAGGAGGATAAATGGCATGCGCTACCGCACCGGAAACACAATCTATCATCTCTCTCGGCTCCTCCTTGCATGCTCCCTTGCCTACCATCCTTTTGGGGCCGTTTATTGCTTAGGTCACTCTCACCCCCTTTGCTTTGACTGTAACCATAATGTTTGGATGGTTTAACCTTATGTTTCCTTTTCTCCCTCGTACCTCCTTCTTTTTATCACCCACCCTCAGTACTTCTGTGCTTTGGACAGCCTTAGGCACATTACCAGACAACTTGGCAGCACACTGAAAAGTATGTTCAATTCTTTTGGCCATCCCAATTACTTCCTCCAAACTGGGATCGTCTTTGAGCCACACCTCCTCACAAATTTTGTCATTGGAGCAGTGCAACATGAATTGGTCTCTTATGTGTTCGTCCAACCCCACTCCGAACTTACAATTTAGGGACAAATGTCTCAAAGCCGTAACGTAATCCTCCACCGACTCGCCTTCATGTTGGTATCTCATACCAAAATGGTACCTTTCAAGAACAGTGCTTATTTTGGCTTCAAAGTGCTTATCCAGTTTAGCTAATGCCACATCAAAATCAGTAACTCTGTCTTCCAATTCTAGCTCTGGGGCATCGAGGAGAGTATCATAAATTCTCTGGCCTTCATATCCAAGAAAATGCATCAGCATGGCTACATTCCGTTCTATAGACATGCCATTCCCACACTTAGCTTCAACGTAATGCAGAAATCCCTTTTTCCAGGGAGCCCACTTGATCCTAGGGACCCGTGGTGTGGGCATGAACACCTGAGGACCAGGCACTCCTGACAGGGCCATTTCTCCAACTATTTGTTCCCTTTTTATGTTGTGTTGACTCCTCAGAGCTACCTGACACTATGTGCACAGCAGGGAGCCGACCCTAAAATTACTCTTTCCACCACAGCCAACACCAGCACTCCTTTTTCTGCTCACCTGTGTTTACCCTGGAGAACGTTAATAAAATCAGCTGCTGATGCGCGTGCAGACCGCCTTCCCGTCAGGGCCCTGGACGGGTACACAACACTTTTATTCAACTTGGAGTCCTGCTGGCACCAATGCTCCCACTTATCCACTCACAGCAGCAGCGAGACACACGTGACCCCTCGCGTGATTCCAAGGGAGTAGCAGGGAGCGAGGAAATCTCTCCTCGATTCGGAGCGTCCCGCCTCCAAATGCGGAAGTAGTACGCCGATCGCATCCCCGCAAAGACAGCGGAATGGAGGCGAGACCTAGACACACACACAGGAGCAGATCAAGGTAAGCTTTGTTCCGCCTGGATTAGCGGTTACGCGGTGGCCTCCCTTTAGCTGCGCTTCCCGACTTCCCCTCAGCTGCGACTCACCGCCTGAAAGAATTCCTCTGACTCCGGCTTTCTTTTTCATCTGTGCTCCTTGGCGCAGAGCCGCTTTGTCCCTCGACGCTGTCTCCTTGGCTCCTGTTCCGGTCCTCGGCGCCGCTCCATAGAGATCAGTCTCTCTGCGCCGTTTCCCAGCTCACGGAAGCGTTGGACAGATCGGGGTTCGCGATCTGGGGGGGTGCCAGTGAGGCTCCTCAGTCCAACGAGGTGATGTGGCGGCGATCCGCTAGGGAGGCAGGAGGCACTCTCCTTAGGCTGCTGGTCGGGGGTCTTGGGAATCAGGGTTAGCACCGGAGGGGTGGTGCTGGCATCCAACATCCCATCCTCATCGCCAATGTTGAGACAATGACCACACCAGTAAGGCTTATTGGTTGGTTTATTGTCATTGATCAAGACACATATTTAAGACCCCCAACCCTTACAGCAACTCCAGCCAACTGATAAACTTCGAGCAACAACAACATAGAAATTCTAACATGGGAATGCTCTGACCTCATAGGATCAGCAGCCTAGACCATAACATTCTACAGTGAATAACAAGTAGCACAGTACATGCATTAGGCATTGACATAACACTTCCACATAGAAATTACTATTTAAACCAAAGAAACACATAAGCGAAGAGTGAAGAATAGTATAGAGCGAGAGATTAACCAAGAGCAAATGACTAATGATGGTGGGACCGCCCAGGTGTGAAGGCGAGGACAAGAGAAGTCACCGGCCTAAAAATAGAATATGAGCAATAAGAAAAATAGAAAGTAAATTAGGAAAGAGCAGACTCGCATATAGCAAGGGAAGAGAAAGATAGGAACAGAGAGTATAATGATGGACAGAGAGTAGAATGAGCAAAAGTGGTGGACAGGATCCAAAAGAACAAGAGGAGCAGAATAGTTAGAATGATGGGAACAAGTGAGAAAATGAATAACATGCAGATTATCCGTTTCCTTGGAGTGGGCAGGCCGGAAACTAGGGTGGAGTAGAAGAAAGAGAGAGTTGGAATGATGATACAGAAGTACTTGATAGTAGGAAAAAAGAAATAGGAGAGTAGTAAGATGGAAGAGAAGGGTCAGGAGAGGGTTTTGAAGAATTGAAAGAATAGGGGCATTCTTAAGGAAAAGTGGAAAGATACCAGAAAGTAATTAAAGAAAGGATCGGGTAGGGAAGAAAATGAAGGTAACCTGAGGCGATGAGGGCCAACTGAGCAGAGGCGCAACGCGGTAGGGTTGGCACATAGGAACCGAACACTGGGAGATATTTCAGAAAGAGCACGATGCCAGAGAAAATAACAAGTGTTAGAGGAAGAGAGAGACAAGGGAGGATGTAGGCATGAGAGGAGCGGCAGGACAGAATAACAAGATGGAGGACACATCATCCATTTTAGGGATAAAATGAGAGG
The DNA here is from genome assembly GCF_040938575.1 of Ambystoma mexicanum. NCBI lineage: Eukaryota > Metazoa > Chordata > Amphibia > Caudata > Ambystomatidae > Ambystoma > Ambystoma mexicanum. The sequence goes on along the minus strand of NC_090941.1, from coordinate 72,663,871 downwards.
CAACGTCAGAGATCGAAAGTAAGGAGATCAGAGTACGGGCACGAGTAGGAGGAGCCAGGAGATGATTCAGACGGAAAATAAGCAGTTAGGGTGAAGTATGAGGTGACGATTTATTGATAATAAAGCTGTTTGCTCTGAAATAAAAATCATGAAAGAGTGAAGAGAGAAATGTGCAGTTCCCTCAGAGAGGTTGCTGGGTGACGTATGACGTGTATTGGGGAGAAAGTGCATGTTCATCTTAACCACACTTTTAAATTGTTAATTCCTTTTCAAAATGAAGTGCCTAATTACGAGTTTGGCGGTATAGCAAAAATAAATCCACTGGTTTACCACATTTACTGTTACTGTCACTGGGTCCCGCGACATTCCTAAGAGATGACAAGTGTTTCTTGGAGTTCATAGGATTCCAGGGGGGGGGGTCTGAGGAGGGTTTGTTGGATTTATTGAGAGTGGTGGCACCGTACAGTACATCCGCTGTCTTTTTGTCTGTAAAGTGGAGGATTCACCCCCTACTGCCTGCTGGAAGTGAATCCTCCACTTTACCTCCAAACACAGAACTCGGCGGGGCGGTAAAATTGGCAGTAATTCTGTTCCTGCCCAAAAAAAGTGGTGGTAACAGAATTATAACCACTTTTTTATCACATTGCCTTTTATTCCAATTGCTCTCACTGGGCCGCATTCATGGAATATGTTGTACGGTGCAAAGTACTTTTCACTAGTGCAAAGTGACTTGCACTGCCAACAAAAAACACCCTGATTCATGGAACACTGCAAAGTATCTTTTTGCGATGCAAAGTCACTTTGCAGGGTAAAAAGAAGCTGTGCACTTTTCCATGAATCAGGGTGTTTTTGGCAGTGCAAAGTCACTTTGCATGGTAAAAAGACACTGCGCACTTTTCCATGAATCAAGGTGTTTTTGGCAGTGCAAAGTCACTTTTCATGGTAAAAAGACGCTGTGCACTTTTCCATGAATCAGGGTGGAGCAGTGCAAAGTGTATTTTTGCAGTGTAAAGTGACTGCACAGCAAAAAGACACTTCGCACTTTTCCATGAATCATGGTGTTTTTGGCAGTGCAAAGTCACTTTGCATGGTAAAAAGACACTTTGCACTTTTCCATGAATCAGAGTGGAGCAGTGCAAAGCGTATTTTTGCAGTGCAAAGTGACTTTGCACGACAAAAAGACACTTTGCACTTTTTCCATGAATCAGAGTGGAGCAGCGCAAAGTGTATTTTTGCAGTGCAAAATGAAAAGACACTTTGCACTGTTCCATGAATCAGGGTGTTTTTGGCAGTGCAAAGTCACTTGGCACCAGTGAAAAGTACTTTGCGCCGTGCGAAATATTCCATGAATCAGGCCCACTAATTTTCAGGTGACGCCTGGCTTCAGTGAAGGCGGAATTTGAGCAGGGCAGCAGAACGTTGTTTCGGAATGCCAGCTAGAAAGAAGCCCCAGGTTTTATGAGCTACCGCCTGCAGCACGCAAGGGCTTGAAGGCGGCCGGCTCTTTCATTGCGTGGGAAACTTGAAACGGGCCCTGCTCGCAAAGCACAACAGACCAAAGAGCAATTTCCTTCTCCGATAATGTGGCTTTTGAAAGAAAAGAGAGCTTTGTGCTGGCAGGCCTGAGAAGTCGCAACGCGATAAGGTTTTTGTCTGTCGCTGTTTGGAATTTCTGATTTAGGATATGCTTTTAACTCCGCGGCCCTGGGCGGTAGCAGAGGAAACCCGAGCTGCATCAGAATTGAAAATTACAGAGCATCGCGCGACAGTAGGGTGACATCATATTATTTAGCTGGAGTTTAACGCAAAGCCTTTAAACCGCCATTAGTTCAGTAGGCAGGTAGAAAGCTATGCACGTGTGTCTATGGCGAACACAAGTGCCCAGCATACCTGCCTACATTTGAAAATCAAAATTCCTGAGATTTAAGCCCCGCCCACATCCACCCAAGACTCCGCCCACACGCCCCGCCCACCTTTCAAAAAGGTAAACCCGATTGTTGTAGCCTTCATTTTGCTTACTATAGCATTGAAAACAATTTTTCAATGTTATAGTAAGCAAAGCCGCCGAAATAATGGTGCTTTCAATCCATGTCATTGGATTGAAAGCGCTATTATTGCGGCAGCGGCGCCTTCAGTTTGCTTACTATAGCATTGAATGAATTATTTTCAATGCTATAGTAAGCAAAATGAAGGCTACAATAATAGTGCTTTCAATCCATGTCATTGGATGGAAAGCACTATTATTATGGCGGCGTTGCCACGTTCATTTTGCTTACCACAGCACTGAAAATCATTCATTCATTCAATGCTATATTCAGCAAAATGAATGCGGCGCCGCAGCAGAAATAATGCTGCTTTCTATCGAATGATATGGATTGAAAGCAGCATTATTTCGGCTGCGGCGCCGCCTTCATTTTGCTGAATATAGCACTGAATGAATGATTTTCAGTGCTATGGTAAGTAAAATGAACGTGGCACCGCCACCGTAATAATACTGCTTACAATCCAATGACATAGATTGGAAGCACTATTATTATAGTGTTGCAGGCAGTAGGCACGAACATTTCGCGCCGTTTCCGGTCCCGTCATATTCTCCACCTGATTGGCTACCGGCGGCAGCCAATCAGGTGGAGAATATGACGGGACCCGGAAAGAATCTCAAAATTCCTGAGATTCAAGGGATTTTTCCGGAGACCCGGAGAAATGCTTAAAATTCCGGAGTCTCCGGAAAAATTCCGGAGGTTAGGCAGGTATGGTGCCCAGACTCGTTTCTGTAGTTAAATGTTAAATGTTAAAGGTATTTGTACCGCGCACCGTCACCAACGGAATTGGTCCCCAGACGCTCTGGCTGATCTGTAAACGATAAGGTGGGATGGGTTAGAAAGGTGAAGAGGGAGTAGGATAGTGAGAGGAGTGGTGTTCTGTTGGCAGCTTCAGCTCAGTATACACCGGGTGCTGAGCTTTGGTGCGGGTATCGGATCAGAGTCAGTCCGCGTGTGCTGTTGCTCCGGCTTATGTGTTGTTGCCGTGTTGTGAAGTGCGTGCGGCTTGTGGTGCGAGAGATGGTTGTGTGAGTTTTTGAGTGAGATAAGTATGCAGAATTTGTGTGATGTAGTGATTGCGCAAAGAGATTTGTGTACAAATCTTTGCACCTGAGAGGCTGTCCCGGGTCGTATAAAGTGCAACAGTGACAGACACTTTTTCACAAACATTTGCACCGACAAGGGCAAAAAGGCAGCGCCCATCAGATTCCAGGGGTAGCACGTGCCACCCCAGGCCACTGCTTGGACATTCCTCTGGGAGCGGGCTAGCATTGCACTTAAAACTGATCATACACAAATATCATAACGTTTGGCACACAATTGAAGATCACCAGATCAGATGAAAGGTCCTGCATTTTTCTCACCGTAGCGTTAAACACCCAGGGGGACTGGGGTTTGGCCTGAAATGGCCCACTAGCCTCAGTCAAGGTGGCCATGGGTGGAGCAAGGGACCCCCATGAGGGCTTAGGGATTGGGTTTGTGATGAAATCACAAACCCTATTTTCTTTGAAAATACGATGGCCACCACACAATGTCGTAATTGATGCAAGTCCATTTTCTATGTTGCGGGCAGCCATCACGGCTGCAAGGAACTGGAGGGGCTTGCTGCAGGTAAGTCGGGGAAGGAGTGGCAAAAGGTGTGCGGGAAGGGTACAGGATGTGGGAGGGGCAGAGACGAGGGGCCTGAATTGGACAAAATTGGAGATCCAGGGGAATGGTGTAGGAGCCTGCAAAGGAACATTAAGCCTGTGTGTTTAGCCTCCTTATTGGCTGGCAAGAGCCACCCGGGTGCTAATGTCCATTTTTAATTCGGTGAATCAGCACACTTTTCCTAGTCACACAGAGGATTGGAGGCAAGCAGAGTGGGACATAGTTTGGAAGCACATGATTTTTCCATGCAGGTGTATTGCGCAATCAGGAAATCTGACATGCAGACCACCTTCTGCACTCCAACTATCTGAGTTACCTAAATGTGTCAGCCTCCCTGATTTACTAAAAGAGTGTGTTTTGTCGAGGTAGAGTGACAGCAAACGTTCCTTACGTTCAGAGTGACCACTGAGGGACAATTCAGCAGGTCGACCATTTGGGAGCTAAACCAACCAAAGGACATTTCGTCATTGGCTCCACTGGGTCTCCCCGTGCCAGATGGAAGCCAAAGCAGGCAGAATTCTCACCATTTCACAAGTCCACTGTGATCCGAGAAAGGGGCATTCGCTACAGTCTTGCATTGGGCACAGTCTTTTTGGACAGGGCCTTGCCTTCTGACTGGAAGGAGATATGGTCCATTGACTGGGTACTCGGATAAGCAGCGTCTTAATCCCCTCTCCCTCGCTTGAACCTGAACCGCAAGGATGTGCACTGGAGCAAACAGGGGAGAGGATGGTGAGCATTGCGAGATCTTCACATGTCACTTTATAACTTTTTTCAGAAAGCCTAAGCCTTGAGCAAATCTGGAAGGACCTGGGCCTCTTTCTAGAGGCTCACGTGCACATTTGATTCAAAATAATTCGCTTAAGGAATCTGAGGGATGATGCAGACACCTACAGTTCGCTCCAGCTATAGGGTTTGTGAATCAGGTATGAGGTATCAAGATATGATATGATAGGTTATTAATAACCCAATTACTACCCAGAGGTTTCTAAGCACAGAGCCAGGGATCGAACCTGTGTTGCGCGGTGTCTTGCTTCCAAGGCGAGCACCTTGCCCCTGAGCTATCCTCCCAAGACCAGGTCAAATATAAGACGTTTACTGGGATATCTTGATTTGCCCCTTCACGGCCCTTTGTGAATCGGGCTCAACGCGGGCTCCTAACCAAATCAGTGTAGCTCCCCCGCCCTTAATTCCCTTCTTGTCTAAGTTGGAAGAGTTGAGGAACTGTCAGAATGCCAGCTAAGGCACTGCAATATACATAGCCATGTTGTTGTCCTCCATGTGCAAATTAGGAAGGTAAACTCCATCAGAAACAGGTAGCTCTGATGCAGCTGGGAGAGGGGTAGCCGCTGGTGGTGTGACAGAGCTGGGCAGTGAATGCAGATGGGTGGAGACATTCATCTCAAAAGAAGGCTAACAGGCTGATGGGAAGTAGGTTGTCACAGACATGTGTCAGTGTATGTAAGGGGGAGTTTACAGTGGACTGAGTGAGTGAGTTAATAGAGAGGGTGAATTAAGTCACATCAAGTGCACACTCCTTTCATGGATAAATACCTGCATCTTCAGTGATGCCCTTTTTAGCGCTGTGTGAATCACTGGCAGAATATTTTCGAGAAAAAAGTGTAATCCACCAGAGCAACCATTAGGGGGCGCTCCTTGGTCGTGACGTCCATCCAACTCATCTCGGGCTATGCATTCTTTCCTCTCAGGCTTCTTTCCTCTCAGGCTCCTTTGAACATTTGGTGGGATGCTTTAAGAAACTCAAGACAGATTTCCTCTTGGATCCCTGCCCGGTTAAGATCCTTAAATCTTGTCGAACACTCGTGTGCAAGGCGCTTCTGCATATTATTAATTCCTCGATGTCAGGGGGCTTTCTACCAGCAGCTATGAAAAGGGCCTGTGTTCTCCCACTCCTCAAGAAATCGACTTTGGATCCCAAGGGGCCAACTAACTATAGGCCAATCGCCCCCTCGCTTGCTCACGCAAAGTTGCTGGAGTCACTGGTCTGGGGTGGCTCTGCTTAAGGTGCCCCAGGCAGATCTGACCTCGCAGACCTCCTTCCGCTCTGGACCTACTCTCGCTCTACTAGTTGAAACACACTTATTTATAGAATTCATAAAGCGCAAACAGGGGCCCAAATGCATCGAGGCGCTGGGGGAGAAAGAAAATCAGCCAGGTAGAGTCCACGAGTAGAAAACAACGCAAGGGTCAGCAAGGAGAGGTTTCTAGGGCCTAACAGAAGCTCATAAGGTCTATAATCTCCAAAGGGTGGGGGTGTGTTCCACAGGAATGGTGCAAGAATGGAAAAGGAACGACCTCCCCGACCGGGCCTTACGGAACCTGGGAACCTTCAACGCATGAAGCGAAGTAGACCGCAGCTGCCTAGCAGGAATATATCTAATCAGCTTAGATTGCAAATGTCCGGCTCCAGTGTTGTGAAATACGCGACGCACAATGCACAGAACCTTGAATTGAATGCAGCTCTTAACTGGGAGCCGGTGGAGCTGGCAATGAAGCAACTGCAAACGCTCAATCAAAAAATCAGGTTGGCAAAGATTGATTCCATTGCAGTAATTCAAGGAGCCCATAATTGATACTACCAGGAATACCAGTTGTAGGCTTAAGGATCAGGCCTTTACATTTTGCACCATACATGGAACTGATTAATTGAATCCTAATGATGAAGAGTGTAATACATGATTTATACATGATGTATACAACAGGCCGCCCAAGTTAGTGATCTAGACAGTCTCATGTTCAGTCGGATTCAATGGATCTAGCTTCAAATTTCAATGTACAGTGGGGCGGTATTTTGTGTTTCCTTCCCTGGGCCTTGTTTTTAAAATTGCATGCGCCCCTGTAGCTCCAGAGCTCTCTCTCTTATATGCATACCCCACTTTTTGAGTTTTTTTCTTTTACTTTTGACTATTAGGTGGAGCCATAGGAGTCCAGCCAGGAGGGAGATGG